>NC_133657.1:92157419-92503218 GCF_009905375.1 Apium graveolens
GGATTATTTGTATAATTGTTTGTTGAGCTGTATTGTCTCGTTGTTACTTGTAAAAGTGGTTTTAGGGTAGATTTGTTTATATAAAATATTTGGAATATCTCTAAAATTATTTTTATGATTTTATAATTACAATAATTATTTTTGGATTTTTATAAAATTTTAAAATAATTAATTAATTTCTTTTTAAGTCGTATCGTTAATTGAATTGATTGTGATAGATGAGTTGTACCGGTGGATGGGAATGTAAAATTGATTAATTGTTGGGTTGTTGTTGATTTGGCATTGAATTAGTTCGACGGGTAGTCCGATAAACAAAGGAGATGCTGTCCGATTTCCGGGAAATTGAACTACGGAAATATGGAAGCGTATCCGGTGATTATTGGGACGTCGAGCGACTATGTCACACCCCCAACTTAAATAGCGAAATAAATATAGCTATTACATCTTTTTAATGAAGAATACACAACCAAAATCCAAGATCTTACAGTTTAGGGTTTGGAACAGCCCAACACTACCAACTATTACATCTGATTACAAATACCGAGTCCTCACACAACTATTATTACTTATTCTACCTGAGCTCGAACATAAGCATCAGCATCACAGGTTTTACGGGCAGTCTGCTTGAATCTAACCATAGCTGCTAGCTGTAATATAAGGGTAAAGCAAGAAGTGAGCCAAAAGCTCAACAAGTGCTAATAGTACAACGCAAAACATAAATCGAGATATACCTTTAGGAATGACAATGGAAAGACATAATCAATGATAACGAGAGATAAAACTTATGTGAGTTGGCATCATTTTGCTTGCATCAAAACAAATTTTAAAAATCATTCTTAATCAAAATCATTTTATGACGCTACGGATTACAGCCGGTGATCAGCCGCGAAGTAATCCCGAACCTCGCTGGGTTCTAAAACATTATTGGGAATCCCTAGGCAACTTTTAAGCCTAATATAAGTGTGGAAAGGACTCGCGTCTCAGTCCAGATCCACCATTCAAAGAAAACATTTATCCCCCTTTGGGACTGAAAAATCCACATTTTAATCATTTTAAAAACTGATGCCGATTTATGACAAAATCTCTTTCGACTGTAATCATTTTTATCAAGGGATTATAGATCAACTTGAAACACTGGAAATATGACACTAAATCTCAGGGCCATGATCCACTAGACTTTACTATATTAGGGTAATTGAGAGGTTTCCATAAACAAGAACTTTGACAAGGAAATTGAGCAAGGCTATTGGATAATATGAAAGAGTAATGCCAAACTAGGCTTAAAGCAATGGTTGTAGACAAGGTATAGGTATTAGAAACATCAAGAAGATAAGCATCACTGGTTCCAATAGGATAGAGGTGTTAAAATATAAAGAAAGTGATCATCAGCTCAAGATATAACAGGGTATCAAGCTTTTAGGGTAAGGATAGGGTTATCAAACAATCATGAATGAATTTAAGAAATGATTGGCTTTTAGGTATCAAGATAAAGTTTCTATCGAGGTTATTTCAAGAGTTGAATCAAAGCATCAGGGTGCAATATCAAGATTTCTCAGGGATCAATAGCATGATAATCAAAAGGATCAATAAAGTATTATAACAAATCTCTATTTTATCATGGCATTAAACTATCATGAAAGACTTTTGAACTACTTGCAATACGCACTCGAGGGTTCATGGCATCTCTATGTAACTCAAAGATAAACAAAAGATACGCTTGATTTAAATATATCAAAATGACTCAGGATAATTGCATCGATATATATATGAACTGTTTACAGTAAATACGAAGGTCAAGTTGAATCACTTGCCTTGAGATAGACTGGTCTGGTCTGACTGGTAGGAGCAACAACTGGAGCTTCACTCGACTTTTATGGCAAGTTTTCCCTCGTCTCGAGATCCTACATAAATAATAATAATCCTCATTATAATATATTCTTACCATCTTAACCTATTTACAACCCGAAATTAAACATGGATGGCACTTAGGCCTATACGCACTTAATTCATATCCACCATTATATTTTCAAATGTACACACGTAGCCACATAATCACATATCGTGTATTAATACCAAATAACATCATATACACCATAATGCCACACTAGGCTTGGATGATCTCGACTCACCACTTAAGTCACTTGGTCGCTAACTAAACAAAGTCTTCAAATTTGGGCTTCCTAACTCAATGTGCCTTTCCTAAATTATCCAAAACCTATTGACCCTCACTTGTGCCTTTTTCTCTACTGACCTTATACTATCTTACAACTATGGTGGTTGACCTAATACTCACTTCTAAGTGTTCTAAAACTATGTGATAAGTGAAAGTGCTCACTGGTGCAAATTTCAGAATGGTAACTAAGGTTTCTTGAGTGCATTAGACACTCTTAAACTACAAGTTTTTCTTCAAAATTTTTACACAAGACTCTCCTGACCTAAGGGCATCTCACAAGCTTGATGTGGCTCAAAGGCCTGGCTTGGGCCTTCTTGGGCCTAAGCTAAAAGTCCAAGGTTCCCCTGTTTTTCTGGGCAGAAAATGCCCTGACTTGAATTAACTTGTGACACATGGTTCTAGCTCATATCCTATGAACTATGGTTGGAAAAACTTCTCTGACATACCCTCTAACTAAGGCCCAATTGGGCCTAATGAGGGCCTACCCATGACATGGCCAAATCTCCCTATTTCTAAGTTGCAACAAAACTGTCCCCTGCTGGACAGATATTGTTATTCTACTTGTGCACCTAACCAAATGACATGCAAACCTCCAACCAACTCCTAAAACCTATTATATACTCCCCATACTAACTTCTGGTAGCTTGGGCCTCAAAGTGCACATCAATGACATGGTCAAAACTCACTCTAAACCTCAGGGTATTAAACTGATTTTTCTGCAGAAACTATAACTCTCATTTTTCCAAGGTTTTGACTTGACAACTCAACTAACAAAAACTCAATACTTAAACCAAGACTTATACATGGTAATCTACTGAACTAACTCCTTTATTCTCAAAATAACATTGGGTGAGATCATCCATGCCTAAAAACAACAACATGCAACTAAATATATAACATGCAACTCATGGAAAGCACATAACAAGATTTCGGCTAGGCATAAAGTTGTAAATGCTTGCAAAATCGACTTGCACCTAATACTTATCCTTAATAATTATGAAATATAACTCCTTTTAAGTATTAATAAGAAATTCATCATGGAAACAATCTATTTAAGCACATCTATTTCGAATTTTATAGATAACAACATGATTTCGAAAAGAATAGCATGCAAAACATGGTTGATCATCATTTTAATGTCTTAAAACTAGCATGCATGGCTAAACATAAATTTATAATGAGATTTCAGTAGCATGCAAAGGATTTTAAAGCATGATATCTCCATAAAACACTTAGTTAGCACATATACATAATATATCTCATAGAGAGCTCTTGAATTCACAAGAATCAAGAGTTTCTCTTTGGAGATCACACAAAACTACACATGCAACCATGAAACTTCATCTTTCAAATCACAAAACTCTTGGAAAGTATATAAAATAAATGTAGGTGAAAGAATTACACTAGGGAAGATGAGAAATGGAATGAAAAATGGAAGGGAGTGGGGGAAATGGGGTTCGGCCGAGAGCAAAAGGGAGGGAGGGGAAGAGAGAAATTTTTGTGGTGTGTTGGAGTGTGAAATGATGAATGACTTCTCTCCACTTTGATTTGTTTGTTTTATGCTATTTGGTTGACAAGTAATGAGTGGAAGTGAGAACTTACAAAAATATCCCTTGGCTAAAGTTAGGCCATTTTGCATGCAAGGCTAAGGTAGTAATTTGGTAATAATCAAATGAGTTAGTGGGGTTGGAAAAGTCTTATTTGCCCTTTGAGAGAATAGAAAGAGAGTTTGCATGCAAGGTTATTCATGTAATTTGATAATTATAACAAATAAAATTTGTAAAGATTTATTTTTATAAAATAAAATACAAGTTCAAAAATTATAAAATTTATACCATAAAATAACTTGTATTTTTAGAGACTTTATAAAATCATTTTCAAAATTTGTGATCAAAATGCCTTTTAAAAGAAGATTTTTCCAAAGCGTAGAATATTCCTTATAAATCAAAAATAAAGAAATTAAATAAACTCTTGCTTTGAAAAATCATATACTACCCAAGGCAAATTTATAATGCAGAAATTTTCACTCACACAAACGTACAATCATTGAATATATTTTCATTTGACTTAATATTATACCAAATTCATAAATAATATTACATAAAATGCCGGTCGTAACATCCTCTCCCCCTTAAGGGATTCTGTCCCCAGAATCTAAGAGAACAGATGAGGATTCCGGGAACGCATATCAGACTCTAACTCCCAAGTCGACTCTTCGACCTTAGGGTTCTTCCAAAGTACTTTTACTAACTTTACTGACTTATTTCTAAGACTCTTTACTTGCCAGTCGAGTATTTTAACCGGTTGCTCCACAAATGACAGGTCTGCCTGAATTTCTACGGGTTCATATTCTATCACATGGCTAGTGTCAGGATTATATTTCTTAAGTAACGACACATGGAACACGTTATGCACATGCCGATACTGAGGTGGTAAGGCCAACTCGTAGGCCACCTTTCCTACTTGACTCAAAATCTCAAAAGGACCTATGTATCTAGGTGCTAACTTTCCTTTCTTGCCATATCTCATCAACCCTTTCCTAGGTGACACCTTTAGCAACACAGCTTCGCCAATTTGGAATTGAACATCCTTACGCGCTGGATCCGCATACTTCCTCTGTCTATCTTGAGCAGCAAGCAACCTTTTCTGAATTAACTTGACTGAGTCATGCAACTGTTGTACCAATTCTGAGCCGAGAATTCTTTCTTCTCCTACTTCATCCCAACTTGTTGGTGATCTACATTTTCGCCCGTACAAAGCTTCATATGGTGGCATGCCGATACTGGAATGATAGCTGTTGTTATATGAGAATTCAATCAATGGCAGGTGGTCGTCCCAACTCCCTGCAAAATCGATTGCACAACTGCGCAACATGTCTTCGATTGTTTGAATCATCCTTTCGCTCTGACCATCAGTCTGCGGGTGATACGTCGTGCTCATATTCAACTTCGTGCCAAGACATTCCTGGAATTGCTTCCAGAATCTCGAGTTAAATCGGGGATCTCTGTCTGAAACTATTGATACGGGTACTCCATGCCTTAATACGATTTCGTGCACATACAGATGAACCAACTTGTCCAGTGACGACTTCTCATTTATTGGAAGGAAATGCGCCGACTTCGTAAGACGATCAATTATAACCCATATTGCGTCATGTCCGGATTTTGTTCGCGGTAGTCCTACTATAAAGTCCATAGCGATATTTTCCCATTTCCATTCTGGAATTTTCAGGGGCTGAATTAATCCGCTTGGTCGTTGATGTTCTGCCTTTACTTTCTGACAAGTATAACACTTCGCAACCCATTCTGCCACGTCTCGCTTCATATTTGGCCACCAAAAGTTCTTCTTTAAGTCTTGATACATCTTGGTGCTTCCCGGGTGGATTGAAAATTTCGAATGGTGGGCTTCATGGAGGATCTTATTCTTTAATTCAGGTACATGAGGAATCCATATTCTGGATGAAAACCTTAGTATTCCTTGCTCATCCCTTTTAGTATTAATCTCTTCTCCAGATAACTGATTTTTCTCTTTTTCCATTACTTCCTCTTGACACTTCTTTATCTTTTCCATTAGTGTTGGCTGAAAGGTCATTGCACGACAAACTTCTTTGACTTTCCCATAAGCACAAAGTTCCAATTCAAATTTTCCGATTTCTTCAGATAACTCTTTTGATGTTATCATCATATTCAATCTCTCCTTCCGACTCAGCGCATCGGCCACTACGTTCGCCTTTCCAGGATGGTAATTTATCGAACAGTCATAGTCCTTGATCAATTCCAGCCATCTCCTCTGCCTCATATTGAGCTCTTTCTGAGTAAAAATGTACTTTAAACTCTTGTGATCCGTGTAGATTTCACACTTCTCTCCATAGAGATAGTGTCTCCAAATCTTGAGTGCGAACACTATGGCGGCTAGTTCCAAGTCATGCGTCGGATACTTTAACTCATGCGGCTTCAACTGTCTTGACGCATATGCTATTACCTTACTGTGTTGCATCAACACACAACCCAAACCCTTATGTGAAGCGTCGCTGAATATTACAAAATTCCCTTGATCATCTGGAAGTACCAACACCGGAGCTGTTACCAACTTCTGTTTTAACTCTTGAAAGCTATTTTCACATTCTGCACTCCATTCAAACTTTTGATTCTTTCTGGTTAACTTGGTCAATGGCGTGGCGATCTTCGAGAAATCCTTGACGAATCTTCTATAGTATCCGGCCAATCCTAGAAAACTTCACACTTCCGTAGGAGTCTTTGGCCTCTCCCAACTCATAACTGCCTCAATCTTTGCCGGATCCACTTTAACTCCCTCATTTCCAATAACATGCCCCAAAAATTGAACTTCCTTTAACCAAAACTCACATTTGGTAAACTTGGCATACAACTTCTCTTGTCGGAGTATCTCCAATGCTATCCAGAGGTGCTGCATATGTTCTTCTTCCGACTTAGAATAAATAAGGATGTCATCAATAAATACCACGACAAATTTATCCAAATACTTCTTAAATACTCGATTCATCAGATCCATAAATGCGGCCGGAGCGTTGGTCAATCCAAACGGCATTACTAGGAATTCATAATGCCCATATCTGGTCCTAAATGCGGTCTTGGGAATATCTTCTTCCTTGATCTTTAATTGATGGTATCCCGATCTCAAATCAATCTTCGAAAAGCATTTTGCTCCCTTTAACTGATCAAAAAGGTCATCTATCCTTGGTAGCGGGTAGCGGTTCTTGATCGTTACTTTATTCAACTCCCGGTAATCTATGCATAGACGCATACTCCCATCTTTCTTCTTCACAAAGAGAACAGGTGCTCCCCATGGCGACGTACTTGGTCGTATCACTCCCTTATCCAATAATTCCTGTAGCTGGCTCGCCAACTCTTTCATTTCTGCTGGTGCCATCCTATACGGAGCCTTTGAAACTGGTTCCGTGCCTGGAGCAGGGTTGATCTCGAACTCAATTTGTCGATCTGGTGGTAAGCCTGGTAGTTCGTTGGGAAACACATCGGGGAACTCATTAACTACAGGAATATCTTCCATGCTGGGGCTGCCTCTCTCTGAATCCACTACATATGCTAGGAACGACTCACAACCTTTTCTAAGTAACTTCTTAGCCTGAATAATTGTAAGAAATAGTTGCCCTTGCCTCTGCCCCTTAAATACTACCTTCTCTCCACTCTTCGTCTTTAAATACACTCTCTTGGTCTTACAATTTATCTGAGCGCTATTCTCTCCTAACCAATCCATTCCTAAAATTATATCAAACTCTCCCAGCTTGAAGAGTATCAAGTCGGCTGAGAACTTATATCCCGAAATATCAATCTCACATTTTGGACAAAATTGATTCACAGGAATCTTCTCTTGGTTCGCAATTACCACATTTACTACCTCACTCATAACCGTTTTATCACATTGGAGCTTATCAACAAAAGATTCTGATATGAAAGATCTTGTTGCTCCCGAATCAATCAATACTTTAGCTTTGACATTATTGAGTAAAAGTGTACCTGCTATCACCTCAGAATTCTGAACAGCATCTTTCATCTTTAGATCAAATGTCCTTGCTGTTGCTTGCGGGGTTGGTGCGGGTGGTGGAGGTAACGCCAATACCTCAGCTGGCACGCTTGCACTGGTACTTGCCACGTTCATCAGAGCTCTGACTGGTCCTGTTGCCTTACACTCCCTAGTCATGTGTCCAGTCTTCCCACACTTGTAACACGTAACTCCTGGCTTCGGCATCTTGCACTCGTTTGCCAAATGTCCCTTCTGATTGCACCTATAACAGGTCATACTCAGCTTATGGCATACTCCGGGGTGCCTTCTTCCACAGTGCTTGCATTCTGGCCTCTGGAACCTGTTTTCTCCAACTTGCCCTTGGCTTGCCTGATTGTTCCCTTTTGATTCTTGCCTTTTGCCCAAATTTCCCTTCCTTTGAAAATTTCCGCCCTTCTGGAAACCAATCCTCTTTACATTCCGATCTTGCGAACTTCCAGCTTCAGACTTTTCTCCATAAAATGGAACCTTCCTCTTCTTGTTATCCCTCTCTTTCCTTGACTGCATCCCATTATTCTCAATCAGAGCAGCTTTCTGTACTACTCCCGCATAAGTTTCAAGCTCAAACATAGCCACCCTATCTCTGATCCAAGGCTCCAATCCTTGCTGAAATTTCTTTGCTTTTTCCTCCTCAGTGCTGGTATACTTTGTCACAAACCTTGACAACTCAGTGAACTTCTTCTCATACTCCAATACAGTCATGTTCCCTTGCTTCAACTCAAAAAATTTTAGCTTCATCTGATTCTGCATGTACTTAGGGTAATACTTGTCCAGAAATAACTTTTTAAATCTCTCCCAAGAAACCTGCTGAGTGACTTCCATAGCTTTTACTGATTCCCACCAATAGATGACTTCTCCCTTCAAGAAGTAAGTGGCATACGGCGTCTTCTGATCGTCTCCTAACTGTACCAACTCAAAAGCCCTTTCCATCTCCTTGATCCAGGTGTTTGCTATCACTGGATCAGTGGTATCATGAAATACAGGTGGATTCACATTCTGAAAAGCTTTGAAAGTGACAATTTGTCTAGGTGGTACTGGTGGTTCAGGTGGTTGGTGTGGCTCATGGTTATCTTGGTTTTCAATTCGTTGTTGAAGGGTTAGTTGTTGTTGAGCTATAGCATTGGTTTGCTGTTGCAAGGTTTCCAGTAGTCGAAGAATATTTGGGTCTGTGGTGAAGGTGGTTGTTGGGTTCTTCTTTTTGGGAGGCATGATCCTGAAATAAGAGTTGTGTCATAACAAATATGAATGATAAAATGATTCGAGGGTATCGCATGGCATTCTCATTTACATATGGGGTCAAGTTTCCAAATTAAGCAGATATGATGATAAAAACATAAAATAACAGTTGAGAGCAAATGGAACAATAGCACATAATTATTGAAATTTTTAAAGGTCACAGTACATAGGATTGGGACATAGTCTGATTCTAGGAATAACAGGCTTATTTAAAGGAAAGACGGAAACAACTGGGGATTCCATAGAGTCTGATAGTACAACAACATGAAAGGTAAATGGAAAGAACTAAGGCTCCACTCCATCTGAACGGGGCTTGGTAGTCTTTTCCTCTCGAAGCGTCTTCACAATGCTCTGGAGCCCATCCGCCACCATCTGAATGACATACTGGCTGGTACGGTCCCGGTGTGCTGGCATCTCCTCAAGCTTAGTGTTGACGTACTGAACCAAGGTCTCAAGTCTCGCAATCATCTGCTCCTTGGGCTTCCCTTCGTAGTTTCGGCTGTCCAGATACACGTTCTTCAGTCGGTCTATCAGTCGGTCGTACTTGCCCTGAAGCATGTCGAACTCACGCCTCAACTCAGCATACACGGAGAAAGCAATAGTGTCGTCTGACCCAGAGGATGACGAGGAATGCGCCCTTTGCTGACAACCAATAAGAGGAGTATTAATAATAATTTACTTAACCTACTCTCTCGCATAATATCTATAACCTACACACAAATCCTATAACCTATTTGGGTTGTCCAGGGACTCTAAACCGTAGCTCTGATACCAAAACCTGTCACACCCCCAACTTAAATAGCGAAATAAATATAGCTATTACATCTTTTTAATGAAGAATACACAACCAAAATCCAAGATCTTACAGTTTAGGGTTTGGAACAGCCCAACACTACCAACTATTACATCTGATTACAAATACCGAGTCCTCACACAACTATTATTACTTATTCTACCTGAGCTCGAACATAAGCATCAGCATCACAGGTCTTACGGGCAGTCTGCTTGAATCTAACCATAGCTGCTAGCTGTAATATAAGGGTAAAGCAAGAAGTGAGCCAAAAGCTCAACAAGTGCTAATAGTACAACGCAAAACATAAATCGAGATATACCTTTAGGAATGACAATGGAAAGACATAATCAATGATAACGAGAGATAAAACTTATGTGAGTTGGCATCATTTTGCTTGCATCAAAACAAATTTTAAAAATCATTCTTAAGCAAGATCATTTTATGACGCTACGGATTACAGCCGGTGATCAGCCGCGAAGTAATCCCGAACCTCGTTGGGTTCTAAAACATTATTGGGAATCCCTAGGCAACTTTTAAGCCTAATATAAGTGTGGAAAGGACTCGCGTCTCAGTCCAGATCCACCATTCAAAGAAAACATTTATCCCCCTTTGGGACTGAAAAATCCACATTTTAATCATTTTAAAAACTGATGCCGATTTATGACAAAATCTCTTTCGACTGTAATCATTTTTATCAAGGGATTATAGATCAACTTGAAACACTGGAAATATGACACTAAATCTCAGGGCCATGATCCACTAGACTTTACTATATTAGGGTAATTGAGAGGTTTCCATAAACAAGAACTTTGACAAGGAAATTGAGCAAGGCTATTGGATAATATGAAAGAGTAATGCCAAACTAGGCTTAAAGCAATGGTTGTAGACAAGGTATAGGTATTAGAAACATCAAGAAGATAAGCATCACTGGTTCCAATAGGATAGAGGTGTTAAAATATAAAGAAAGTGATCATCAGCTCAAGATATAACAGGGTATCAAGCTTTTAGGGTAAGGATAGGGTTATCAAACAATCATGAATGAATTTAAGAAATGATTGGCTTTTAGGTATCAAGATAAAGTTTCTATCGAGGTTATTTCAAGAGTTAAATCAAAGCTTCAGGGTGCAATATCAAGATTTCTCAGGGATCAATAGCATGATAATCAAAAGGATCAAGAAAGTATTATAACAAATCTCTATTTTATCATGGCATTAAACTATCATGAAAGACTTTTGAACTACTTGCAATACGTACTCGAGGGTTCATGGCATCTCTATGTAACTCAAAGATAAACAAAAGATACGCTTGATTTAAATATATCAAAATGACTCAGGATAATTGCATCGATATATATATGAACTGTTTACAGTAAATACGAAGGTCAAGTTGAATCACTTTCCTTGAGATAGACTGGTCTGGTCTGACTGGTAGGAGCAACAACTGGAGCTTCACTCGACTTTTATGGCAAGTTTTCCCTCGTCTCGAGATCCTACATAAATAATAATAATCCTCATTATAATATATTCTTACCATCTTAACCTATTTACAACCCGAAATTAAACATGGATGGCACTTAGGCCTATACGCACTTAATTCATATCCACCATTATATTTTCAAATGTACACACGTAGCCACATAATCACATATCGTGTATTAATACCAAATAACATCATATACACCATAATGCCACACTAGGCTTGGATGATCTCGACTCACCACTTAAGTCACTTGGTCGCTAACTAAACAAAGTCTTCAAATTTGGGCTTCCTAACTCAATGTGCCTTTCCTAAATTATCCAAAACCTATTGACCCTCACTTGTGCCTTTTTCTCTACTGACCTTATACTATCTTACAACTATGGTGGTTGACCTAATACTCACTTCTAAGTGTTCTAAAAATATGTGATAAGTGAAAGTGCTCACTGGTGCAAATTTCAGAATGGTAACTAAGGTTTCGTGAGTGCATTAGACACTCTTAAACTACAAGTTTTTCTTCAAAATTTTTACACAAGACTCTCCTGACCTAAGGGCATCTCACAAGCTTGATGTGGCTCAAAGGCCTGGCTTGGGCCTTCTTGGGCCTAAGCTAAAAGTCCAAGGTTCCCCTGTTTTTCTGGGCAGAAAATGCCCTGACTTGAATTAACTTGTGACACATGGTTCTAGCTCATATCCTATGAACTATGGTTGGAAAAACTTCTCTGACATACCCTCTAACTAAGGCCCAATTGGGCCTAATGAGGGCCTACCCATGACATGGCCAAATCTCCCTATTTCTAAGTTGCAACAAAACTGTCCCCTGCTGGACAGATTTTGTTATTCTACTTGTGCACCTAACCAAATGACATGCAAACCTCCAACCAACTCCTAAAACCTATTATATACTCCCCATACTAACTTCTGGTAGCTTGGGCCTCAAAGTGCACATCAATGACATGGTCAAAACTCACTCTAAACCTCAGGGTATTAAACTGATTTTTCTGCAAAAACTATAACTCTCATTTTTCCAAGGTTTTGACTTGACAACTCAACTAACAAAAACTCAATACTTAAACCAAGACTTATACATGGTAATCTACTGAACTAACTCCTTTATTCTCAAAATAACATTGGGTGAGATCATCCATGCCTAAAAACAACAACATGCAACTAAATATATAACATGCAACTCATGGAAAGCACATAACAAGATTTCGGCTAGGCATAAAGTTGTAAATGCTTGCAAAATCGACTTGCACCTAATACTTATCCTTAATAATTATGAAATATAACTCCTTTTAAGTATTAATAAGAAATTCATCATGGAAACAATCTATTTAAGCACATCTATTTCGAATTTTATAGATAACAACATGATTTCGAAAAGAATAGCATGCAAAACATGGTTGATCATCATTTTAATGTCTTAAAACTAGCATGCATGGCTAAACATAAATTTATAATGAGATTTCAGTAGCATGCAAAGGATTTTAAAGCATGATATCTCCATAAAACACTTAGTTAGCACATATACATAATATATCTCATAGAGAGCTCATGAATTCACAAGAATCAAGAGTTTCTCTTTGGAGATCACACAAAACTACACATGCAACCATGAAACTTCATCTTTCAAATCACAAAACTCTTGGGAAGTATATAAAATAAATGTAGGTGAAAGAATTACACTAGGGAAGATGAGAAATGGAATGAAAAATGGAAGGGAGTGGGGGAAATGGGGTTCGGCCGAGAGCAAAAGGGAGGGAGGGGAAGAGAGAAATTTTTGTGGTGTGTTGGAGTGTGAAATGATGAATGACTTCTCTCCACTTTGATTTGTTTGTTTTATGCTATTTGGTTGACAAGTAATGAGTGGAAGTGAGAACTTACAAAAATATCCCTTGGCTAAAGTTAGGCCATTTTGCATGCAAGGCTAAGGTAGTAATTTGGTAATAATCAAATGAGTTAGTGGGGTTGGAAAAGTCTTATTTGCCCTTTGAGAGAATAGAAAGAGAGTTTGCATGCAAGGTTATTCATGTAATTTGATAATTATAACAAATAAAATTTGTAAAGATTTATTTTTATAAAATAAAATACAAGTTCAAAAATTATAAAATTTATACCATAAAATAACTTGTATTTTTAGAGACTTTATAAAATCATTTTCAAAATTTGTGATCAAAATGCCTTTTAAAAGAAGATTTTTCCAAAGCGTAGAATATTCCTTATAAATCAAAAATAAAGAAATTAAATAAACTCTTGCTTTGAAAAATCATATACTACCCAAGGCAAATTTATAATGCAGAAATTTTCACTCACACAAACGTACAATCATTGAATATATTTTCATTTGACTTAATATTATACCAAATTCACAAATAATATTACATAAAATGCCGGTCGTAACAGACTATATAAATACATATGTATTTTATATAAAACTTGATTGTATGTTGCGGTGAAGTATTTTGCCAAAACCAGTAACCCTACTTTCGTAAAGCAACGAGTATATGTATTTTCTGGAAACGAACACCGAACCAATTTTCGAGAACGTGAACCCTAATTGTTGCGTATGTTATTATAATATGTTTAATTATGAGTCGGATTTTGGTATCGTCTGGGGTAGAGTTGATAGCGAGGACATGTCAAGCATACCTAGACGTCTAATATAAAGTAGTTCGACTATGTAGGTACTGGTCGAAGGATTTGAATTGAAGATAAACTAAAGATAACCTAATGATCAGTCGACAAGCTCAGTAAGGTTCCAAGCGAAGGACCTGAGTGTCAGAGTTGAATCTGGGATAGTCTGATAGTAAGGCGATAAAGTCGAACATCCGAGTTGAACCAAAATCAGTTAGTGATAGTTATAAGCTCTGCAAGGCAAGTACCCCTAAATAAATCTTTTACAGTTCAGTATATATGAATAATTGTTGATTTAATTTACGTACTGGAACAGAACATTTTAAGTTACGTATCCCCCGTTTTAAATATATTTTATTAACTTACGTTTTGGGGGAAAGTGACTTCTTAAAATGCCTATCTCTAGATTGTGATTAAAATTGGAAAGGTTTTGGAAAGTGTGTTGTGATATAATTATTTTAAAAAGAGATAGGTATAAGTGGTTTTGGAAACTGGATAAAAATGGAACATATATTGGATGGTTACGTAAGAGGCCCGTAACGGCCCATCGGGTTTGCGTAAGTGGCTAAGTCGGTTGCGCGCCCTATTTGAACCGCTTAATCCAGTGTGACAGAGACCTAACTACTCTCTGAGTTCTGGAACAGATTTGTGGGGGAATAGACTGATCAGCTGTCCCTGGGATTCATCCAATTATATATCTGATTTTGATTTAGTGGTTCCCGTAACTGAACAAATGATTTTGTCATTCCAGTAATGGAACAAATGGTTTTGTATTCCTCGTAACGAGACAGATGGTTGTATGGTTCATGTAATGGAACAGTGGTTTTGGAAATGAAAATAGCATGCTAAAATTGACTCTGGTATTTATACACGACACACGGCTGATGTTACTGATTTACAGAGCATGCTAGTTTTGAATATCCAGTGTATGAATATTTACCATGTTTTGCAAACGTGTAATAATCTCTGTTCCTATCACTGTTTTATCATAAATTATTTTATTTGTTATTCATATAGTGGTACTGCTGAGCAATTGATTGCTTACCCTTGCAGAATATTTTATATAAGTATTGCAGATGCCTAGGAGACTCTTCCATCGTAGTCAGGGAAGAGTACCAATTCCTTCCGTACCAGGCTCCTCTGAGGTAGTTGTGTGGGACCAAGGATGGTCTGTTGAGTTGCTATATTAAGTTAGTGGTCAGGGTTGTATAATGTAAATTGGGTTGTGATAGTTGTGTAGCCTAAATCACACTTAAACCTGGAAAAAATCTTGGAAAAAGGGGTCGTATTTATATTCTATCATAGAATTGATTATATTATGTTTGTTATTGTGGTTATTGATGACGTCAACTCCTGACCCCGGGGTTGAGGCTGTAACATTTATTCAGCAATTGATTATTTGAAAATGAAATGGTTTAAAATGATTTGTGATGAGTTGATTGAGATATTGTTTAATATACAGCTTTGAGAACCCTGATTCTATTCTGATATTGATATCTATCATATAATTTATTTCCAGAGTTAGATATATTCTTGCTTTCCTGGTGAGAGATCCTTTGAGATCCAAATGTTGAATTGTGATGAATGTCGGCTTTCACCCTGTCTTGAACTTTGATCCCTGAAAACCCAAAGCCTTTTTTCTTAACCTTTCCCTTGCCAAAAACAGAAACCTACCACCTAGAGATTTTAAAGTAGAATGCCTTAAAAGCAGTAATGGTATATTGTTGATATTGTATCGTAGAACTGTCATATAGTTACTTGTTGAGTTTATACTCATATGTTTTTCTTTGTTCTAACCATGACAGTTAAGCAAGAGGATGGCCAGACTTAGGCGCAATGCTCGTAAGAGCATACCTGGTGGTCCCTATCATGTTGTAGGCTTCCAGATGCTAGAGCAGGTACTACAGGGTGTGTTTGTGAGCAAGCGCTTAGTGGATGGTTGTAATGATATAATGGGTTATCTATCGGTTCCAAGTCGGAATCGATTGTGTAAATTAAATATTATTTTGGGTTGTAATTTATATATTATGGTTAGTAGTTGTAATCTTGTCTCAAACTTAATCCTGTTAGATCTTGTTAGTAGTTAATCGGGGTTTATGCTTATTTATTGTTAGTTTAATGTTGTGTGGGTCCTCATTTCCTAACCCCAAGATTGAGGGCGTCACAATCGATAAGTCACAAATCAAGTTATATCGAGAAGTCATTCGAGAACTCCAGAATGACTTATTAAGAAGTCCAAAATGGCTTATAGAGAAATCTTAGAGATATCGCAAGTCAAATGAAGATGTGAAGATTGAAGATATAGACAATCCATTTATGCATGTAGAGAACTCAGAGATATCGATAAGCCAAATGAAGATATGAAGATTGGAGATATCGACAAGTCAATTTCTCATTAGAGATCTCAGAGATATCAACAAGTCAAAATGTATATCGAGATCTCAGAGATATTGACTAGTAATTTCTACATGTAGAGATCTAGAGACCTCAACAAGTCAAGTACACTAATAAAGAACTCAGAGACCTCGACAAGTGAAATACAATTATAGAGAACTCAAAGATCTCGATAAGTCATTATACTTATCGAGATGTCACTTATATATTGAAAAAACTGGAGATCTCGACATGAACCTCAATTACAATAATATAGACAAGTTAAAGATTCAAGATTATCAATCAACAACTGATCTATTCACTCAGATCGGAAAGTCTACAAAAATAGTCTGAAGAGTACAAGATCAAGGTCCAAGATTAACTAACAAAGGATGGTCACAGACCTACAAGATTTGAAAGATTTACTAATCCCAAATAGAAAGAATCAGGGATAGATTAGAAAAGGGTTTAATACATCTTATTGCATGTTGTGTAAACCCATGTTTACTAATCTATAAAGTAAACACTGGTCCTTAGTTTTAGTTGTAACAAAACAGATCTAAATTTTCTTGTACTCTCTCAAGGAAGAAGCTGAGTTCTTATATTTTTAAGAACACAGAATTTGTAGCAAGACAAAACTTAATTAATATAAATTAAGTGAGTTTTGAAATATTGTCCTTGTTATTTTATTTCAGTTAAACATAATATCTCTGCAAATCATAAACTGCTTTGTTCACAACTATCCAGACAAGTTTGAAAAAGGCTAAAAATCAAGAAAACACTTTAACCCCCCATGTGTGTTGTACTCAATATCTAACACGATCGATGATGAGTCTACCTACTCTTCCAATAAGTTTCAGAGGTTACACTCTAGAAACGGCTACATATCGAGTTCTAAATAAATCAGTTGAAGAAACTTCACATGAGATATAGATTGAGAAACATCATACCATGTCATTTATGAAAGTATGGGCATGTGAAGTAATTATGAAATGCTTGGTCTCTAATAAGCTAGGACCAAAATCAGATAAATATTATTTTGTGGAATATCCTGATGAAATAAAAAGGTATAATTTCTATAATCCTACTGAGAACAAAGTGTTTGTTACTCGGATTGTTGTATTTCTAGAGAGATATTTACTTTTTTAAGAAAAGAAGTGGGAGGACTATAGATCTTTATGAAGATCGAGATGTACAAAATAACATTAAACCAGAGTTCAAGAGTGCGCATGATGTACATCAAAATATTGAGGGTAATCATGTTCCGAAAACACAAATTATACGTATATCTAGTAGGGTTCACCATGAACTAGAGACATATTTTAGATTTCTCTTTAATCAAGTTGGCGATGTGATCTTCATGGTCAATGATGACCCTCCAACATACCAAAACGCTATGAATAGTCCAGACTTTGAGAGATGGCTGGAGGCCATGAAATCTAAGATGGATTCCATGTATCAAAATAAAGTTTAGACTTTCGTTGATCCACCTGAAAGGGTAAAACCTATAGGGTACAAGTGGGTTTTCAAGAAGAAAACTCACATGAATGGTAAAGTACATACCTATAAGGCGAGATTAGTGGCAAAAGGTTTTAAATAAATTTATGGTATAGACTATGATGAGACTTTCTCACCAGTTGTTATGGTCAAGTCCATCAGGATTTTGCTAGCAATGGATGCTAACTTCGATGATGAGATTTGACAAATGGATGTTAAAACCGCTTTCTTAAACGGGAGCCTTGAGGAGGGTGTATATATGATACAGCCTGAGGGTTTTTTCGATACAAAGTTTGCTAAGATGATCTGTAAGTTCCTTCGATCTATTTATGGATTGAAACAATCCTCAAGGAGATGAAATATTTGTTTTGATGAAACAATCAAAGAGTTTGGTTTTATTCAAAATAAAGATGAAACATGTATTTACAAGAAGGTTAGTGGGAGCCATGTGGTATTCCTAATACTATATGTATATGACATATTACTAATAAGGAATGACATACCTTCTTTACAGGATGTTATGACTTGGTTGAGAAATAGTTTCTTGATGAAATATTTGGGCGATGCTACCTATATATTAGGGATCATAATCGATAGAGATGGATCAAGAAGATTAATCAGTCTAAGTTAGAAAACATATATTGACAAAGTATTGCATTATTTTGAGATGCAAGAGGAAAAAAAGGATGTGTTTCGATGTCTCATGGGATAGTGATCTCAAATAATAACTGCCCTAAATCATTTTATGATAAGGGCCGTATGAATAAAGTTTTATATGCTTCGGTAATTGGATCTATAATGTATGTGATGACATATACTTGTCCTAATATTTCATATGCTTCGAGCATGACGATCAGGTACCGGTCTAATCCAGGTGAAGGTCACTAGAAAAAGATCAAAAATATTCTTAAGTATCTTAAAAGGACTAAAGACATTTTAGGTGTATGGAGGAGATGAGAAGCTAGTAGTAAATGTTAACACTGATGCAAGCTTCCAGACAAAAAGAGATGATTCAACATCTTAGTCAGGTTTTGTGTTTTTCCTTAATGGAGGTGTTGTAAGCTGGAAGAGTTCAAAGTAAGAGACATTAGCTGATTCTACAATGGAAGCTGAATATATTGTTGCCAATGAAGCAGAAAGGGAGGCTGTTTAGATACAGAAATTCATAACGGGACTTGGTATGGTTCCATCGATTGCAGAACCAGTTGATGTCTATTGCGATAACAGTGGAACCATCGCACATGCTAAGGAACCAAAGTCTCATTCTAGGGAAAAGCATAAACTTAGGAGATATCACCTTCTTGGAGAGATTTATAAAAGAGAAAATATACATATATGATGATAATGTTGTTGACCCACTAACTAAGTCATACTAGTTCCATTGGTATTAGATACATGGGTGATTGACTCTAGTGTAAGTAGGAGATTATTAGGGTTTATGCCCTAGAGAAAATATTATTATGTTTTTATTTATGACATTTGGATTTATATTCTATAGATTATTCTCCTTATAATTTACTATGTCTTAATTTACTGTGATATAACTATTAGATTATTAAATATCCTTCGAATATGATATGCATTTATATCTCCAATCTTAGAAATGAGATTATAAAAATAGTATTAATATTCCTAAAGGTCCCTAGTCGAGTATTATTATTAAGGGACAATAATAATGAATTAATTTAAATCATTAGTCTCAAAGGTTCCTAAATATACTTGGTGCTAGAAAGACCCAATGCGAGATTCCACATGTATGTTGTGTCATAAATAATTCTCATAGTGATAATGATGTAATGCTCCTTAGATTTGAAATCATTATATTTCTATACAAGAATTAATGAACTTTGATTACATTAAAAATTAACTTTGATCAGGTAATGATAAAAGTGTATTTCGGGTACATTATGAATCGTATGAGAAATATGAATGATCTAGAAAGGATTTAACCCTCCTATTTTAGGAGTGATATTATTGGCCTCTTGTGTGATTAGACTATGAAATACGTGGCCGCACTTAAATGTTGACTTAATATGATAGTCTACTCATTGATCAAGGAGACCTAAAATAAACTATGAAGAGGATGGCACGTTATATGCCTCGATTTTTATCTATAATATGTGCTTAAAAGGATTATATTACATTGTACATTATTCATGAAAGGTTTAATCGATCACTGATTTAATTATTATTACTTGGGGTAGCAATGATGTATTACTAGATGTCCTCATTGTTTACGATTTTGAATTAGATTTAAAAATCGTTGCCAACGTAATAATGACCTAAAAGGGGTCACATAAAGAATGATTGGAGGATTATTTATTTTAAATTCGAATTTACATTAAATGTAAGAAATTGGAATTATTTGTTATTAATTAAGTAAGACTTAATTAATTAAATGAATAAGAAATTTGAATTTATTATTAAATTCGAAATTGTGTTGTTGGGTGATTAAGTAAAACTTAATCAATAATAACTAGGATTTTCGGATTTATTAAAACCCTAAATTAGTTTGGGGTTAGAAGTATTTTCTCATGCCTATATAATATCTTATTAAGCCTCAACTATGGTTTTAAATTTTTATAAGATAACAAATTCCTAGCAGCTTGTGTGTTTGTGTGTGTGTGTGAGAGAGAGAGAGAGAGGGAAGAAGAAGAAGAAGAAGAAGGCGGCTTCTGAAGTTCGAGTGCTAATACACGCTCATCCTCCATTCGATCATTCGTGTGGATACCTTCAAGGCGTAGATCGTTTTGTGATGGGATACGTGGTGATTGTTTAAAGCTTGGACCTTCATTAAATAACCAAAATCGTAAAGCTTCTTAAAGTAAACATCTTGACTACGAATTAAATATTGTCTTTTGCATGGATCATGCGATATGTTTTGGATTTTTCCGGTTTTACAGTTTTTATACATTGTTTCTGCTATGTTTTATGCCATGAAACCCAAAAAAGCATTCCTTTTGAGTGGCCCTTCTAGTCTTGACAATGGCAGATACATATCCAATTGTGAGTTCGAATGAATGACTTTTATTCTTGAGAACACAAATTTGATCTAGATTAGTGACTTTATTCCCTTCATCATGTTAATTTAAATGTTAAGTTAAACTCCTTGAAACTCTCCATATGTTCAAGGACCTTGAATGCTCAAAATTATTAGCAGTTAACTGAGTGTAATTTGAACTTTCCATATTTATCCTTTGAAGACGGTTAATGCCTACCTTATTTTGACTTTCAACGACTACTATTCTGTGATGCTCAATGTTTTGACTTGGTTTTCATTACCCGAGTTATTTCCATGACAATAGCATGATTTTCTTTATCAAAATCAGTTTTTTAATCATCCACTTCATTACCAAATTTGAGAATGTTATGATAGCCTTGATCTATTAACCCTTGAATCATTTCATCATCAAAAGTCACATGAACTGATGTTAAGAATATGTTGTACGCTTGATGATATTCTACCAAAATACCTTAGTAGATTTAATTAAGTGTAATTATAGCTTTCAACGGATAATCTTACTCCCTCATCCGTTAAAGAGTAGTTTATGTTTGAATAAGTTTTTGTAGCACATTCCTGTATACTGTAATGTCTTAGAGAATTAGAAGTTGTAGGATATTCTAAGTCATGATTGGCTACTTGAATATGCAAAATAGGCTGGCTAATTTTAAATATTATATTCCTTGTAATTTTGCATAAATGAAATTGAGTCAACTGCTATGGTAATACTTTCAACGGATGTTTCTACAAGGCTTCGACAGATGACCCAAGTCCCAGTCAACGGATGATCCAAAAGAGTCTCGACGGATAATCTTCAAAGTCTCGACGGATAACTAATTCAAATAGGAGTTGATAGTGACTTGACAGTCACATGGGTTGATTGTATATAAAAGGAATATAGCAGCCTGTAATCAGGATTATGAAGATCAAAAAGCATTTCCATTTCCATGCAAAACAGGGACATTCAAAGATTCCATATCTATCTGGATTGCATTGGACAAAGAAATGAAGAAACATGTGATTAGACCTAGATAATAGACTTATGTTTTGTCTTACTACACATGTAACTTGGTGATATATAAACCAAGCGTAGCAAAGAGTTAATAATCGATTAACACAGTCAAAACAAACATGAACTAGAGAGCATTTGTAAGTTGTATCTCTTAAAACTCTCAAGTTTAAGTTTGTAAAAGCTCCTGTAAGCAGTTGTGTGCTTTTGCATCACAAAGATCTTCTACATTTATATATATCTCTGGTGGAAATAACAATCCACCAGAAAGTTTTAAACATCCATGTGTATTTACTTTGTGTTTAAATACTTGAATAATTCTTATCCGTAATTAGCCTATTCAAACATTGTTATATTTATATTTGTAAGAAGTTTTAAAATCGAAAAGAAACCAGAATTATATTCAACCCCCCTTCTGTAATTCTATAGTTAGATCGTCTGGGAATAATAAATGATTTCATAACAAAGTTGATTCTTAAGTTGTAGATTTTGTAGGCCTTCCCAATTATATAGCCAATAAAAATTCCTTCATCTTCCTTTGATTTATAATGCCTAATGTGTTCACCTTGGTTCCTTAGCGTAAAACATTTGAATTCAAAGACATGAAGAAAATTTAGGGTTGTTGGTTTCTTTCCTTTAAACAATTGATAGAGAATTTGACCATGTGCTTGAATAATCAAAGAAAGACTCTGAGTGTAGAATGTAGTACTAATGGCTTCAGCTCAGAATTATGTAGATAACTATTATTTACTAGCAATCAATACTAGGGTAATTTATAGAAGGTGGAGTTGAATACAAATTAGAAATTTCAACTTTTTCGAATTTGAACAATTGCTAAACTGAAATAAGAACACAGGACGTAAAAATTTTAGGTGGTTTATTTTTTACTTGCTACTTGAGTTATTGTTAGGAAAACTGTCTAAGTCAAAATCATGAATTGTTGGGGAATTAGGATCTATCAACCAGTCAGGATCTGTATAGAGTAAGGATCTGCATCAGGATTTGTCAAAGCATCAGGTTGTGACTTGTTGTCAGGATCACAGAATAAATCAGGCTTTGCTGAGTTGCATAGTCCCAATAATTATGGAATGGTTTAATGTCAGTTTTCGATTTATAGTATCAAAGCTGTTGATTTATGTATGTATAGAAATAAGATAAATCATACTATAACAAATCTTGTAACTGATAGAGTTTGATAGAGTAGTTGTGTAATATATAAGCACATAATAGGTTATCTTTAAGGGTGTGCATTGTTCGAGTATTCTTGTAACCTATCAACTCTAAATAACATTGTTTTTCTAGAGAGAGTTCTTTAACAGTTTATAAAGAACTAATAAACTGTTATATGATTCTACAATTCTTACTTTACTTTCTTGATATCGAATTGATTAATAATTGTGTCCAGCCCTCTTAAACAATTATCTTTTACTGGTTAATAAGTGGTATTAGAGCAGTCTAATTAATTGTTAATTAGAAAAGATCATGATGTCAGGAAGTAAGTATGTTAGATATATTTGATAATGTCATGGCTAATATAATTTATGTTTAGATTTCAGATCTTACTTAACAGGACAAATCAGTACTTAACTGTTGATCAGTACTTATACTGGAAGTCAGGACTTAAGGATATCAGTACTTATATTATCAGGAGATAATCATCAGAAGTTAGATATCAGAACTTAAGTGCTGAAGGATGATCAAAGAAAGGACAGTAGCTGATCAAAGGAAAGAAGATCGAGATAAACATAAGAAGAGATATGCATAAAGAAGGAATTCCGTGAAGAATGGAATACTTGGAAGAAAAGATATCTGATTGATATATTTTAGGAAGCAGAATTATATTCCATATCAATTAGCAATTATCTTGTAACTGTGTAGTATATAAACTCAGACATAGGGTTTATACAAAAAGTGTTAATATATTCGAGAAGATTATTCATTGTAACCCTAGCAGCTCTCGTGATATTTGTTCATCACTGAGAGGTAACAGTTCCATACTGTAACAGAATTTATTGTTTCAATAAAGTTTGTTTTCTGTTACTTAATATATTAAAGTTCGATTTGATTGTATTATACACTGTATTCACCCCCTCTACAGTGTGTGTGACCTAACAAGTGGTATCAGAGCCAATCTGTTAACACACATACAGCTAAAGATCCATACACAATCATGTCTGACACAGAAACTCCAACTAAGCCTACCAAAACTGAAGAACCTCCAAAGCCACAAATTCAAAGTCGGTATGAGACTATCAGGGTTCCCATACTGAGACCATCTGAATATCCCATATGGAAGGTAAGGATGACCATGTTCCTGGAAGCAACAGATCCAGAATACCTTGATAAAATCAAGGAAGGCCCTCACAAACCAACCATGTAATAAACCCAAAATTTTCAACTTTTTGTAACCCTTGTGAATAGTGTTTTAGCTGAATGAGAAAACTTTTCACGCCACACTATGTAAGGGTTCTGTTATGGATATTCTGGGATATTATTAGTACTCTATGAAGTATATAAGTGTATGTAAAGATCGTCAGAATCCAATTCCGAACACTTTGGTTTTTCCCGGAAATCCACAAGATACGGAGAGAATTGAGTATAAGGTAACAGGATAAAAAGGATTTAAATTAAAGGATTATAATAGAGGATCATAAAAAGGAATATAATGTATTGAGAAAGGTTAAGGGAACCTAAGTAATAAGATCCCGAGTGTGATCCTTCAAACGATAAACGAGAACGAAAGTTAAGCGAACCGTATAACAGATCAGCGGTCATTAGGCAAACGATTAGGAAGTTAATCAAAGGGATTAGTGGGAATGATGTCATCCAACCAATAGAAAGAGGACAAGGAAGGGAGGATGACATCATGAGGATGACATAAGCATGACATGGGAAGGAAGGAGGTGTGGTAGCTTTGTAACCACACAATTTCAAGGGCAAGAAGGTAATTGACTAAATCAAATACAAAACAAGTCAACCAAGCCAAGTAAAAATCATTCTCATCAAAAATCAAAAAGCAACCAAGGCCTTAGTTCTTCATTGCTCTCGGCTTTCTTGTTTTTTTAAAGGCAAGATTTTTCAAAATCCAAGATCCAAGCTTCCTAAATTGGTAAGATAATTCCCTAATCATCTTCATGCTTAGTTAGGACTATATCATGAGTTTAAGCCATTAATTCCTTCTCAATCTTCTTCATTTAATCAAAGAAGAAGACTATGAATAGTGTTTTCAAGTTTTTAACTTGAAGTTTTTCTTGTTTATCTTGAAGATCCAAGCATTCTTAAGACTTCTCAAAGCTTCTTAAGGCTTCCTAGCTCCTCCCACCACTTCAAGGAAGGTATACCATCTCCAAACCCTAGATTTCTATATAATATAAGATGATTTTGATTAAGTAGGGTGCTATGGTAGCTTGTTGTTGTGATTAGAGTTTGGGATTTGAAATGGTAGCGAAATGGAATGGTAAATGTTGTGGTTTTGATTAAAAGAACTTAAGTATGATTAAAGTTAAGTTTAGGCATAAGTATGAATGATTAAATTGAATTGGTTGGGGTTGTTATGATGTGATAAGGATGGATGTTTGTTGTATGATGGATTTGAGGTTGGATTTGAGGTTGATTTGGAATGGGTTTGAATGGTTTAAAATATTGGAAATCGCGTAAACATAGCCGTCGTAACGTCCGATTTTCTGTAGACTGTTTTTGTGCATAACATTAGGACCCGAGAACCCCCTGCTAGATTATGACCACTGCCATGTTTAGATAGCTCATGTTACGAGCTTCGTTTTGATATGTAGTTCGTTCGATTCCGACGCACGGTTTAGGAGAAACGACCGTTTCAAGTAACGGCGTTTCGCGAACGAAACTTTTCCCCTCGCCTTACTTTGAAACATAGGTTAAAGACCAAAAAGGGTTAATTAATGTATGAAACATTTATGGTAAGTATGTTAGGCAGTTGGTAAGACATTCGCGAAGGAATCGCTTTAAAACTCGTAAAGGTTAAATTATTAAAAATGGTGGAGCTGCGGGTACCCGAGTGACTTAAGCAAATCAGTGAGCGCAAAACAAGCGTTAGAGTCTAAGTTAGTTAAAGTATAGATTTACAAGTGATTTTGGTTTAATTCCAACTTACTTGTTGTTTATAGGTTATCAGACTCGTCCCGAGCCTTTCTCACCCCCAAGTCGCTCAGGCAAGTATTCTATCCGTTATACTGTTGTTGTGATGTATACATTTGTATATGCATGATCTTGCGATAAATGCATATTGGTTATTTAGCAAATTCTTGCGATATATTGTAGCATGTGATATGGTATATATGCATGCCTGTTTCATATTCTTGAAATATATATCTGTTGGTTCAGTTGATAATACCTATGCTAGAGAATAGCGGTAACTTGCATATACCCTTAGTATAGGGACCCAAAGGTGAAAATATTTTCTAAAGCCGGGAGTCGAGGATCCCGAGTAGATTTTGTTTATATATGGATATGGATATATATATATATATATATTTATATATATATATATATGGTTATAGTTTTCCAAACTATTAATCGAATAAGGTTTATTCGATAACTTTAACTTTATTTATTTATTGAATATTATTTGAATATTCATTCGAAGGCTTATGACTCTTTTATATTATTATTGAATATTATTTGAATATTCATTCGAGGGCTTATGACTCAGTTTATATTATTTAATGAATATTATTTGAATATTCATTTGAGGATCTATGACTCCGATTATTTGCTGAAATATATTCTTTATTTTATTAAAGAATAAGGTGTTAATAATCAAACTTATTTTCGATTATTCAAATAAAGATAATACTTTCATATAAGTATATCTTTGGTTATTTAATACTCGTTTCAAGTATAAGTTTTAATACTTCTACTTCAATTATTTTTATAAAGATTATTCTTTATGGGAATATTATTTAAATAATAATATTCAGTCGTTTTCTAAATATTCTGGGGACTGATTTACTTCATTAAATCAGCTTTACTCCAAACACTCTTTAAAGTGTTTTCGAGTCTTCAAAATGATTTTTAAAGTCAGAGCGGATCCCAAAACTCATTTTTATATTTAAGATCTTCCTTTTTAAGGGGATTTAAATACTCGCTCAAAACCTGGGGAATCCGGCTCTGTGGTGTATTTTATACTCGCAACGAGGTTGCAGTTTTGGTAAATGAATTGATTACTTGCCCAACGTTCGGGAAGTAAGCCCATCTAATTTAGTCGGCATAAGCGACAGGCCGGGGTACGGTCTATGAATGTGTAAGTGGCTGGGTGGCAGTCCATCAACGCGTGAGGGGCCGGGTAACGGTCTAGCGCGAGGTCCTAATGCGGCCAGGGTGATGACCGGTGAGGAATTCATCCATCTACAGTAGAAAAGGTTACTTATTGGTATCTTTGCCTGATCAGCAAGATATCTGGTTTATGCCAAAATTCTTTTCCTTTCCAAAATTCATTGGATGTTTCAAACTCTGTTCATACTTCATATAACAGAGGTTCCAGGAAATGTTTAAAGAGATATATATATGTGGATATATATATATATATCGGGACTAAATAAAGTATCTCATAACTTTTTCATTCAATAATATTTCAAAGATTGAATCTATTCAAGTCTTAACTTGTGGTCTCATCTATGGGATGTTTTTCTTAAAACTTATAATACTTTGAACGGTGGTAGTTCAAGTAGCTTTATAAATGATATAAGCGTGGTGAAGTATTGGTAACTTCATTCCTTGTTTTTACTTATATCTAGTAAGTAATTATCTTACGCATGATAGAGATTCTATTAAGTATCCATTTAGATACTTATATTATTGTTATCACTATGTACTATCTTGCGAGCTGTAAGGCTCACTCTTGCTTTATTTATTCATCACACAACAACAGTTAGGAGAGATGGCCAGACTCCAGCAGACCCAGCGCAAGCGCGTGGGAAGCGTCCCGCGTCTTCCCGATGATGTTGTAGCTGCTATAGCTGCAGAGGTAGATCCATTGTAGTTCAGACCATCTACTTTTGAGAATCAAACTATGTATAATTATAACTTGTGGCAGATAATGGCAATTAACTGTAAATTATCAAGTAATCATTTTGGGTTGTAATAATTTTAAATTGTGGATTCAAAGACTTGTACTTATTTCAATTTCATCTCTGAGACTATAACGGGTTGTGGTGTGTGTTAGTATGGGGTCACAGCATGAGGTTATTTATTATTAATTAAGTGAAGTGATATTGTGGAAAGAAAGACCGTGACAACCCGGATCCCCGACCCCGGATATGGGGGTGTTACAGAAATGGTATCAGAGCTAAGCGTTATAAACCTCAGAGATGATGCGACGATAAAATAACAAACTCACAAAGATAATAAGAACTCTTGCCAAGTTCATGGTCGGACTACTTAAAGTAGTGCTGACAGTTAAAACCCTTACGGGAACCCTTATAAGTATCATGATAGTAACTTAGCTCGTTTAATGTGTAGGCGCCTGAGATAGAGGACCCAGAGATGTTCGAGCGTGAGCATGATGAGGCATTGCTAGATGTTGAGGATCAGGAGGAGCCTGAGATGGAGGAGGACCCCTCAGAGGAGTCAGAGACAGAGGTTATTGCTATTACAGATGAGGAGGACCCGGATGAGGTCCCAGTAGCTGAGGAGCGTGTTGGATCTATGGTAGTGTATGCTGGTATCCCTTTACCCACACTTCCGGTGGTCAGAGCCCCTACCCCTCCACCACTATCTTGGATTCCTGATGATGACAGCTCAGAGACCCATACTTCCGAGCCTAGGCAGACTGAGGAGGCACCCTCAGCGGCTCCGGATTCACCACCTCTTGACCCTGCCCACAGGCAGTCTTCGTTAGCTCATGGATATGTTCAGGATGTATTGAGGACCCGAGTGGCTGTTGCCGAGGGCCGACTAGATGAGGCCAGGAGGGAGTTGGATGCAGAGAGGGCGGGTAGGCGTACCCGAGCTTATGAGACTAGGGCTTCTATACCCCGATCCTTGAGGAGGGAGCTTACGGGGATAGAGCTCACGTCCCGAGCGAGACTCAGATCTCTCCAGGGGGACAGGCATGGTAGGATCTCCAGGCGGCAGGCCGACTATATCTTCCGTCGTGCGATGGAAAGGGTTTGGGAGCTGACCCGCTCCGGTGTGTGATTCAGGATTGATGATGGAATAGTCTAGTTGTCTAGTTAGCCGAGGCCTTAGTAAGAGCCAATTTTCCGGGATAGTTGACTTGTATATAGCATCCCTTTTTCTGACTAGACAGATAGACTCTTGTGTATCACTTTTGGGACAGATGACTGTAGCACTGTTGTACTTTTGACCAGATCAAACTATGTATTCTCGCATTATGTATATATTTGTTTCCTTTCAGTTCAGTTCCATAGTGACGGGATCACTGTTTTATCATTATTATTACTGCCCTTCGTATTAGAACTTTCTTAAAATAATAGAATTGCGATATACGTTCTCCCCATTATAAGAGCTGTGCAAGGCACAATGTTGTATATGATTGTGACCTAACGTTGAATTTTCCCAATAATTGTTTTTATTGTTATCAGAATCATGCCGCCAAGAAAGATTGGAACTAGGGCGAACCCTGGATCTGAGGACCAGGGAAGCCATAATCAGGACAATAGAAACCAAGAACACAGTGAAGAGGAAGATGAGGATTATGTGGAACAGGATGACTCCCTGTATGAAAAGGAAGAGGAAACATATGATGTTGAGGGATTTGAGATAGAGGCTGAAGAAGGAGAAACCGAGGTTGAGCAACCAGTACCAAACCCAGGCATGGATCCCATGAGCCAGTTTATGCAACTCCTAAGGCAGAATTTGGAACGTCAACCCAACCCACCCCCTCAAGGAAGTAACAATGCTGTGGCAAACTCTTTCAGGGCTTTTAAGTCCCTTAAGCCCCCTGAGTTCCACGGATCAGCCGACCCAGTTGAGGCAAGGGCATGGTTAAAGGAAATGGAGAAATCTTTTGAGATTTTGAGTACCGAGGAGGCACAGAAGACTGTATTTGCTACCTACCTTCTGAAAGGAGAAGCTAACTACTGGTGGGAGGCCAAGAAAAACATGGAGACAGATGCTATTATAACCTGGGAGAGATTTAGTCAGTTGTTTCTGGGAAAGTATTTCCCGAGGTTTATGGAAAACCAGATGGAGCTCAAGTTCTTGGAGCTAAAGCAGAATAACTTGTCTGTAGCAGAGTACGAAGCGAAATTTACTGAGTTATCAAGGTTTGTGCCGGAGTTTGTGAGCACCGAGGAAAAGAAAGCTAGGAGGTTTCAGCAGGGACTGAAACCGTGGATTCAGAATAGGGTGGCAATCCTTGAGCTTACGGACTATGCCACTCTGGTGCAAAAGGCAACGATTGTAGAAGTTGGAAGTGAACAGATGCAGAAGGAAAGAGAGAATAAAGGAATAAAGAGGAAAAGTATGAGCATGGGTGGAGGTTCCGCAGGAAGGAGCTTCCCAACTAGATTTAATCGAGGAGCAGTGTCCCTGCCAGGAAGGAACACTGGGTTTAAGCGGCCAACGAGTGTGAGTGTGAGCCAGGGCGGCCAGAAGTCAAGAATGTCCTATTCCAACCAGTCTCGACACCCATTGCCAGCCTGTAACATATGTGGAAGGAATCATACTGGGGAGTGTAAAGAAAGGCCAGTAACCTGTTTTAAGTGCGGTCGGGAAGGCCACTACTCAAATAAATGCCCTTCGTCAGCCCCTGCCGTCGTTCCAACCACCAATTGTCATCGGTGTGGACGCCCGGGTTATTGGAAGAAGGAATGCCCAATGAACAAACCAGCAGCTTCGGGAGCAAGCAGGGCTGCTTCTAATAAGCCACCTACTGCGAGGACTTTCAACATGACAGTCCAGGATGCTATGAAAGATTCAGATGTGATAGCAGGTACCCTTTCTCTAAATTCAGTCAGTGCAAATGTTTTATATGATTCGGGAGCAACTAAATCTTTTATATCAAAGGACCTTGCGCGTAAGTTAAGACTTAAGGCTGAACCCTTGATAGAACCCTTACAAGTAGAAATAGCCAATCATGAAATTATTCCTGTTAACCAGATTCACCCCGCCTGTGAGATAGGCATAGGGGAGCAATCTTTCAGTGTTGATCTGATTCCTTTTAAATTAGGGGAGTTTGATGTGATTTTGGGAATGGACTGGCTATCTAGCAACGATGCTCAGATAGACTGTAAAGGGAAGAAAGTTAAGTTAAATATCCCCGGGAAGAAAGAAGTTATATTTAGAGGAAAGAGGCAGACGCAGAAATTTTTGACTATGGCCCAGGCCAAAAGGATGCTACGAAAAGGAAGTGAGGCTTACCTAGCCTATGTGGTGGACACGCAGAAGGAGGTGCCCAACTTACAAGATATTCCAGTAGTCAACGAATTTGAAGATGTATTCCCACAAGACCTTCCGGAATTACCACCCGATAGAGTGATTGAATTTGCTATTGAGTTGGCCCCAGGGACGGCGCCAGTTTCAAAAGCACCTTACCGGTTAGCCCCGTTAGAAATGAAGGAATTAGCTATCCAATTACAGGAACTCTTGGATAAGGGTATGATAAGACCCGGTGTGTCTCCGTGGGGAGCACCAGTTTTATTTGTTAAGAAGAAAGATGGGAGCATGAGGTTGTGCATAGACTATCGAGAGTTGAACAAGCTAACCATAAAGAACAGGTACCCATTGCCTAGAATAGACGATCTGTTCGACCAGCTAAAGGATGCTGTTTATTTTTCTAAGATCGACCTGAGAACTGGGTATCACCAACTAAAGATTAAACCCGAAGATATTTCCAAGACAGCGTTCCGTACCAGGTATGGGCATTATGAGTTCTTGATAATGTCCTTTGGATTAACCAACGCCCCAGCGGCTTTCATGGATTTAATGAATAGAGTATTTAAGAAGTACTTGGACAAGTGTGTGATAGTTTTTATCGATGATATTTTGATCTACTCAAGGACTGAGGCAGAACATGCAGAGCATTTGAGGATAGCTCTAGGAATACTCAGAGAGGAACAGTTATATGCCAAATTCTCGAAGTGTGAATTCTGGCGGAATGAAGTACAGTTTTTAGGACATGTGATCAATAAAGAAGGAGTATTGGTCGACCCCTCCAAGATAGAGGCGGTCTCAAATTGGGAAAGGCCAACCACACCCACAGAGGTAAGGAGTTTCATAGGATTGGCCGGCTACTATCGTAGATTTGTACAGGTCTTTGCGAAGATCGCAGCCCCTTTGACACGACTTACTCGTAAGACAGAGAAGTTTGAATGGACGGAGAAATGCGAGAACAGTTTTCAGGAATTAAAGAAAAGGTTGATAACGGCTCCGGTATTGGCATTGCCGGACGGAAAAGGAGATTTTGTGATATATAGTGACGCGTCGCACAAAGGATTAGGATGTGTGCTTATGCAGCACGGTAGAGTTATTGCGTATGCGTCGAGACAACTGAAGGAATACGAGGTTAGATATCCTACTCATGACCTTGAGCTCGCGGCAATAGTATTTGCTTTAAAAATTTGGAGGCACTACTTGTATGGAGAGAAGTGCGAGATTTTCACAGACCATAAGAGCCTCAAGTACATATTTACGCAGAAAGAGCTCAACATGCGCCAGAGGAGATGGTTAGAACTAATCAAGGACTATGATTGTGAGATTCTCTATCATCCAGGGAAAGCCAATATGGTGGCGGATGCCCTTAGTAGAAAGGAAAGACTCAGAATGATAACGACTTCGGAAGAGTTGATAAGGGATTTTGAGAGAATGGAAATAGAAGTAAAGGTAACCGGAACCGGAACTGAAAAGCTTTTTGAGATCTCAATGCAGCCAGAGTTATTGGAAAAGATCAGATTGTGCCAGGAGAAAATAATGAATGAAGGCAGAGAGTCAATGACTGGAGAGGAGATCCATACTGAAAAAGATGATAAGGGGATAATGAGGTACTCCTACCGAATTTGGGTTCCGAATGTTCAAGAACTTAAAGATGAGATTTTGGATGAAAGCCATAGTTCAAGGTATTCCATTCACCCAGGAAGTACCAAGATGTATAGGGATTTGAAGGAATATTACTGGTGGCCCAACATGAAGAGGGACATAGCAGAATGGGTAAACAAGTGTTTGACTTGCCAAAGAGTAAAGGCAGAGCACCAGAGACCCAGTGGACTTTTGCGACCCCTGGAGATTCCCGAATGGAAATGGGAACGGATAGCGATGGATTTTGTTGTAGGCTTGCCAAGGACGAAAGCCAATTACGATGCCATTTGGGTAATTATAGACCGACTGACAAAGTCAGCTCATTTCATTCCTATCAATGAGAGATACACAGTCGATAGACTGGTGGACATTTACCTTAAGGAAATAGTGACGCGACATGGAGTCCCAGCGTCCATTGTCTCAGACCGAGACCCCAGGTTCAACTCCAGATTTTGGAGGAGCTTTCAGGAATGTGCGGGGACCAAGTTAAATATGAGTACCGCGTACCATCCCCAAACGGATGGACAGAGTGAAAGGACCATCCAGACACTAGAGGATATGTTGAGAGTCTGTGCAATAGACCTTAAAGGAAGTTGGGATGATCACTTGCCGTTGATCGAGTTTTCTTATAACAATAGCTTTCATGCTAGCATCGGAATGCCGCCTTATGAGGCCCTGTACGGAAGAAGGTGTCGATCTCCCTTATACTGGGATGAAGTAGGAGAGCGGAAGATGCTCGGACCCGAAGTGGTCCAAAGGACCAAAGATATAGTGGATCTTATCAGAGGGCGACTTGTAGCAGCCCAAGACAGACAAAAGAAATATGCAGACCTAGCCCGAAAGGACAAGGAATATGAAGTAGGGGACTTAGTACTGCTGAAAGTATCCCCTTGGAAGGGATTAATGAGGTTCGGAAAGAAAGGAAAACTAAGCCCAAGATACATTGGACCTTTTGAGATATTAAGACGGATTGGAAAGTTAGCTTACGAGCTAGCCCTACCCCCTAATTTGCAACAAGTTCATAATGTGTTCCATGTGTCAATGCTAAGGAGGTATCATCGGGATGCCAGGCACATAGTGGAGTACGAGCAGGTGGATATGCAGCCAGATCTAACTTACGTGGAGAAGCCAGTAAGGATTATGGATAAGAAGGAGCAGGTGCTTCGGAACAAAGTGATCAAGCTAGTCAGAGTACTATGGCAGAATCATAATGTGGAAGAATCAACTTGGGAACTAGAGAGCACAATGCTAGAAAAGTACCCCCATTTGTTTTCTGTTTGATTCCGGGACGGAATCCTTTTAAGGAGGGGAGACTGTAATAACCCCAAAATTTTCAACTTTTTGTAACCCTTGTGAATAGTGTTTTAGCTGAATGAGAAAACTTTTCACGCCACACTATGTAGGGGTTCTGTTATGGATATTCTGGGATATTATTAGTACTCTATGAAGTATATAAGTGTATGTAAAGATCGTCAGAATCCAATTCCGAACACTTTGGTTTTTCCCGGAAATCCACAAGATACGGAGAGAATTGAGTATAAGGTAACAGGATAAAAAGGATTTAAATTAAAGGATTATAATAGAGGATCATAAAAAGGAATATAATGTATTGAGAAAGGTTAAGGGAACCTAAGTAATAAGATCCCGGGTGTGATCCTTCAAACGATAAACGAGAACGAAAGTTAAGCGAACCGTATAACAGATCAGCGGTCATTAGGCAAACGATTAGGAAGTTAATCAAAGGGATTAGTGGGAATGATGTCATCCAACCAATAGAAAGAGGACAAGGAAGGGAGGATGACATCATGAGGATGACATAAGCATGACATGGGAAGGAAGGAGGTGTGGTAGCTTTGTAACCACACAATTTCAAGGGCAAGAAGGTAATTGACTAAATCAAATACAAAACAAGTCAACCAAGCCAAGTAAAAATCATTCTCATCAAAAATCAAAAAGCAACCAAGGCCTTAGTTCTTCATTGCTCTCGGCTTTCTTGTTTTTTTAAAGGCAAGATTTTTCAAAATCCAATATCCAAGCTTCCTAAATTGGTAAGATAATTCCCTAATCATCTTCATGCTTAGTTAGGACTATATCATGAGTTTAAGCCATTAATTCCTTCTCAATCTTCTTCATTTAATCAAAGAAGAAGACTATGAATAGTGTTTTCAAGTTTTTAACTTGAAGTTTTTCTTGTTTATCTTGAAGATCCAAGCATTCTTAAGACTTCTCAAAGCTTCTTAAGGCTTCCTAGCTCCTCCCACCACTTCAAGGAAGGTATACCATCTCCAAACCCTAGATTCCTATATAATATAAGATGATTTTGATTAAGTAGGGTGCTATGGTAGCTTGTTGTTGTGATTAGAGTTTGGGATTTGAAATGGTAGCGAAATGGAATGGTAAATGTTGTGGTTTTGATTAAAAGAACTTAAGTATGATTAAAGTTAAGTTTAGGCATAAGTATGAATGATTAAATTGAATTGGTTGGGGTTGTTATGATGTGATAAGGATGGATGTTTGTTGTATGATGGATTTGAGGTTGGATTTGAGGTTGATTTGGAATGGGTTTGAATGGTTTAAAATATTGGAAATCGCGTAAACATAGCCGTCGTAACGTCCGATTTTCTGTAGACTGTTTTTGTGCATAACATTAGGACCCGAGAACCCCCTGCTAGATTATGACCACTGCCATGTTTAGATAGCTCATGTTACGAGCTTCGTTTTGATATGTAGTTCGTTCGATTCCGACGCACGGTTTAGGAGAAACGATCGTTTCAAGTAACGGCGTTTCGCGAACGAAACTTTTCCCCTCGCCTTACTTTGAAACATAGGTTAAAGACCAAAAAGGGTTAATTAATGTATGAAACATTTATGGTAAGTATGTTAGGCAGTTGGTAAGACATTCGCGAAGGAATCGCTTTAAAACTCGTAAAGGTTAAATTATTAAAAATGGTGGAGCCGCGGGTACCCGAGTGACTGAAGCAAATCAGTGAGCGCAAAACAAGCGTTAGAGTCTAAGTTAGTTAAAGTATAGATTTACAAGTGATTTTGGTTTAATTCCAACTTACTTGTTGTTTATAGGTTATCAGACTCGTCCCGAGCCTTTCTCACCCCCAAGTCGCTCAGGCAAGTATTCTATCCGTTATACTGTTGTTGTGATGTATACATTTGTATATGCATGATCTTGCGATAAATGCATATTGGTTATTTAGCAAATTCTTGCGATATATTGTAGCATGTGATATGGTATATATGCATGCCTGTTTCATATTCTTGAAATATATATCTGTTGGTTCAGTTGATAATACCTATGCTAGAGAATAGCGGTAACTTGCATATACCCTTAGTATAGGGACCCAAAGGTGAAAATATTTTCTAAAGCCGGGAGTCGAGGATCCCGAGTAGATTTTGTTTATATATGGATATGGATATATATATATATATATATTTATATATATATATATATGGTTATAGTTTTCCAAACTATTAATCGAATAAGGTTTATTCGATAACTTTAACTTTATTTATTTATTGAATATTATTTGAATATTCATTCGAGGGCTTATGACTCTTTTATATTATTATTGAATATTATTTGAATATTCATTCGAGGGCTTATGACTCAGTTTATATTATTTAATGAATATTATTTGAATATTCATTTGAGGATCTATGACTCCGATTATTTGCTGAAATATATTCTTTATTTTATTAAAGAATAAGGTGTTAATAATCAAACTTATTTTCGATTATTCAAATAAAGATAATACTTTCATATAAGTATATCTTTGGTTATTTAATACTCGTTTCAAGTATAAGTTTTAATACTTCTACTTCAATTATTTTTATAAAGATTATTCTTTATGGGAATATTATTTAAATAATAATATTCAGTCGTTTTCTAAATATTCTGGGGACTGATTTACTTCATTAAATCAGCTTTACTCCAAACACTCTTTAAAGTGTTTTCGAGTCTTCAAAATGATTTTTAAAGTCAGAGCGGATCCCAAAACTCATTTTTATATTTAAGATCTTCCTTTTTAAGGGGATTTAAATACTCGCTCAAAACCTGGGGAATCCGGCTCTGTGGTGTATTTTATACTCGCAACGAGGTTGCAGTTTTGGTAAATGAATTGATTACTTGCCCAACGTTCGGGAAGTAAGCCCATCTAATTGAGTCGGCATAAGCGACAGGCCGGGGTATGGTCTATGAATGTGTAAGTGGCTGGGTGGCAGTCCATCAACGCGTGAGGGGCCGGGTAACGGTCTAGCGCGAGGTCCTAATGCGGCCAGGGTGATGACCGGTGAGGAATTCATCCATCTACAGTAGAAAAGGTTACTTATTGGTATCTTTGCCTGATCAGCAAGATATCTGGTTTATGCCAAAATTCTTTTCCTTTCCAAAATTCATTGGATGTTTCAAACTCTGTTCATACTTCATATAATAGAGGTTCCAGGAAATGTTTAAAGAGATATATATATGTGGATATATATATCGGGACTAAATAAAGTATCTCATAACTTTTTCATTCAATAATATTTCAAAGATTGAATCTATTCAAGTCTTAACTTGTGGTCTCATCTATGGGATGTTTTTCTTAAAACTTATAATACTTTGAACGGTGGTAGTTCAAGTAGCTTTATAAATGATATAAGCATGGTGAAGTATTGGTAACTTCATTCCTTGTTTTTACTTATATCTAGTAAGTAATTATCTTACGCATGATAGAGATTCTATTAAGTATCCATTTAGATACTTATATTATTGTTATCACTATGTATTATCTTGCGATCTGTAAGGCTCACTCTTGCTTTATTTATTCATCACACAACAACAGTTAGGAGAGATGGCCAGACTCCAGCAGACCCAGCGCAAGCGCGTGGGAAGCGTCCCGCGTCTTCCCGATGATGTTGTAGCTGCTATAGCTGCAGAGGTAGATCCATTGTAGTTCAGACCATCTACTTTTGAGAATCAAACTATGTATAATTATAACTTGTGGCAGATAATGGCAATTAACTGTAAATTATCAAGTAATCATTTTGGGTTGTAATAATTTTAAATTGTGGATTCAAAGACTTGTACTTATTTCAATTTCATCTCTGAGACTATAACGGGTTGTGGTGTGTGTTAGTATGGGGTCACAGCATGAGGTTATTTATTATTAATTAAGTGAAGTGATATTGTGGAAAGAAAGACCGTGACAACCCGGATCCCCGACCCCGGATCTGGGGGTGTTACAAACCAAGCTCGCTGTTGCAGTTGCAGGTGAAGCAGCAAAGACCGTACCAAAGGAGAAGAGTGATTATACTGCTGAAGATATAGCGTCAATTGCTAAGGATGCCAAGGTACGACACTTACTGCATAGTGCCATTGATAATGTAATGTCAAACAGGGTAATCAACTGCAAGACTACTAAGGAGATATGGGATGCTCTGGAAACAAGGTGTCAGGGAACGGAGACAATTAAGAAGAACAGGAAGACAATACTCACTCAAGAGTATGAACACTTTGACCCAAAGACTAATGAGTCATTGAATGATTTATATGATAGATTTGTCAAACTTTTGAATGATTTGTCATTGATTAATAAAGAGTATGATCTTGAAGATTCAAACCTTAAGTTCCTGTTAGCTCTTCCTGAATGCTGGGATTTGAAGGCAACGACAATAAGAGACAACTATAATCTTGATGAAACAACTCTTGACGAAATCTATGGTATGCTCAAGACTCATGAGCTTGAGATGGAACAAAGAAGCAAGAGGAAAGGAGGAAAGTCAAGGACAGTTGCTCTTAAGGCTGAAGAAGAATTCCCCAAAGCAGCTTCCTCAAGGAAAGACAAGGGTAAAGCTCTTGTCATAAAGTCTGAAACTGAGTCATCAAGTTCTGAAAGTGATGATGACTCAGATTCTGAAAGCTTGCCTGAGACTGATGCTGATGTGGAGATGATGAAGCTGTGTGCTCTTATGGTGAAAGGAATCACAAAGATTGCATACAGGAAGTTCAGGAAGGGAAAGAAGTTTTCCAGGAAAGGCATAAGTTCTGATAAGAAGAATTTCAGAAGATCTGAAGGCAGAGGAGGAAAGTCTGACAGAGGAGATTACGCCAATGTTAAATGCTATAACTGTGGTGAGAAAGGCCACATATCTCCTGATTGCAAGAAGGTAAAGGGTGACAAAGGCAAGGCTCTTGTCACAAAGCAGAAAAGTTGGACAGACACCTCAGACTCTGAAAGTGAGGAAAACTATGCATTGATGGCAAATGCTGATAAAGAAAGTGCTGAGAGCAGTTCTGAAGCTGCTGAAATAAAGGTACCTTAGACTACTTATACTTTTCATACTGATGATATTAATGAGTTGAGAAGATATCTTAAAACCATGTTTGTTAGTTATAGAGATCGAACTTTAACATGTGAAAGATTAACTTCTGAAAATCTTGCATTTAAGAAAAGAAATGATTTCTTAGAAAAAGAGTTAGTCATGTTCCATCAAACTCAGAAGGATAGAGATGATGCTTTTTATGTTAGGGATGAATGATTAACTTCTAAAAATGAATGAATCTCTAAAAACTGAGTTAGAAAAGGAAAGCGAGATTATCAGGACTTGGACTAACTCTGGCAAAACAACTCAAAATTTGCTAAGTAGTGGAAACTGGAAAGAGGGCTTAGGTTATGGAAAAGATAAGAATGATAAAGGAACTGAAGAAATTAAGCCTGTTCATAAGCAAAAGCCAAAGTTAAAACCTGTTAAGTTTGTAACTGTAAAGTCTGAAAATGAGAAATCAGAAGTTACAAAGGAATTAACTTCTGACAAACTAAAACAGGAAAAGACAGCTGAAGTGAACATAGGCTTAATGACAAAGAAGCAGCTTAAGCATAAGCTGAAAGATGTTAAGAATGCAAACAAGGTAAAATCACCTAGGAAAAGTAGGAATGGAAAGGAAGGTGTGAATAAAAGCAATAATTATAAACCTGTTCCTGATGCTCCTAGGAAAACATGTCATAACTGTGGAAGTTCTAACCATCTGGCCTCTTTTTGCAGGAAGAATAAGAATATTAACTCCTTACCTTCAAAATCAGGAGTTAAGAGTCAGTCTGTTAGATACAAACCACAAAATCCTTGTTTTCATTGTGGTAGTTTATGGCATTCCATTTATACTTGTAAGGAATATCATAGCTTGTACTATGATTATTATCAAATAAAACCTTCTTTGAAGAAAGTTTCCATTGTTCCTTCTAGTGTAAATTCTGATTCAAAGTCTGATAGTGTAAGTTCTGATAAGAAAAATGTTAACATAAACTCTGATGCTAAATCCGCTGCAAATGTTAACAAACTTAATAAGGCCAAAGGATCCAAGCAAGTCTGGGTCCTTAAAACTAATAATTAGTGGTCTTTATGATTGCAGGGCAACAGGAAAAATATTCTAGTTCTGGACAGTGGATGTTCAGGACATATGACTGGAAATAAGGCCCTGCTATCAGACTTTGTGGAGAAAGCTGGCCCAAGTGTTTCTTATGGAGATGGCAACATTGGAAAAAACATTGGGATATGGCAATATCAATCTTGGAAATGTCATAATTAAAGAAGTAGCTCTGGTCTCAGGACTTAAACACAACCTACTGAGTATAAGTCAAATCTATGACAGAGGTTATCATGTTGATTTCTTTGAAGAACACTGTGAAATTGTGAGTAAATCTAAAGGCAAAGTTGTTCTGAAAGGATACAGGCATGGTAACATTTATGAAGCTAAGATTTCAACAAGTACTGATGGTTCTGCAATCTGTCTGATGAGTAGAGCATCAATTGAAGAAAGCTGGAATTGGCATAAAAAACTCTCCCATTTAAATTTCAACAATATAAATGAACTGGTCAAGAAAAATCTTGTGAGAGGACTGCCAAAGTCAGTATTTGCTCCTAATGGTCTTTGTGATTCCTGTCAGAAAGCCAAACAAAGAAAATCTTCATTCAAGAGCAAGACTGAATCATCAATTCTTGAGCCTTATCATCTACTACATGTTGATCTATTTGGTCCAGTAAATGTCATGTCTATTACAAAGAAGAAGTACGCGTTGGTCATAGTGGATGAGTTCACCAGATACACATGGGTGTATTTCTTGCACATAAAAAGTGAAACTGCATCTATCTTGATTGATCATGTCAAACAGCTGGATAAAATGGTCAAAGATTCTGTGAAAATTTTAAGGAGTGATAATGGCACTAATTTCAAGAATTTGATAATGGAAGAGTTCTGCAAAAACCATGGAATAAAGCATGAATTTTCTGCTCCTGGAACTCCACAGCAAAATGGAGTTGTTGAAAGGAAGAATAGAACTCTCATTGAAGCTGCACGTACAATGCTTGAAGAAGCAAAGCTTCCAACCTATTTCTGGGCTGAAGCTGTGCAGACTGCTTGTTTTACTCAAAATGCAACACTCATTAACAAGCATGGAAAAACACCATATGAGATGGTGAAGAAAAAGAAGCCAAATCTGAAATATTTTCATGTATTTGGATGCAAGTGTTTTGTTCTCAAGACTCATCCTGAACAGCTATCAAAGTTTGATCTAAAAGCTGATGAAGGAATCTTTGTTGGATATCCACTTTCCACAAAAGCCTTCAGAGTCTATAATTTGAGAACAAAAGTGGTCATGGAATCTATCAATGTCTCTTTTAATGACAAGAAGATTACTGGTCTTGAAGATTTCATTGATCATGATCAGCTGAGATTTGAAAATAAAGACTCAAATTCTGATACTGAAAATCCTGATAGTCTAAGTCCTGATACTGTAAACTCTGATGGATTAAACTCTGATGTTATTGAAACTGTGGTGACTACGTCAAAGGAAGATGCACCTATGCAGGGGGAGCATACTCAAGATCCTACCATATCTCAAGAAACATCAGAACATGCATCTGGCTCTTCAAGTTCTGATTCGTCAAGTTCTGATAAGCCAAGTTCTGATAGTGCTAAAAATCTAAATACTGAAGAATCCAACTCAGAGAGCATAGTTTCAGGGGGAGCATCAGAAAATGAAAATGAAGATAGCATGGATCATGGGGGAGCATCCAGTTCTACAGAAAACCTTCCATCTGCAAGGAAGTGGACAAAATCACATACACCTGATTTGATAATTGGAAATCCTGATGCAGGTGTCAGAACTAGAACAGGTACTTCAAATGAATGTCTCTACAATTCTTTTCTCTCTCAGACTGAGCCAAAGAAAGTGGAAGAAGCTCTTCAAGATGCTGATTGGGTGCAAGCAATGCAGGAAGAGTTAAATGAATTTGAAAGAAACAAAGTCTGGACCCTAGTGCCAAGACCAAAGAATAGATCTGTTGTTGGTGCAAAGTGGGTATTCAGAAACAAAACTGACAGTGATGGCATAATTACAAGGAATAAGGCAAGGCTGGTTGCAAAAGGATATTCTCAACAGGAGGGAATTGATTACGATGAAACATTTGCACCAGTTGCTAGGTTAGAAGCCATAAGGATATTTGTGGCTTATGCTGCTCACAAAAAGTTTACTGTCTTTCAAATGGATGTGAAAAGTGCTTTTCTCAATGGAGAATTGGAGGAGGAGGTATATGTTGAACAACCTCCAGGCTTTGTAGATACCAAACATCCAGATTATGTCTACAGGCTTGATAAAGCACTTTATGGACTTAAGCAAGCTCCTAGAGCATGGTATGAGACTTTAGCTCAGTTTCTTCTGGAAAGTGGATTCAATAGAGGAACAATAGACAAAACACTGTTCTACCTCAACCATGGAAAGGACTTACTTCTGGTTCAGATTTATGTTGATGATATCATTTTTGGGTCTACAAATGACAAACTTTGCAAGAAGTTTACCAAACTAATGCAGTCAAGATATCAGATGAGTATGATGGGGGAACTTAGCTATTTTCTGGGCCTTCAAGTCAAGCAGAATGAAGAAGGCACTTTTATTTGTCAAACCAAGTACACCAGAAACTTGCTAAAGAAATTTGGAATGCAAGATTGTTTAAGTGCATCCACTCATATGGCCACTGCAACAAAACTGGATAAGGATACCGGTAAATCAGTAGATATTACTGACTACAGAGGTATGATTGGCTCTCTACTCTATCTAACTGCTAGTAGACCTGATATCATGTATGCTACCTGTCTTTGTACAAGATTTCAAGCAGATCCAAGAGAACCTCACTTAACAGCTGTGAAAAGAATCTTTAAGTATCTTAAAGGAACAGCTGCTCTGGGATTATGGTATCCTAGAGAATCAGATTTTAAACTAATAGGTTACTCAGATGCAGATTTTGCAGGTTGCAAAATTGACAGGAAAAGCACAAGTGGAAGCTGCCAATTTCTTGGAGGCAGATTGGTTTCTTGGTACAGCAAGAAACAAAAGTCAATTTCCACATCAACTGCAGAAGCAGAGTATATTGCTGCAGGAAGCTGTTGTGCACAGATTCTTTGGATGAAGAATCAGTTACTGGATTATGGGTTAACATATTTCAAAATCCCTATTTACTGTGATAATCAAAGTGCTATTGCTATGACAAGTAATCCAGTTCAACACTCTATGACAAAGCACATCAGCATCAGGTACCACTTCATAAGGGAACATGTGGATGAAGGTACAGTGGAATTGCACTTTGTTCCAACAGATCAACAACTAGCAGATATCTTCACAAAACCACTATGTGAAGCCACTTTTACAAGATTGGTAAATGAACTTGGAATGGTCTCAGGTTCTTTTTCTAAATCTGTCTAGTTTTGTTCTGATGCATCAGACTTTATGATCAGTATTTACAGAATGTAATCTCTTTGTTTATTCTGTGCTTAATTGAAATACACGTTTAAGTACTGATTTTTATCTGATATATGTTTCTAAACTCTGATAAGTGATATGTCTGTTCAAGTAACTATTCGATCCTATGAGGATAACTGTGCTAGATACTGACCTAGTAGTCTTCAATAAACAAATGATTCCATGTAAGAAGTAATTATTTCAGTGGAAATCTTATGACACTAGCAAATTCTGATAATTGAGCTTAGTTGAGTTTACTTTGTTTATCTTATTACTAAGTCACAAATTAGAATAATGCTACTCATCTGTTAAGTTCTGATACTAGTAAAACTGCTGATTGTACTAAGTGCTGATAAACCTCACTTATCAAAAGAAGAAGCAAAAAGATCAAAGAATAAAATCAGGTACTCCTTTGAGATCTAGAGTAAAAATGTGGAAGGGACGACCCAAGTGCATTGCTGGTATTAAGTAAATATGCATTAGAAAAGCAAATTTTCTTGGTGACTTTTCACACTCTATGATTACTGGAGAAATACTCTGATAATAGCATAAATTCTGTTAAGCAGTCGTGACTCACTTACACTGAGAAGCCACTGTAAAATAGAATTTCAAAAGATGCATAAAATTAGCACAAAACAGTTGAGGTGGACTCAAGCATGAACTCATTCATCAGTAGGTTTCAGGACAATGACAGATCTTTAGCAAAATTTTAGTTATGCCTTATTTCTAAGATGTACTGAAGTGAATCAGACTTTACTCTTTGTCTGTTATTTAGCTTAATGCACACACTAATCACTCCATCTGAATGATGAAAATTTCTTTGGTGGTCTATGTTATTTTAGATAAACAGTCATTGTGTCATTATTGCACAAATTCTGAGGACAAGCTCTGGTTGCATATTCTGATGATTAAGTTCTGAAGAGTATAACTCAGAACTTGTATAAGAACTTACTAAGATAGGCATTCCTTTTTCGAGTTAAGAAATTATGTTCTGATGACTGTTAAGTTCTGATATAAGTCTAAGTTCTGATATTACAGTCTAATGTTTTACTTGACTTATCTGTGAATAAAATTTGATAACAGTCTCAGTTAATATTTGAATATGTTGAAGTGGAAGATTAATAGTCACTATGGTTAGGGTTAATGGTATTTGTACTTGAACAGTCCACTGTTACTTGTTTCTTGTGCGCTTTAAACCATGTTTCCTCTTTCCAATGAATGTTATTCTTTTTCAAAGTCTAGGGAGACGAGATAGAATTAATTCTACCTGTCAGCATTAAATACTTTTACGTCTCCTGGCATTCTCTTGCCTATATAAGCAGCCACTTCACATCAGCCTTCCCATCAAATTCTTTCTCACACACTTACCTTTATACTTTTTCTTTCAAAAACACAATGGTCAGATTCAACATGTTTTTGAACTACCAAAACTTCAATATGGAGCTACGCTGTGCCGAATGGCAGCAGGAATGGCACGTCACGGCCATTCCTGAGGAGATATGGGACTCTGTCCCACAGGAGGTACTGACCCACCTCATGTTCTTCTATATGGATTACCATCGCCATCTGGAGCGAATGGAGGAGGAAAGACTGGCAGCTCTCCGCCAGCAAGAGCGAATCATCAGACTCGCCATTCTGTTTGTCGAGAGTAAGAAGAAGAAGAAATAATTTAATCTTGTCTTCTTCCTGTTTTTCTTCGTCGTCAGCTTTGTCAGGCTTCTTAGCTAGGACTAAGGCTGTTGATGTTAGGTTTCGTAGATTAGGGAAATCTTGTATAAGTACTGATGTAATTTCAATTTCATAAATGTATTCTCTTGATATATTAATGAAATTTGTGTTTGCTTCAAGATTTTGTCTCTAAGATATTTGGTAATGCATTGCTAAATCCTGATTGATATTCTGATGACCATATAAATTCTGTTTTAATTTAAGTTCTGATTTTTTTTATCAGCACTTACTCATCTCATTTATCTTGGTCATTTTTACGTGATTTACTTTCCGAATATTAATGATGCAGTGAAAAATAATTAACTCAGTGGGAACGGTTTCAATTTTGAATTAAAACTGTTTCACCTTGATTAATGGAATATCTGGTTAAGTGGAACGGTTTTTTCTTGAAAACAGGCAACTGAGTAAGTAATGATTCCTGTTTTCTCGAGCCCAGTAACTATCCGTTATTACTGCATGTCTAACAGGTGTCCAACGGTAACATTTTTGTTCAGAGTATAAGTACAACAGAGAGAGGATTTCTTTAATCCTTTATTTTCTTCGTATTTTTTTTCTCTTTACTTACTTTTACTCTCTTTCTTCTCACGTTGGTTTTTCATACAGACATCTTATCAAACACCTAACAGGCACTTTTGAATCTCAATTTTTCACATGGCACCTAAGGATTTAATCATTGATGGAGCTAAGTTTGTTCCAAACAACTATGCTGCAATTCTTGATCATGCTAAAGCTCAATCTGAATTGCATTTTGTACAAGATCTTCTTGCACACAGTGAGATTGGGTATGCATTAACTCAGCCTGAAGTCTTTTCGAGTCAACAAGTTCTGACGTTTTGGCGGACTGGGCACTTTGATGATGGTGGTAAACATGGCACTCCCAGTATTGTTTTTGAAGTGGGTGATTCATCTTATGCAGTCACTCCTGGTACAATACGCAAAGCTCTACATCTCCCAGAAAATTGTACTTTTTCAACTCCAGAGGAATCAGCACTTCAGGAGTTAATGGCTGATTTGGGATATGAAAAGAGTTTGGCAAAGCTTGGGCAGTTAAAAAGGGCTAATATCAGAAGAGAATGGAGTTTTTTCTTTGACTGCATCACCAAAGCTTTTGGGAACAAATGTTCGAATTTTGATGTTATCCCAATTCTGAGTCAGCACATAGGGTATACTATTATCCATCAAACTCATTTTGATTTTGCAACTGGAATAATTGGTTTTATTGGCAATATTTCTATCCTCTGTCAACTTATATATACCTTTTGTACTTATGAACCTTAATTAGTCAGTTCCTCAACCCCACCTTTTAGAGTTGCAAAACGATATTTTAATGATCTGGTAAATGCTGATACTAAGAAAAAAGTGGTTAGACCATTACAGATTCCTCAGTCTATAAAACAGATCCTAGTAAATGCTGATCCTGATACTTATAGATCTGTTTACTCTGATGTCCAACCAACCACAAACACCCAACAACCATCATCCTCAGCAACTACCACTCATACTACTCAACCTACCCTCAGGACTTATCTCAAATCCTATCTCTCTACTTCACAGACTGTTCAACCCTCATCCTCCAAGCCAAAGAGGACAAAAACTATTCCTCAAACACCTCAAAAGAGGAGGAGGAATGTACTGAGAGATGAATCTGATACTGAGGAACAGGTTCCTTCTTCAGAACCTGTTGTAGGTGAAGCTGAGAAAGTGACTTCTCAGAAGGATTCTGGAATTGGGGGATCTAGGCTTCTCAAACGGCTTAGAAGAATGACAGTTCCTGAAACTCCCAAGGAATCCAAATCAACAAAGAGATACAAGAAACAGAGGGCAAAAAGGCCAGTTTCAGATGATGAAGAGGAAGCAGCTAAGGAAGGGGATCAGGAATCTCTGATCTCACAAGACAAGGAATTTGCTCCAGTCACTTCTTCTCCATCAACTCCATCTCAGGAAGCTGTTTCTGAAAAGGCTAACACACCTTCTGTGTCTTCTGTTGATCCAGGCACAAGTGCTGATATTGATGTTCAAAACTGGTTGTGCCTGCAGTAATTCTCTTAGAAGTTCCAACAACAAATATTCCTTCCACAACACCTGTTACTGATGCTGTTCAAACTCCAGGGTTATCAACAACACCTTCTCTGCATCAAGATGCTGATGATCAGAATTTAGGTGAGCATCAGGATATGGCTGTTGATCAGAACTTAGAACAAGATCAGCAATTAGAGGATGCTGAAGCCTCCATTGCTACTCACACTGTTGTCTTATCAGAAGATACTGATTCTTTAAGTTCTGATGCTGCAAATGCTGGAGATACTGGTGATGCTGCTCCAACTGTAGATGCTGATGAAGCAGGTCCTTCAGGACTTACTCCTCAACAGACTTTTCCTAAGTCTGAACTGGTTAAGAAGTTTGTTACCGGAGAAGCACCAGTACCTTGGAGTGAAACTCGTGCAGGTCAGGAGTGGAATAAGGAATGGAACTCAGTTTCATGTGTTCCAACTGACAAGCATCTTGCTGAGCACTTGACTAAAGCTGATGAAATGTTAAATTCTGATGATTTCAAAACTCAGCTTAGAGTCACTACATTGAGTACTAAATATTTACAAGGTCTTCATTCAACTACTCATGCAGAGCTACACAAGATTCAGGAGAACTTTATCAAACAGGAACAAGTTTGGAAAATTGATAAGAAAAAGTTCTTCCAACCTACCATTGACAGGATTGCTTATATTGAGAAGACTCAAGATCATCAACAAGCTCAGATTGATGAAATTCTGACAAATCAAGCTTCTCAGCAATCACAACTAACTGAAATCCAATCCTCAGTGGAATTGCTTATCTCTCTTCTACTACCTGCTGATGCCAAAAAGGGGGAGAAAGTGATTAAGTCCAAATGCAAGACTGACAAGACACTGACAAGAAAGGATAATGAAAAAGATGATCAAGGAAGCTCTGGAATGGGTAAAGGTCATAGTCAAGGTAGAGGATTCACATCAAGACAAGCTAGTCACAGGACAAGTTCTGATACTGGGAAAAGAATAAGTTCTGCTGTTGGTAAAAGGATAAGTTCTGATGAACTTCTAGATCTTGATGAGGAAATGTCAAGACATTTATTTCTTCAGGAAAATCCAGGAATGGACTTGGAAAGTTTAAAGGAAGAAGAAGCCAGACTTAAATCAAAGAAAGTCACAGCTAAATCTGAAGCTTCTGGTAAAAAGCCACTTCCAAAACTCAAAGGCATTGTGATCAAAGAAAGGACACATACTGAAGCAACATTGGCTAGATCACAACCACAGATAGATCCAAGATCCAAGGGTAAAGAAAAGGTTGGTGAACCTATCAAGGTTTATGTACCTCCTGAGGATGAAAAAATTACTGATGAAAAGGATGATCTTGCTCTGACTTCAAGAAAAGTTCTTAAAACAACCTCTGACATGGCTCAAGTTGTTCAGAGTCAAGAAATTGTAAGTTCTGATATTCAGAAGAAGCAAGTAACCTCTGACATAGCTCAAGTTAACTTGATATCAGAAGATAGATCAAAGACACTCCTACCAGGATTCACTAAAGCAAAACAGACTCAATCTTTGAAGACTACTGCAAGTGGTTTTGAAGCTAGAGTAGTTACTGGAAAGGAAGCAAGAGATAAAACTGGATTGGGAAGTGCTGATGAAAGAAGAGTACACAACACTACCAATGATCCAACTTCCTTGAGTGAACCAGGTATTGGAGCAACTCCCGAGAGATTGAATCAACTGGAATCTGTACAGATGGTTTACCATACCTACTTGAAAGAATACATCATGTTGTATTTCATGACAGATGGTAGGGTTTATCATATAAGACAAAATGCCATTCCATTGAAGTATTTTGAAGAATTGGAGCATGTACTTTTCTTACTTCAAGTGGATGACAGAATAACAGGGACTGCTGCAAACTACTTAAAAGAACAGATTCAGAGACAGAAAAGGCTTTATTCTGTTAAGTCTGACAGCACATATGTTCCAAAGTACAGAGATCACAATGGTGATATTGTTGATATGAAGCCTAATACTGCACAGATCAGAACATATCTTGGTATTAAGGGACTTGAATTCAATCTGGAGTCTGACAAAGCCTATGTCATAAGACTAGATCAGGAGTTGAGAAAAGCAAAGATCAATGATCTCAGAGCTGCAATCTTTCAAACTGGTGAAGATACTGCAGAGCTTAAAGATGCCAAAAGGAGAATGATTGATGAACTCAGATATGCTGAGAAATGTTTGTTGAAGAACTATCTCAGAACAACTCCTGACATCAGAGAGATCAGATGATGAAGCCAAGTCGAAGATCTACAACTGCTTAAATTCTGATATTTGTACAGACTGAAGTTGTTATCAGAAGTTGAATATTGGTAAAGCTTTAAGGACTGTAAGTTGTAGTTATCTAGTCTAATTCTCATGCATTTGTACTTAATGTTTTTGACATCATCAAATATCTGTTAAACTTGTATATTATGCTAATTTACAAGTTGGGGGAGATTGTTAGATATATTTGATAATGTCATGGCTAATATAATTTATGTTTAGATTTCAGATCTTACTTAACAGGACAAATCAGTACTTAACTGTTGATCAGTACTTATACTGGAAGTCAGGACTTAAGGATATCAGTACTTATATTATCAGGAGATAATCATCAGAAGTTAGATATCAGAACTTAAGTGCTGAAGGATGATCAAAGAAAGGACAGTAGCTGATTAAAGGAAAGAAGATCGAGATAAACATAAGAAGAGATATGCATGAAGAAGGAATTCCGTGAAGAATGGAATACTTGGAAGAAAAGATATCTGATTGATATATTTTAGGAAGCAGAATTATATTCCATATCAATTAGCAATTATCTTGTAACTGTGTAGTATATAAACACAGACATAGGGTTTATACAAAAAGTGTTAATATATTCGAGAAGATTATTCATTGTAACCCTAGCAGCTCTCGTGATATTTGTTCATCACTGAGAGGTAACAGTTCCATACTGTAACAGAGTTTATTATTTCAATAAAGTTTGTTTTCTGTTACTTAATATATTAAAGTTTGATTTGATTGTATTATACACCGTATTCACCCCCTCTACAGTGTGTGTGACCTAACAAAGTATGAAAGCATGAAGATCCCAATCTTGAAAAAGGCTGATTACTCTACATGGAGAGTAAAGATGCTTATGTTTCTTAAAGCCGTTGATGATACTTATGTTGATATAATCAATCATGGACCTCCTTATCCTGAAAAGGTTGTGGCCATAACACCAACAGTTCCTGAGCATTATATAAGGAAAGAAAAATCCGAATGGTCAAATCCTGAGAAGGTTGCAATGCTTAAAGATGCTAAAGTCAGGAATATTCTTCACAACAGTTTGGACAATGTTATGTCAAATAGAGTGATTTCTTGTAAAACTGCCAAAGCTATATAGCATTCTTTGGAAACTCAATGTCAAGGAACATTAGCAATAAAGAAGAATAGAAGGGTTGTTCTTGGTCAAGAGTATGAACAGTTTGATGCTAAGCCTGATGAAACCATTACTGACATTTATGACAGATTCCTAATATTGTTTAATGATCCGTCTTTAGTTGGAAAGGAATATGACATGAAAGATTCCAACACCAAGTTTCTAAGGGCTCTTCCTGAAGAATAGGATACACATGCATCAATTATTAGGCAACGGTATGATATTGATCACTTGTCATAAGATGAAGTCTATGGGATGCTGAAAACCCATTATTTAAAGATATAACAAAGGAAGAATAGGAAAGGTCAGAAAATGAAGGATGTTGCACTCAATGCTGAAACTCACAAGCACAAGTAAAGGGCTACTGAAAATTCAAGAAAAAAGGAATATGGTTGAGATGTCAGATACTGATGAATCATCAGATCCTGACACAGATACTGATAAGGATTCTGAAATTGAATTGGATGATCCTCAAATTGTTCAAATGACTGGAATGTTGGTGAAAGGTTTCAGGAGGATGAGATTTAGAAAGCCAAGGAGCAAAGGTGGTTTTAATAAGAAGTATTATAGTGATGGCAAAGGGAAATTCAACATTCTCTTACCAACCAAGAAAAGAACTTCAAAAAAGAAAAAGAAGCTTACCCTACTTTCAACAAAAGCCATCTAAAAACCACAGAAGCCTAGTGTCAACAAAGATGATCAACCCTAAATCTATGACATCAAAGAATTTTTTGATATTAAGCTATATCTGGATGAATTGGTAGAAGTTAGAGGAATTGATGCTACTATCAAACTTCCATAGAGATTAGTTTTCAGATACAAGGGTGATAATGAGATAATATGGCCATTCTATAGGATTCTTGAGAAAAGCTACAGTGTCTTAACCAAGGTATTTATTGCAATGAAGAAAGACTTTGGATTCATAAAGTTTGCTAAATCAGAAATACTCAAAAAGATAAATCAAATCAGACAAAGCTGGAGATATCCTAATGCACTACCAAGGGTTCTAACCATTTCAAATACTGGAGATAGAGTGCACATGAAACATTACTGGATCACAGAGTTTAGAGATGAAAAGGATACCAGAAGATTTTTCAGAATTGAAGACCAGCTCAAAATCTCAAGCAATGAAACTTTCAAGGAGATACATGAGATGCTGGATATAAATGAAGAAAATGAAGTTGAGTTTTTATAGATAACTTCAACTCTAGATTGAGGAAAACAATGAGAAGTTGGGAAGGAAAACAAGGGAATCAAGGAAAAGAAAATAATTTGCTCATACTAGAGGAGCTCCCTGAAAATGGCATGTAAACTTCTTTTAACCATCTTTTTTCATTTCTATTATAATGGAGTACTTTGCAAATTTTCTACTTTTCAATATATTATCATTATAGGGTGTTTTGTTATCATCAAGTCAACCTGAATTTATACCTGTAATTCTATTAGACATAAATTAAGGGAGATTGTTATAAATATGTTGTAGTTTTGATAATAACTCACCAAAACACCATAAGTAGAATTGTTAAGTGTCAATTAAAATCCTCCAATGGCGAACTACAGTATGTCTATCTATTAAAGGAGTAGTTTATATTAATAAGTGTGTAGCACATTTTCTACACTGTGATAGCTGAAGGATTTGGGAGTTATAGTGATTTCTAAGTCATCTTGACTACTAGCAAGATAAAAAAGGTGGGCTAATGTAAATATAAAATTCCTTGTAATTTTATATAAGTGAAAGAGTATCAACTGCTAAGGAAACACATTCAACTTCTAAACTACAAGCTTCAATGGATGACTCAACATGCCCTTAACAGATAAGTTAGTCAAGACGTCTTCAACTGATATCAGATAAAGCTTCAACGAATGCTAGCAAGAAAGCTTCCTCCGATGATACTGGTATAGTGTCAATGGATAACAACAATAAAGTTTCAACGGATAGCATCAATGAAGCTTCAACGAATGATCAACAAGATACCAGTTGATAGTGACTTGACAGAGGCTAACAGAGTCATATGAGTTGATAGTGCACAAAATGAATATGGAAACCTGCTAACAGGTTTTAGAAAAAAAATGAAGAATTTCCATTTCCATACAATACAAGAACGTTCAAAGATGTTATATCTTAGTTGGATTACATTAGACAGAGAAATGAAGAAGCATGTGCATGGACCTAGCTGTTAGGAATATTATTCTTGTTTTATTGCACATGTAAACTTGGTTCAAGATAAATCAAGTGTAGCAAGTATTTAGATAACAAGTAAGAACTCAAGAATTAAACATGCTATATCTTTAGAAAATACTCTCAAGTTCAAAGTTATAAAAAAATACTTGTAAGTAGTTGTGTACAATTTGTATCACGAAGATTTTTTCAAATATACATCTCTGATGGAAAGATAAATCCACCAGAAAGTTTTTAAACATTGTGTTTATTTACTTTGTGTGAGTAGAATACTTTAAAATCTTTATATGCATTCTTGCTTATTAAAAAACACAGCTGTATATTTTATAAAGAGTTTTTCAGAAAACAAAAAGAAACCAGAATTTCAATTAAATCCCCCCCGGTAATTCTGTTATTGTATTGTTGGGAAATAACACAATCGAAGAAATCAAGGAAGTATTGAGGGACTGAGAGAAAGTAGGGATATAATTTATTACCATCTGCATACCTGGTGGCAACACAAATGCCACATTGTCGTATTCCTTCAGTCTAACAAGATATCCAAGAACTATTTTGTTCTGGGTCCAGTTATTCATCTTGTTTGCTTTGTTAACAAATTTCAAACTTCATACTAAATAGTTAGCTAAAATTATGAAAATCTAGAAAAATAAATATTCTTCTTTCTGCAAACCATAAACCTAGCTACTAAATCGTAAATTTTGAGAGTATGTAAGAAATAATCGATGATGTCAAATTAGTATTTATATTCTGAGAGTATTATATTCTTCATTTCAACTACTCCATTTTGGTGTGGAGTTCTTGGTGCAGAAAACTCTTGAGAAATAGACATAACATTTATTGGTCTAAATAATTCCATGCGAAGAAGTTGAGTGGTCGATCAATTATTGACTCTTACTTGCTTTTGAAAGAGGCTTTATTTTGCTTTTCAATTTGGCAAGCATCACATAGACTATCCTTGGAAAATCCAATTTTGGCATGCCTCTTACTGGATCCTTTTTGACCAAATCATTCATTGTTGAGAATTCCAGATGAGACAGTTATGACATAGCCAACTTTCATCCACAATTACTTTGCTGGAGTGACAAGAAATTGATTCAGGATTTATAGAGTTGAAATCATCTACAATAACATTCCCTCTTCTAATACCAGTTAGCACCGCATCAATGTCCTTCTTTTTGCTGACAACACAAGCTTCTTCATTGGACTATACTTTAAACCAATTGTCACATACTTGACAAACACTAAACAAATTTTGTTTAATTCCTTTAACTACTGTAACTTCATCGATGATGACATTTTATTTTGAAATTAAGCAATATCCTATAATGTATTCTTTGCTGTCATTTCTAATGGTAATACTAGGGTCGGCTCTCTCCTCAAACCTTATGATCAGGGATGAATCACAAGTCATGTGTCTTGAACAACCATTATCCCCAGACCATAACTTACTTCTTTTTTCTCGCACGCATAAAAATAAAATTAAGTTAATTTCGGTACCCAAGTTTCTTTGGGTCCTGTCTGTTAGTTTCCCTCTTTGCTTTTGGAACTTTTAGCACTTTAGGTTTTGATGGATTTAAATCTACCTTAATCCTTGGTGTTGGTTTTTGAGCAAAGGTGCTATGAATAGCATACTATTACAATTCTGATTAAACATATTAGGCATATTTTACGTGAAAGACATAGTAGACATAGGCATTATAGACATAGGCATGAAAACTTGTGTAGATTTATAATTAGTAGACAAATGATCAACACTGTTAAGAATCAAGCTTGAATCTTGATGATAAGCAAAACATATAGCATGACAATGTTAAGTCATTTTGTAACCTCCAACGTCTAGCCATCCTAAGGGATAACCGTTGAAAGGGTAGCTCATCAACTAATGAGGTTTTTGTAACATTTTCTATGAGATTCTTGTTATAATTATAATGTTGTTATTCATTCAGATGTCATGTTGTTTCAATGGATAATCTACAATAAAATGGCTAATTATAACTATGTGATGTCATGTAATTCTGATTAAGTGAAGTGAGTCTTCAACTGCTAAGTGAAGTTATAGCATCAACGGCTAACTGCATCAACCCATCAACGGATTAACTAATAACTTTCAACAGTTATGGAAGTTCGAATAGCTTGTAATAGTGACTTGACAGTGGTCAAATCCTACATCTGACATAGCACACGGGTTGATTGGAATATCGGCAAAGAAAGTGGGAGCGAAGACAAACTTTGTATGTGATCTTGAATTCTTAAGAAGAAGAAACATTCAATTTTCATGCATGAAAAAGTGGAGGGATATTCAAAGTAATATATCAAGATAAAATCTAGCCTCGTTTGTAAAGCCTCACGGGAACGAATGCAGAAGCAATCTTACAGGACCTAGAAGATTGTGCTATATGTTGTCTAGTAAAGATTGTAACTTGATGTTATATAAACTAAGTAATAGCAATATTATCTCTCAAGAAATAGTTTTAGAAGTGTTCATTTGTTGAAAGAATTATCTTGAAAGAAACACTGAAAATGTAGCTGTGAAATTGTACTTGTAATTTACACGGATTATTTCTTATATATATATATATATATATATATATGTATGTGTGTGTGTATGTATCTCAAGTAGTAAGCTAAAAAACCACCTGAAATCAAGAAATAAGTTTCTATTCAAAATTATCAAAAAGAATTGATTTGTATTAACCCCTCTACGAATCACCATAATTGATTGTTAGAGAATAACAAACACTACCACCCTTAACACATTTTTCGAGGAGCATACTGATCAGATGTGTAGTTATTGTGTTTGTTAATCCCTTCCTTGTCATTACTATTGTTCTCTTTTTAGTTCTTTCCTTATCCTTAATTTTTTAAATCTTATTTTTCAATTGCTTCTTGAATAAGTGTGTAGAAATTAGACCTGCAAACTACATAAAAATATAGGTAATATATAATAGATACTTTGGAAAATGAAAATATTTTTGGGATTCCAGTGATGTTGAGAACAAGCCAATTGAGTGCTTTTTTCAAATGGACTAAACCAATGTATAAGAACAAATTCAACACCCTTCCATCCCAATTGAAACTATCCTCATTAATTGTCACAATAAATGAATATTAATTATATAGTTCATACATACATTGTAACCCCAAAAAAATAAAAATATTAATTTAATTTGACAAATAAAACAAATAACATCTCCCACTGGACATATTTATCAAATATTATACGTGACTCTCACCTTTCCGGACCCCGCCTTTTCGGAGTTTATAATCCATAATATATTCTCACCATGCCTAGATTAACATTTCACATATAATGGCTCATATTTTTTGAGTGAAATTAAAATAGCATCATTCGTTTAATATCTTGCCACATTTTTCTAGTGACAATAACTTTTAATCAGTCACCTTCGATACTTACACTATAACAACCAACAAATTCAGGCATGTATGCCTAATAATCCATTTATATATTGTACTTTTCAAATACTTGACCATAATCCATTTTACAACATCTTTTTAACTTCAATCAAAAATTTCTTTCTTAATTTATTAACAATACTTAATAAATATGTCAAGTCAAATTTATCGATTAAAAATTATCGAGATTTCGACCAGTTACGCATATCATACATTCAGTATTTCCCTCTTATGCATTAATCATTTTCCCATCATTCCTAATGGGACTAGCGTCAGACTGTAATTCTACATCCTACGATGATTAAGCATTTAATTCAAATACTTTTTTCTAATACAAACTCAACATTCCATATATTCAATACCTTAATATGAATTTCCCGAACATATAAGATTTCACAAAAACAAATAATTTTCTAAACAAACTCCCACTTTACAAAGTGGAGACACAGTGCAAAGTTATCAAACAAATTCCCAATTTTTGATACATACACGGTTGTCTAATTCAATAAAACTATTCAAATAAACTTACACTTCTTCTTAAAGTGCAGACAAAATTGTCTAATTCTTTTTTGTCATAAAAATTTACAACTAGACAAGTGTCAAATTTAAAATAGACTTACTAGTCTTATATTTTCTTTCCAAAATTTACTCGCAAACTTGTGATTTTCAATCTTTCTAATAAAAAACAACTCCCACATTTGTTTCTTTTCAAACTAATTCAATGACTTTCATTCACGAGTCGAAATTTTACAATTTCGTTTCTCCAAAACAACATCTCATTTGTTCACAATTCCAATAATTTTGCACTATCATAAACATAATATTCTTTCATTCACTTCAATACAATTCTCGATCACTTTATTATTTTTAACCATATACAATGGTTCATTCTCAATTTTCAGATTACATTCAATATTATTGATCGGAATTAGTAAACATATATCTCAAAATAATCATTCTTTTACTCCCATCACATTAATAACCATTTTAAATCTACCAACAAGATTTAAAATTATAACCAAAATATGCAACCTATTTAATAATTGTATTAAAATAATTCAATTTCGTTTTTGCAACATGTTAAGCCTTAAGTTATACTGTAGAGGGGGTCAATACAGTATTAATAATCAAATCGAATTGAGAACTCAAATACAAAGAATAGTTTACATATTGATGAATAAAAATTGTTACAATACTCTCTAAAAAGATGAATATATATTCTTAAGAGCTGCTAGGTTACATAAAAAATATATCAATAATCGACACATATAGTGTTAACCTAATATGTGGTTATACACTGCACAACTACACAATCAATCTAAGTTATGATATAAATGAAACAAGGAGTTCTGATACATATCCAACTATCCAACTATTGATTTCTATAAATAAGTAAAGTCCTGCATTAATATATTTTCTACAGATCAAGTCTTCTAGATAAAATCAATCTCTTCCAGGAATCCAGCTTTGATAGATACTGATTAGATAAATACTGATAATAAACTCTGATATATCAAATACTGTTAGGTTTAATAAACTATGATATCTTTCAGTCGTAGACTTTGATGGTAAACTCTGATAGTTAACTTATGTTGTCATCAGTTATATCTAACAATCTCCCCCAACTTGTGCTTTATGAAAATATGTACAAGTTTCTAATTGATGATGTCAAAAACTATCTAAATGCAGAATAATTAAAAAGTTCACAAACATACAGTCAATGTCTCAGACTTTAATCTTTAACTCTGGCATATCCTATAGCTTCACTCAAAAATTATTTGAGCACGTTTTCCTCAGCTATATTCAAATACATCTTCAGTATTTGCTTGATATCCCTGAGCTCTTGAGAAGACTCATTAATCTCATAAATAGTAGCTTTTAAATCAGAAATTTTACATCTGCTTAAGTTCAGATAATCCAGTTGAATCAACCCATAATTTTTAGCATCAGGACTAAAAGAGATCGGCTTGGATCCAAGTTGCTCAATAAGTTGTTCTTCTTCTTTAGGCATGTCAGCAACTGAATTATCCTTCAGTATGTATTTTGGAATGAACTTAGACTTTGTCATACCTTTCTGCTTCTCATGAACTAGACCTTTCAAGACATTAGACCACATTTCAATAGTTGAATTTTGAACAGAGAGCATGCAGACAAGGTATTCAAGTTCTTATCAGGATTTATTCAGCATTTATTCTTGTTGTAAGAACCGGAAAATTTACGACTATTTTGTGTTGTATTAAATAAAATATTACGTGTTTTATTATAATGTGAATTATGCTTAGTCATAAAATGTTACCATTCTGTGCCTTATATGTTCAGTGTGGTTTGAAATATTTTTTGGCTATTTTATTACGTGTTAAATGTGTCGATATATAATATTATGTTATCGAGATTAAATTTTAATTGTCGATATCGCGTGTAGAATGTTTGGCCTTATTTTCCGTAATATGGAGTTTACCATATTGATTTTTGGTACATCTAATTAATTTAGAAAATATCTCGTCTTCCGAAAAATTATTTTACCGAGCCCCTACATGTACTCCAAAGCCCACAAAAATCTTATTTTTATTTTTACAAAAATATGGGACTTTTATTATCTTGCATGTTTTTATATGTTTTAATTATTCACAATTTTTATAAAATTTTGGCATATATTTTGTATTTATTTGAAAATAAAATTGTAAAAATCATTCCCCATAAATTATTAATTATAGGCTAATTATTTTTATTAGAAGTTATAATTAAGGCCCTAAATGAAATTAGGGGTATTTTTATGTTACTATAAATAATTTTCAAATTTAATGATATTAACCAAATATCACATAAATATAAGAAAAATCAGAGAATTATCCAGAAAAGGGATTAGGGTTCTTGGAGGTTGGGAATCGAAGTTCAAATTCGTAGTGATTCTGTGGTCCAAATCAATCATATAGGTAATCAAATCGAAGCTTATGAACCCTGCTTTTATTTTCTGTCATCAATGTTTATATTGGATTCTTAGTTTGAAAGTTCAATTTTATAAATTTAATTTGAAATTAGGGGTTTGTTAATCGTTGATTGTTGATGTGATTGGTGTGCATAGGTTTATAGATGTGACGGTCCCAAACTCCGGGGTATAGAGTTAGACATCAAAAATAATAACAAACAGGAATATACAATAACTGAACTTGAATTACATAAACAACTAGAACATTTACGACCCCCTTATCAAGATCTTGCCAGGTTTAAGTATGCAATAAGGTTATATAAAATATTACACTAGGGTAGACTTAGGATAATCCTGATATAGGACTTCCTGACACAAAAGTATATCTGATATACAACCCAACAAAACCTAACACTAATCTAACTAGTATCACTGAACCCGCCACATAAGATCCAAACAACAGAGGAGTCTGCACCCGGCCCTGAATGCGACCAACGGTGGTCTTCCTAGCAGGAACGCAAGTTCTTGGCATCTGAAAAGATTAATATAGAAATTTGCAAGAATGAGCCAACAAATGCACGGCAGTACCAGATATAAAATAAAACAACATATATATATATACATTACACCATAAATAGCTTCTAACAACCCCAAATCTGTGTTTCTATAGACCCCAAAAAAGGTTGCCTTAGGCCGGAATATGTCTATTGCAACACATTTTGGGCATTGGGTGTAAGGAAGTAACCATAGGTATCTAACCTTACATCAGTGTCAATCTATAGTAACACATCAAAATATGTTGCTATAGATATCAATTGCAACAGGATTTTTATAGTATAACAACATAGGTTTTGTGTCGTAATAGAGGTAGTGATTGACAAAAAAAATGTGTTCCCGTGTGGGCCCCACTAGCCTAATATATAATGTATTTCTAGTGTTCATAATTTGTAGTGAACTTCACAGGTGCAGCAGCTTTTCCACACACTCTGCTATTAACTATTCTGGCCATTGTGACCCTCGCTCTGATGCACCACCAGGCACTTAACGTATTTATTTGTATGTGGTTGATTCAATTTAGGATGACCAGATATAGCAAGATGCAATCAGTATGCTCACTGCAAAATGAGGGAAGAGAACTAAGTCACATAGAACTAATAGATAGAATATCAGCTTCAATATAAATAGAGATGCATAATAAATTTTACACAGAGGTGTATTAGACAGTCATAAACATTTAGAATTTTTTAATCTAACAAGGTAATTGACAATTAGAAGGCACCACTTTTGCTGATTATAAACTTTAAATACTTAAAAAGGACTTGTAAAGAAACACAACAGATAAATTATCAATACCTGGCCAATACCAGAAAATGGCACTATAGGACATCCCTTCTGCATAGCTATGTGAACAAATCCTTTCTGGACTTGAGGAATGTTACCTGCAATTTAATAAAAGCACGAGTCAAGCAGTGGAAAAATTAAAGAATAGTGTATTTTTAATCTCAGGAAAAAGCATATTTATATAGGGTATCATGTCATTTGGTTCAGTCACCAATGAGCACATATTTCCAGCAATTTGAGCAACATTCTTTTTAGTCTCGGAACTCCTCTCCCTAAGTCCTATATGAATAATTGGTACCAATAATGTGAGTGAAAGAGAGTTGATTGAATTAAAAAAAGTAGTCTGTAGTATGAAACAAGAATAGATGTCACCAGGATGATTATCATGTGCATATATGCATTATATTTTTACATTATAATAACTAATTCTTACTTAAGTATGATGACCAGCGAGTATCAAATATGTTGATTAGGATCAGTAAGGCCCAATAGAAGTGTAGGGAAAAGAGCAGAAATTTTTGGATCCTTGATCACGCTCCCAACCTGGAATGCAGTACATTAATTATATCGTATTGATGAAAAGAAAAGTATTTCCAACCTAATATCAAGCTATCACCTGCTACAGTGCAATCTGTGCTGCCGAATGTACTTTGGGGTGGGTATATATTTAAACCTTTAAGGAGAAAAAAAGTATACTTAATATCAAGGCATACCTCAGTTACAGAGAATGCATGACTATCACGTATACCTCAGTTAACTTAGTCACGCAGTCTTAATTGTGGACAAGAATTAAGAAACCGGTTATATTTTAAAAAAATAGATGTAAATGTGTATATATATCTACATGGTTTGGATGGTAAGCTAGTTAATATACAACATATAAATATCTTTTAATTGGTAGTTAATATATGCAATCTTTATGATCCACAATACATTTATAAGAATGATACTTACCCCTGATTTAAAAATATTTATTAAACCCATAATTTAAAGCACATATTGCATCAAATTCTACCCCTGGCCCGATAAACTTCTTAGAAGAGGTTGTTTACTTGCTTACTCTAACGTATGCTACATGACTTTATCTAGAACATAAAGGATAAGTTGCAGCTGTAGAAAATAAATTTTTACTTTATAATAGTGATTCCACAGCATCCTTGAACAAAAAAATCACCAGATAATTAAAAATAAGTATACAAGGATTATCAAGTGCACATATATAAGCAGAGAATATAAATTGGTTAACATTAAACTTTATAACAGGCTTGTCAAACTTAATAGGTATTGAGCAGTAATCAGAGCTTGTCAAACTTCATAGCAGAGTGCTTTTCTGGCTCGTTAAATCATGGCAGATACTATCAAATTATCGACTTTGGGGACTGCTGTCAAAAGCTATAAAACACTCAGGTTTATATTTCGCCATGAGCCAGAGTGATGGAGTGCCTCCAACCCGCCTCCAACCTGTTGTCACATTAATCATAATGTGCATTTCAATCTCCAAGAAAGATTTCATTTAATAGCTTTGATTTTGATTCAAATTAAAAATTATATGTTCACATTAAATTTAAGGGACAGATTCTCAAGGTATTGCTTATTACACTTGGTCATACGTCTCAATTGACAACACCGTGAAATAATTCCCAAATTTCGTTCACATAATTATTTAATTTCACTTTTGAGAAGCATAATGTCATGTACTGAATTTTTTTGAAATAATAAAGGATACAAATACAAGGGGTAAGCTATTTTAAATGGGTTCTACTTCCACTACATCAACTCCTATTCTGCTCAACAATCCTAATCCTGCTCTGAAGCCTATTTTCAAGATCAACATTTAAGTTGGTTTCTTATGAATAACGTCAATCGCATATACTATCGTAAATGAATGTGTATAATATTTTTAACATTGGTTAGTACGTTTGGTCACATGTATAAGTAGCATTTTAGTATTACTAGTATTGTTAAGACAAAATCTCAGGTTCGAGAGGTTGCTTGGTACAAAAAGAGAGATAAATCGGAAAATTAAACTAAAACAACCAAATTGGTTATTTGGAATTACTTGATCAATTTGGGTCACTTGTTAATGCAGAGGTACGATGCAGCCCCCTGCAAAGTTCAGGTTGATCGTACTCTCATGTTCTTGCGATCCCAACAACAACTTTACCATTTCTAGCCATTAGAATCCCTATAATGAAATCCCATATACATACGCTTACATTCATTTATACTTATACACACAAAAACAAATACCTCATCTAAGAAATCACGAAACAACAAACCCAGGAAATAAATTTATCGAACCTTGAGAATTCACCACCGACCATCTTGAATATCTGCAAAAACCAAAGAAAAATAAGTGAGGGAGAGAGAAATAGACATAAGTAGGATAAATAGAGAGAGAGAGAGGGAGAGAAATATATACACACACACTAATGACACAAGTATAAAGCGAGGATTATACCTCAAAATCTAAACTACCCTCAAATCTCAAACCCTAATTGAACACTAAAATCCCAAATTAGTCTCTCTTACCCTTGAATTAAATCTAAACTCATCTTGAATCCTAATTTAGATAGAGAGAGACGACGAGAAACAAGGGGTAGAAGCCATAATTCAGACAGAGAGACGAGTGACCGAAGATGAAGAGAGGCGGGTAATTTTTTCATTCGAAGTGAGAGTGAATATTTTCCACTATAATTGATTTCCCCCTCTAATTTGTGCGAATATTTCACTTCCCGCTCTCTCCAAGTGTTAGCTTGCAGGCCCAATTGTTTAAACAACCCAACCCATACTAATCATTTTTAATTTTTGAAATCATATTTTTTTTAAATTACACGCATTATATTTATTATAATTCATTTAGTACTTTAATTAATTTATGAAAATTTAAAACTATTACATCTGATATTTTTATAAACAAATATTTTAGTGATATCAATTGATATTTTAGTTTTATTTAAACTAATTATTAAAATATATTCATTTAGTATTAAATTTAAATTTAATATTTCAATATTTATATAATATGAATAATTTATTTATTTTGCGGACTTTTACTTTATAAGAAACTCCATAAATAATATTTTTCAAATCAATAACTTTTAAAGATAAATTAAATTTTGAGTTAGTTTATTTTTAAAAAAATTATTCAGTTGTCTATGGCAACACGACCATTTGGGGTTGCAATATATAAGACATCTATGTCAACACTAGAGATGTATTGAGTTATAGCAACATGTCTTTATGCCTATAGTAACACCAAAATCTGGGTGTAGCGATAGGATCATAATTTCATACCTATTGCAACATTTTCTAAGGAAACATCGGACAAAAACGTGCAAATTGGTCATATATGGCGTAGTGTATATATCTAATTCAAAACAGTTATTACAATAAAATATTGAAATCATTAAGAACTGGATATTCGCTAAATACTAGCATGCTCTTTAAAACAGTAGCTAATTACATAATTTAATGAATTCCAGAATTTGACTTAGCATGCTATTTTCCACTTGAATTGATTTGACTATAAACATTTCAGAAATTTGAATTAACCAGAAACATGGGACGTTTAAACAGGTGAATATAGTTGATCAGTCTATCAATCATCGGACACCTTGAATAGCCATCCTAGAATATATGTGTTCCGGGACTTAAAGAATAGCTAGGTCTTTAACAACGTTAGACCAGTCGGTTAAAAGCGTGCACAGCCGACTTAGCCACTTATGCCCCCAAAATGTTGGGATGTTACCAAATAACGGACGTCTTACGCAACTCTAATAGAATATCTGATTCCTTTTATTTCCATTTCTAAAATTTTGATTTGATTATATCTATCTCTTCAAAATTTTAACGACATAAGTTAAGAAAGCTTTACTTCAAATCCGACTTTTACCACAAAACATAGTAATGATTGTTTACTAGATATTTTCTGATGTAAAGAGCAATTTAGAGATAGGTATCGCTACAAGTTACTCTCCCCTAAAATATTCTTAAAAAAATAATAAGGAATTTCTAAGTACGGGGATATGTAACTTAAATTGACTTGTTCACGTATGAATATACATTAATCAAATAATTCATACATATATATTCAAAAAACTTGAACCACGAAAGATATGGCCACGGGTACTTGCCTTGTTGAGATAAGGTATAAGGACATGATACCAATCCTAGTACTTTGGAGGATGGGGCTTTTAATAGGAACCTACAGAATCGAAGTACCCTAAATTATATATTTAATTATGCTAGACGCAGTCACACTAAACAGGCATAATTTATTTCTACCCTTGAATATAAAGATGAGGCTATAACAATGAATCACACATATATTTATGACGGTCTCATGTAACACGGGTATTTTTAAAATAACAATACAATATATATATATATATATAATTGAGTAAATACAATTCCCAAAAAAACTTGAATTACTGAATTTATAATGTTTGAATTTTAAATAACACCCATTTAGTAATCAAATAACACCGTCAATGTTAGGAATATGTTGTAGGCTTAATGATAATTTTCCAAAACACCTTAGTAGACTTAATTAAGTGAATTTGTAGCTTTCAACGGATAATCTTCTCTATCATCTGTTGAAAGAGTAGCTTATGTTTAAATAAGTTTTTGTAGCACATTCCTGTATATTGTAATGTCTTGAAGAACTAGAAGTTGTAGGATATTCTGAGTCATGTTGACTGCAAGAATGATATGTAAAATAGTTTGGATAATTGTAAATATTAGATGCCTTGTAATTTTGAAGAAGTGAAATTGAGTCAACTGCTATGGAAATATTTTCAATGGATGTTTCTAAAAAGCTTCGACGGATGACCCAAGTCACACTCAACGGATGATCAAATAGAGTCTCGACGGATGATCAAATAGAGTCTCGACGGATGATCCAACAGAGTCTCAACGGATAACAAATTTAAATAGGAGTTGATAGTGACTTGATAGTCACATGGGTTGATTTTATACATAAGGAAAAGTGGCAGCCTGTAATCAGGATTATGAAGATCAAGATGTTAGGGATTCGTACATTAAAATGTAACGGAAAAAAAAAATTGAATCCCTACCGCAGGATCTTTGTATAATGAATGGATAATTATGGAGAATAGATGTTTACCTTAATAAAACTTTCCTTCTGATTGTAATGGGCATTCTGATCTTGATAAACCAACACAACAACCCTCCTTTCGAAGATCTGCTCTCCAAAGGTATCCACACGAACGTCCGATCGTCCAACGATCACCGGAGCCGGTACTAGCCGATTTGGTTGCCTCATTTCTCTCTCTCTCTCTAGTCTCTCTAGGATATAAAGCTGCTAGGGTTTTTCTCCAAAACGTGATGCAACCTCTAACCCTAAAAATATATATCTTAATGCATATATAGGGGAGAGAGAGGATTAAGGCCTAACCCTAAACCTAATGGGCTTCTAAAAGACCCATTTTGATTTTTGGGTTTATATTATTACTAAATACGAATTGTAATATATATCCAATTAATCAAGTCTCACTTAATTAATTTAACAATTAAATTTGAACTAATAAAAATAATTAAATTCATAATTTAAATAACACTCCGTTTTAAACGTTCTTTGTGCGTGACCCTTTAGGTTATTATTACGTTGGCAATAATTTTATTTTCCAATAATAAAATTATAAACAATGAGTGGCATCTAGTAATACATCATTGCTCCCCAAGTAATAATAATAATTGGTGATTCAATTAAACCTTTCGTGAATAATGTACAGTGTGTCATCCTCTGTCAATGTTTAATCCTTTTTTCCTTGATCAATGAGTAAACTATTAAACAAAACAATATTTGAGCATGGCCATGCATTTTATAGTCTTACTCAATTAAGAGTCCAATAATATCACTCCTTTAATATAGGAGGGCTAAATCCCATCTAGATCATTCATATATCTTATACGATTCATAATATAACCAATGTCTACTTTTATGATTACCCGGTTAAGGATAACTTTCAATAGTATCAAAATATCTTATTTCTCGTATACAAATATAATGATTTCAGGTCAAAGGACCAATACATCATTATCACTGTGAGATTAACTTATGACACTTTAAACATGTAGTATCTCACAACGGGTCAATCCAGCATCATGTATTTAATATATGTGCCTGTGTTTTGACTTTAGTATCACCATACCTATGATCAATGAGATGTGATCATCAGTCAACAAACACACTAGTCTCAACATATTTATTATCGTCCCTTAACAATAATACTTGACTAGGGACATTTAGGAATATCAATACTATTATTATAATCTCATTTCCAAGTCACGTACTTAGAGATATAGATTTACATATCATATTCCAAGGATATTTATTAATCTAATATTTTATCACAGAAAATAAAGATATAATAAATAACTAAAGAATTATACATAAAATCATAATTATTAATCCAAATATTTCGTAATGTAAACATATTAGTGTTGTCTCTAGGGCACAAACACTAATAATCTCCCACTTGCACTAGAGCCAATCACCCATGTATCTAATACCCATGGAACTAGTATGACCTTCGTGCTTTTGTTGTGACAAAGCCTTAGTCAGTGGGTCTGCAACATTATCATCAGTATGCACTGTACATATATGTATATTTCCTCTTTCATTAATCTCTCGAAGTATATGCTTTGCCCGGGAATAGAACCTTGGTTCTTTAGCCTGCGCAATGGCTCAATTATTATCACAGTAAAGATCAAATGGATCTGTGATCGATGGAACCACAACAAGTCCCGTTATTAATTTTTGTATCCATATAGCCTCCTTGGCTGCTTCACTGGCAGCAATATACTCAGCTTCCATTGTAAAATCAGCTACTGTCTCTTGCTTTGAACTCTTCTAGCTTACAGAATCTCCATTAAGGAAAAACACAAAACCTGACTGAGATACTGAATCATCTCTATCTTTCTGGAAGCTGGCGTCAGTGTAACCCTTTACAATCAGCTTCTCATCTCCTCCATTACACCGAGAATGAATCTTTCGTCCTCTTTAAGTACTTAAGAATATTCTTGACTGTTGTCCAGTGACCCTCACCTAGATTAGACTGGTATCTGCTCGTCATGCTCAAGGTATACGAAACATCAGGATGAGTACATATCATTGCATACATTATAGATCCAATTACCGAAGCATATGGAACTTTGCTCATACGGCCCTTATCATCTAATAATTTAGGGCGGTTTTCTTTCGAGATAAATATCCCATGAGACATTGGGACATATCCTCTTTTCGCCTCTTGCATCCCAAAATAACGCAATACTTTGTCAATGTATGTACTCTGACTTAAGCCGATTAATTTCCTTGATCTATCTCTATAGATCTTGATACCTAATATATAGGTAACATCGCCTAAATCCTTTATCGAGAAATTATTTCCCAACCAAGTTTTAACAGCCTGTAGATAAGGTATGTCATTCTCTATTAGTAATATGTCATCTACATATAGTACTAGGAATCACATATGGCTCCCATTAACCTTCTAGTAAATAAATGGTTCATCTTCATTTTAAATAAAGGCAAATTCTTTGACTGTTTCATCAAAATGATGATTCCATCTTATTGAGGCTTGCTTCAATCCATAAATAGATTGAAGCAACTTACATAACACCTTAGCAAACTTGGATCCACAAAACCCTCAGGTTGTATCATGTATACATCCTCTTCAAGACTCCTATTTAAGAAAGCGGTTTTGACATCTATTTGCCAAATCTCATAGTCATAGTAAACAGCTATTGCTAGCAAAATCCTGATGGACTTGACCATAGCAACTAGTGAAAAGGTCTCATCATAGTCTATACCATGAATTTGTTTGAAACCTTTTGCCACTAGTCATGCTTTATAGGTATGTACTTTACCATCCATGTCAGTTTACTTCTTGAAAACCCACTTGCACCCTATTTTAGCCCTTCAGGTGGATCAACTAAAGTCCATACTTTATTTTGATACATCAGATTTCATGGCCTCTAGACATCTCTCGGAGTCTGGACTGTTTATAGCTTCTTGGTAGGTAAGAGGCTCATCATTGTCTATAAGCATTACATCATCATCTTGAGTCAAGAGAAATCCATAATATCTCTCTGGCTCATGACGAGTCCTACTAGATCTACGAACAACCTGTGTTTCCGAAGAAAGAACATCATGATGTACTTCTTGCCCACTTTCCAACTCTGGTTCGATGTTATTTTGTGCAACTCGATCTTCATCAAGATCTATAGTCCTCCCACTAATTTTCTTGGAAAGTAACTCTCTTTCAAGAAATACAGCGGTTCGAGCAACAAACACTTTGTTCTCGGTAGGATTATAGAAACTATACCCTTTAGTTTCTTCAGGATATCCCATAGAATAACATTTATCCAATTTTGGTCCCAGCTTGTCAAACACCAAGCTTTTCACAAATGCTACACATCCCCATATTTTCATAAATGACATGTTGTTTATCAGTCCATATCTCATATGGTGTCTTTCGAACCGATTTAGTTGGACTCAGTTTAGTGTATATGCAGCCGTTTCTAGAGCATAACCCTAGAAACTTATTGAAAGATCTGCTAGACTCCTCATCGATCGCACCATGTCCAACAAGGTACGATTTCTCCTCTCAGAAACTCCATTTCATTGAGGTGTTCTATGAGGAGTAACCTGTGATACGTTACCACACTCCTTCAAGAAACCTTTAAACTCGAGGCTTAAGTATTCTCCTCCACGATCTGATCGTAGAACTTTTATAATTTCCCCTGTTCGCTTTTCCACTTCAGCTTTGTATTCTTTAAACTTTTCAAAAGAATATGATATGTTCTTTAAAAGATACACATATCCATATCTACTAAAATCGTCAGTAAATGTAATGAGGTAGTAAAAGCCGTCGCTTGCCATCGTACGCATTGGACCACATACATCACTATGTATAAGTCCTAATCATTTGGTGGCCCTTTCACCTTGTCCGGTAAAAGAAGCTTTAGCCATTTTTCCAATAAGATAAGATTTGCATTCTTCGTATGATTCAAAATCAAACTTATCCAAGTAATCATTTTGATGTAATTCGTAGATGTATTTCTCATTTATGTGACCTAAATGACAATGCCAAAGGTATGTTTGATTTGAGTCTTTTACCTTAATACGTTTATTATCATTATTTATGTTATAGACAGGAGTATCTAAATCAAGAACATATAAACATTTAAACAAACGTGCAACCCCATAGGTAACATTATTGAATGAAAAGGAACAACTGTTGTTCTGAATCAAAAATGAAAAACCTTTCTTGTCCAGAAAAGAAACCGAAATAATATTTTAGCAAATCGCAGGCATGTAAAAACAGTTATCTAGTTCTAAAACAAGCCCAGTGGGCAACGATAAACGATAAGTCCCTACAGTTAAAGCAGCAACCTTTTCTCCATTGCCAACTCGTAGGTCGACTTCTCCCTTCGCCAATGTCCTACTTCCCTGCAGTTCCTGCACATTTATACAAATTTGAGAATCATATCTAGTATCTAATACCCAAGATGTAGAAGTAGACAAATTGACTTCTATAACATAAATACCTGAATCAGAAGCAGCAAAAGCAGCCTTCGTCTTCTTCAGATCCTCCAAATAAGCATGATAGTTCCTCTTCCAATGACCTGGTTTCTTGCAATAGTGACAATCATCAACCTTTGGAACACCACCTTTAGGTTTCAAAGCCTTGGTTGGATCAGGTTTCGGATTGGCATTAGATTTAGATCCCATCTTCCTCTTGCCTTTCCATTTACCATTTTCTTTGACCTTCCCCTTATTCACCATCAACATGGGAGCAGGGGACGCCTTCTGAACATTGGTCTCAGCAGTTTTCAACATAGCCAACAATTCCGTGGGGTTCTGATCTATCTCATTCATATTGTAATTCATCACAAATTGAGAATAGCTGCTGTTAAGGATTGCAAAATTAGATCAATCTGGTGCTCCATAGCAATCGGGGCACCTAATTTGGCAAGGTACTCCATATCCCCTATCATTCTTAGAACATGCGGTCCAACCGGATCACATTCTCACTATTTACATGCATGCAACGATTTGAAAGTATCAAACCTCTCCTGACGAGCCTAACCTTCAAACATACGTTCAAGGTGCTCAATCATATTATAAGAATCCATATTCTCATGTTGTTTCTGAAGTTCAGCACTCATGGTCGCTAACATGGGATATTGAACATTCGTGTCATCATCGATATGTGTCTGATAAACATTATGTCGTGCACGGGATGCTCCTTCAGGGAGAGGTGTAGGGCGAGGGATATCTATTACATAGAGCTTGCGCTCTTGTTTGAGGATAATCCTCAAGTTCCTCTGCCAGTCAAGGAAGTTTGTTCCTGTTAGTTTATCGTTCTCAAGGACTGATCGCCTAGAGAAGTTGTTTGAATTGTTTACCATTTGATATCTACAATATTTAAGTGCATAAGATAAATTAGTCTATAGATGATTATTAAATTATGTTTAAGTGATTATTCATATCTATTCAAAATATACACCTCACACTATTTTTATCAAATTAATAGTCCTAACTATTAATTCGGAAAGAATATCTTATATATACTTTCTAGTGAGCTAAGATCCAAATTTCACAACGTTTTAGTTCAGCTTTGGCTTTAATCCTAAAACATGATTCAATAAGGTAGAAAACATTTGTCAATTATATTAACTATATAACTCTTGGATAGTTTAGTGGAACAACATTTATTCATATTTATCCAATAAATCTCACCAAACTCTATGCCTCTAAGTTCACAATCCTATTGTGGTAACTTCGTTAAGTCTAACCCAAAGGTCTAAAAAGTATCATATACTTCAACAAGCCGTCCCACGAAGATGGGAGTACTTCGCTCTGGCGAACCCACTCCTTATCGATCTAGGGGTTAACGCGTTGGACATATTGGAAGGCATTTAAACAACTTAATATAAACTTTAGGGTTTTGTTAGTATTATAACGATCATGATCCCATTATAAAGAGATTCCTAATTTTTCCTTAAATAAAATACTTCAAATCAATACTCGTCAATGGTTTGATTTCCAGGTAGTGGAGGAGTCATCAAGGATAACTTTCAATAGTATCAAAGTATATTAATTTTCCTATAAAAATATAATGATTTCAGGTCAAAGGACCAATACATCATTATCACTGTGAGATTAACTTATGACACTATGAACATGTAGTATCTCACAATGGGTCAATCCAGCACCATGTATTTAATACATGTGCCTATGTTTTGACTTTAGTATCACCATAGCTATGATCAATGAGATGTGATCATCAGTCGACAAACACACTAGTCTCAACGTATTTATTATTGTCCCTTAACAATAATACTTGACTAGGGACATTTAGGAATATCAATATTATTCTCATAATCTCATTTCTAAGTCACGTACTTAGAGATATAGATTTACATATCATATTCCAAGGATATTTATTAATCTAACATTTTATCGCAGAAAATAAAAATATAATAAATTACTAAAGAATAATCCATGGAATCATAATTAATAATCCAAATATTTTATAATATAAACATATTAGTGTTGTCTCTAGGGCACAAACACTAACACAAGAAGCATTTCAATTTCCCTGCTAACTTGAAGAAATACAAAGATGTTGGATGGAGAAATAAAGAAGCATGTGATTAGACATAGTCAGTTTTGTTTTATTAGTTTATCTTATTCACATGTGACTTGGTAATATATAAACCAGGAGTAGCAAGTAGAAATATATCGATCGAAAGAACTGAGAAATAGATAAGGCACAATCAGTTAAGAATTTTTTAGTTCTCTCTTTGTAATTTCATTTGTAAGCAGCTGTGTGCTTTTAGCATCACAGAGATCTTCTACATATACATATATCTCTGATGGAAACAACAATCCACCAGAAAGTTTTTAAACATTCTTGTTTATTTACATTGTGTTTGAATACTTGAATATTTCTTATCCGCACTTAGCATATTCATACAAAGTTATATTTATATTTGCAAGAAGTTTCAAAGATTGAAAAGAAACCAAGAATTACATTCAGCCCCCCATTCTTTAATTTTACTTGTTAGATTATTTGGGAATAACAATTGGTATCAGAGCAAGATCTTGACACACTAAGAGTTTAAAGGTCAAAACAACAAACAACATGAACAGGAATGATGTTGGAGTGAAGATCACTTTCTTCGATAAAGACAACTATCACCATTAGAAGGTGAAAATGCACCTGCATCTTCTCATTCAAGATGAAAGATATGTTGATTGCATTGAGAAAGGTTCCCGTCCCCATGTTCCTCAAAGATTTGCTACAAACATTGAAGGAGCTGTAGGCAATGAGCAAAGTATCCCAAAGCCACAATCAGAATGGACAGATGAAGACATTGAGCAAGTGATAAAGAAAAAAAGGCTATGAACATTCTGTTCATTGGTCTTGATGGAGATATATTTGACAATGTCATCACTTGCAAAACTGCTAAAGATATTTGGAATACAATTCAAATAATATGTGATGGAACTGCACAAGTGAGGGAAAACAAGGTGCAACTTCTAATCCAGTAGAATGAGCACTTTCATTGTGAAGATATGAATCTTTGAGTGACAACTTTAGCAGATTTCAAAAACTACTATGTGGCGCCCCAAAATCCAGGGTCGGGAATCTTGGAGGCCACGCCATCTAAACCACTATAAACCACATACCTCACACCATAATATATAAATACTCATACTTTACGACCCCACACTTATCACACACACACACTTACAGGTTATTGTCTTGGAAACGAACCATTCATTACTAGAGTAGATTAAACCGCAAAGTGATAATTATTACAACCCCAAAGTAATTAAGTCTTACCGGGAAATAACCTTTAAGTAAGGCTAGTCCGTCGGCCAAATATACGTTTCTTATTTATTACCTTACATAAGTCATACTTATAAATAAGCCGAACTAAAAACAACTGAAAACCAATCCAGCTTATTCGGACTACCTGCGGTACAACACCAAATAATCTACGGAACAGCTGGCCATTTCCTACCTGTTTCCTGGCTGTGGTTCTCATGGTAGGCATCTTGATTCACTGTTGTGTTGTGTCATTTAAAAAAAAGCAAGAGTGAGCTATAATGCCCAGCATAATAATGTACAGTATGAAAAAGACTGTATGATAAACTTACGTAAAACATCATATATGATAATTACGTTTTATTCGAAAATAGTTTCCCATGGTGATACACACCTTTTACGAAAACAATAATTTAGTGGATTTTATTAACCTGCGAATACCTTAATAGTAAACCCAGCACCTAGGCTTGGGTTACGGTATTGCATCACAATTCCAATTGGAATAATAGGACATTCGTTGGAGCCACCGCATACGATGATCAGTCGTACTACGATAAAAGTAACCTTTTCTACTAGTAGAAGGATGACACCTTCGTATCCCGGTTATCACCTATAATATCTGGGATATATCGTGTAATTATTTTGCAAATAAATAAATATTATGCATGTTCTGTATTTATTCTGTGAAGTATTTGTTAAGTGGTATATGTGTTTGGATGTTTAAAAATAATATCAATTGAGTATTTTAATTTTTATATGTCCAAAATAAAATATAGATAATTGTCATATCTTCCTATTTATTTTTATGTTGATTTATGATTTTAAAGGAAATATATGGATTTTATAAATTCTTTTTCCGAGTATTTATAAACTATTTTATATAATCGGGAACCAACCGACGTCACCCGTTTTTACATTTTTATAACCCGAAACTCTTCCGAGAACTATTTTCTAACCTATTTATAATATTCTGAGCATTTTCCATGTTTCGACTTTTTCGATCCGGCGTACGGTTTGTCCTGTGCAGGTCCCGGCGCAATATTTTCGATACATTATTCATTTCGGTAAATCAATAAAACTCGTATTTTCAATAAACGGGATCTTTTTATTAAACTATTACAATTATCACCTCGTAATATGTGTAACTAGATGCTGAGATCAAGACCATTGTACAAATTATACTGATTTGGATAATTATCCCGAAAACCGGTACCGTTTTGATCTGTTTTTATAAATAAACGTACCATTTTATATCCGGAATGATCCAACGAGATACTAATTTTCCGTAATTATAAATAGCCTTTACCGTATTTTATTTCGTACCGAAAATCATTTGCAAACAGTAATTATAGAATTTTCCAGAGAAAAACCTTAATTTCATAAAACCTTCTGAGAATCAAACTACAGTTTCAAGGTGTTATTGAAATCGGTTGGGAAAGTTGGAGTAACCAAAACGAAGGATTTGGAGTGTACTTTCAGATTCCAGAACTTATTTTACTGCAGAAATTAAGGTTTAATTTCTATATTTTTCTTTATTTTTGAATTATTATGATTAAAATTATGAATTTTTGTTCGGATGATTTAATGATTGCATGTTGTAGAGCTTGTTTTTCTGATGATTTTCATATGTCATATGACTGATTTAGAGTTCAATAACATGTTCAAAATTGAGTTTAATTTTCGAATTTTAAAATTAAGGTTTATAACCCGTATGAATGTTCTTAATTGAAATTTAGGGCTTTTTGATCTAGGGGTTATTAGATGTTGAAATATAGTGGGTTTTGTTCCTCATGAAATTTGCAATCGATTGATGTATAGCTCGTTAACAGACGATTCATGGTTTGAACAGAGTTGTGTTTTGAAATTTACGCCGAGTCACCGGAAACCGGTGAGTTTCCCGACCATTTTCCGGCCAATTCTGGGAAGGGTTGTGTGCTTTGATTGCATGTACAAGTTTTGGCAGCCTGTAGTTTAATTCTGGATAGTTTGGTGGCCTGAGGTGGCCAGAATCGTGTTCTCCGGCCACACTCTGGCGAGTCGACGGCGGGGGTTTGCAAAATTGCAAACAGGCCCCCGAACTTTTGAAGAAGAAACAGTATAGTCCCTGTAGTTTTCGGAATTTTCAAAAATAGGATTCCTGTTTATAAATTATTTAAAAATCATATTTCTTATTTATTTTAAGTATAAAAATTCGTTTTTAATTTTTGAAAATTCTAAAAATTATTATTTTAATTCCAAAAATTAGTTTTAATTCAAAAATAAATCTAAATTAATTAGTAATTAATTTTAGTTAATAATTAATTAGTTAATTGGTCAATTAATTCAAAAATTAATTGATTAATTGATTTAATTAATTATTAATTGTTTTTAATTAATTATTTAATTAGATTTTATTATTTATTAATAATTTAAAAATTCCGAAAAATAGTTTCAAGCTTTAAAATATTATTTTAAATTGTTTTCAAGGCTCGATAATTATTAGAAAATTATTTTGAAGCCAGATGTGGCCAACCGAACCCTATTTATTGCTTTAAAATTTACCCAACGACCCGTTTTAATTCCGAAAAATATTTTAAAAATCATATTAAATACCCGAAAGCCTGTTTGTAACCCAAGCCTTCTTTATAAATGTAATGTCATTGATTGTTTGACATGTTACGTGTTATATGTGACTTGTTGTTTGATTGTCGGTCTATATGTTCAGTGTTTACTTGTTTTTAGCGTAACTTTCAATCCGTTAGTCGGATTTGGGTAAAATGAAGGGTAGATAGAAGTGTATACCGAATAGAATCGTATGAGTTGAGTATTGATAGATACTTATGTTATGTGAGCAGAAGAGGCAAGGCGTAGGAAAGGGAAACAGATAGTTGAGGAGTAGGAGATTGTGATTGGAAATTGGTGAAGTATAGTAAGCTAGTACCAGGCAAGTGTTCTGAACTTTCTCGAGATATATTGTAGATGATTGATGTTAGGTCACACACACTATAGAAGGGGGTTGAATACAGTGTTTATCACAATCAAATCGAATTAAAAGAACACAAGTAACAGAAAACAAACTTTATTAAACTCTGTTACAATATGGAACTGTCCTCTCTCAGTGATGAACAAATTATCACGAGAGCTGCTAGGGTTACAATGAATATTATTCTCGATAGTGATAACACTTGTAGTGTAAACCCTATGTATGTATTTATATACTACACAGTTACAAGATAATCACTAATTGATATGGAATATATTTCTGCTTCCTAAAATATATCAATCAGATATCTTTTCTTCCAAGTATTCTATTTTTCATAGAATTCCTTCTTCATGCATATCTCTTCTTGCGTTTGTCTTGATCTTCTTTCCTTTCAATCAGCCGCCTTCTTTATCTGAAAGTCTCCTTAAGTCCTGATATTATCTCCTCATAAATATCTCCTGATAACTTAAGTTCTGACCACTTAAGTTCTGATATCTTAAGTAATGACTTATAAGTGCTGATTTCCAGTTAAGTACTGATTTGTCCTGTTTAAGTAAGATCTGAAAACTAAACACAAATCATATTAGACATGACATTATCAAATATATCTAACAATCTCCCCCAACTTGTAAATTAGCATAATATATGTAATAACCCCAAAAATTTTGGACTTTTTGTAAACCTTATGAATAGTGATTTTGTTGATTATGCTGGATAAGAAAACTTTTCATGCCACACAATGTAGCAATTCTTTTATGGATACTCCGAGGTCTTATTAGTACTCTATATGACATATAAGTGTATGTAAAGATTGTCAGAATCCAAATCTGAACACTTTGATTTTTCCCAAAAATCCACCAGATACCGAAAGAATTGAGTATAAGGTAACAGGATAAAAAGGATTTAAATTCAAGGATTATAAGAGGGGATCATAAAAAGAATATAATGTATTGAGAAAGGTTAAGGGAACCCAAGTAATAAAATCCCGGGTATGATCCCTCAAACGATAAACGAGAACGAAAGTTAAGCGAACCGTATAACAGATCAGCGATCATTACCCAAGTAATTAGGAGTTAATCAAAGAGCATAATGATGATGATGTCATCACACCAACAAGAAGAAGACAAGTGTGGGAAGATGACATAAGTGGATGACATAAGCATGACCAAATGGGAAGGATTTGTTGGTTGATTATAAGCCACACAATTTTTACCATGGTAACAATTTAATTAAACAAACAAAAGGAAGTAACCAAGCTAAACACCACACAAATCATTTAATCAAACTAGAAACATTTTTACTTCACTTTTTCTTTCCTTGCTCTCGGCCAAAACCAGAGTAGCAACTTAAAATGACCATATCTCCTTCAATACTCACTCAAATGTTGCCTTCTATAGCTCGTTGGAAAGGTATTGAGATGGCCTACAACTCTTGTTCAGAAGTCTCATCCAAATAATCATTGTAAGACCCTCATTTGTACAGTTCTTTAAATCAGACTTTTAGAAACTTCAAAACCTAACTTTGTGTTCTTGATTTCTTTGGAAAGATCAAGCTTGTAGGAGGTTAGATTAAGGCTCCCTAAGGCTTCCTAGCAACTTAAAACCTACCAAGGAAGGTATCAACTTCAAACCCTAGCTTTGATTTTATGATTCCATTAAGTTTTATTGAAGCATTGTTAGTATTAAGGCTTGATCTTTGATTATAAGTAGTTTTGGTGGATTTGTATTGGTTTTGAATATTGGGTATTTGATTGGTTGGATAAATCGGTAAAACTTGGATTTGGGGACTGAGTTTGTAGTTTGATGGTTGAATATTGTTGTATTGGTGGTTGTGAGTGAATTGATGATAATTTAGAGTGTTAATTAAATTGGAAATCGCGTAAACATAAATGTCATAATACCCGATTTTACTTAACTGTTCTGTTCTTAACTTTAGGACTCGTGAACTCACTGAAAGATTCTAACCTTTGCCATGTTTAGATATTTCATGTTACGAGCTTCGTTTTGATATGTGGTTTGCTCGAATCCGATGCACGGTTTAGGAGAAACGACCGTTTTAAGTTACGGCATTTCGCGAACGAACCATTACCCCTCGCCTTACTTTGAAACCTTGGTTAAGGCCCTTCAATGACTACTTGGAGTATGAAACAATTATGTAAAGTGGATTAGGCAGTTGGTAGGGTACTCGCGAAAGAATCGCCTTAAAATTCTTAATGGTTTATTTATTAAAAATGGTGGAGCCGAGGGTACTTGAATGACTGATGTGATGTAAATATATGTATATGCATTATCTTGTGATAAGTGCATGATTGTTATTAGCAAATTTTGCGATATATCGGAGCATGCTGATATGGTATATATGCATGTCTGTTTCGTAATCTTGATATCTAATTGTTGATTCAATTGCTTATAAGTTGCATAATACCTATGCTAGAGATAAGTAGTAGTTGCGTATACTCTTAGTATAGGGGACCCAAAGGTGAACATTTTTCTAAACCGGGAGTCGATGTTCCCGAGTATAATATATATATATTTATATATATATATATATATGAATAGTTTTCAAAACCATTAATCGAATAAGGTTTATTCGATAACTTTATTTTAATTAATGTATATTAGTTTGAATATTCATTCGAGGACTTATGACTCCTTTTATTTTATTTAATGAATATTATTTTGAATATTCATTCGAGGACTTATGACTCCGCTTATTTTATTAAATAATATTCTTTATTTTATTAAAGAATAATGTTTCGATAATCAAACTTTTTTTTGATTATTTAAATAAAGATCTTATATTTTTGGTTATTTATTATTCATTTCAAGTTTAAGTTTTAAAACTTTTACTTCAATTATTTTTATAAGGATTATCCTTTTGGGAATATTATTTAAATAATAATATTCAGATATTTTCTAATATCGGGACTGATTTATTTCATTAAATCAGCATTACTTCAAACATTCTTAAAAATGTTTTCGAGTCTTCAAAATGATTTTTAAAAGTTAGAGCGGATCCCAAAACTCATTTTTATATTTAAGATCTTACTTTCGAAGAGGATTTAAATACTCGCTCAAAACCTGAGGGATCCGGCTTAGTGGTGTATTTTACATTCGCAACGAGGTTGCTATTTTGAGAAAACATCTTGATTACTTTCCCATCGTTCGGGAAGTAAGTTCGTCTATTTGAGTCGGCATAAGCAACATGGGCTCAGCGGGCGTCCATGAAAGTGTAAGTGGCTCAGTGGGAGTCCATCAAATGCGTAAGTGGCTGAGTGACAGTCCAGCATAAGGTCCTATTGTGGCCAGGGTGATGACCAGTGGGGAATTCGTCCATCTACTAGTAGAAAATGTTACTTATTGGTATTTTTGCCTGATCAACAAGATATCAGGTTTATGCCAAGGTTTTCTCCTTTCCAAATACATTGGATATTACAACTCTGTTTATAATTTTCATAACAGAGGTATTCAAGGAGTGTATGAGATGCATATATATAGGTGTATATATATATCGAGACTTAATGAAGTATCTCGTAACTTCATCATTTATAATGATATTTCAAGGATTGAATATATTTAAATCTTATCTTGTGGTCTCATCTATGTGATGAACTTTTGAAACTAATTATAAGTTGAACGGTGGTAGTTCAAGTAGTATTCGGAAAAGATATAAGTATATTGGAGTATCTTGTAACTTCATCTTTTAAACTTATATCTAGTAAATGATTATCTTATGCATGTCAAAGATTTTCAGAAAAACGTTGAGACAAGATTAGATATATGAGATCACCTTGCAACGATATTTTTATACAGTTATAAACTGGAAATCTGTGTATATTATGCATGCCAGAGGATTTCAAAGATTTTGAAAAGTATATAAACATATATACTAAATATTTTGCGACTTGGTCGCATTAAGAGGTCAAACTTGGTTCATTTCTTCTTGACCAAGACTTTCATGAGTGCTATGGGAATGCTCATATATTGTTAATTATTATACATATTATTTCGGTGGCTTGTTCACCCTTGCTTTCTTCTTTCATCACACAACAACAGATAGACAAGATGAACAGGATCAAGCTCCCAATTCGCGAGCGGATAGGAAACGTTCCGCAGTTTCCTGTAGGCGTTGATACCGTTGTAGCTGAGGTAGGATCTACCAATAGGCTAGGCTTTCAACTTTTGATGTACCAGACTTATGTATACTTATGAATTATAATAATGCCAAGGAATATGTAAATTATTCAGAAACCCTTTTTAAGGTGAAATGGTTTATAATTGTGAAATAAAATGACTTGTGTTATTTTTGGTATTCATCTCTGAGACTATAACTTGTGGTGTGTGTGTGTGTATATTGTGGGGTCACAGTACGCAGTAGTTGGTTGACTGTTAAGATTAAGTATTGATAAGGGAAATGGAACTCGTGACAACCCGAATCCCCGACCCCGGATTTGGGGGTATTATAGAAATGGTATCAGAGCTAAGCTTTATAAACCTCAGAGATGATGTGACGTTAAAATAATAAGTTCACTAAGATATTAAGAACTCTTGCCAAGTTCATAGTCGGACTACCTAACGTAGTACTGACAGTTAGAACCCTTATGGGAACCCTTATAAATAACGTGATAGAAGCGTAATTCGTTATCGTATATGGTAGCGGGACTCCGAACCTTGAGGTTGAGGAGCAACAACGCGATGATGTTTTATTACTTATTGGAGATCAGATTGTGAATCCGATAGAGCGTCCTAACGCGGGACCGGATGATGTTAATATTGAGGATGTAGCGGTTGAGGATGTTGTCCCAGAAGGGATTATTGCTGAGAAGGATATCGTGGAGGATCCTAACAAGACTGAATAGATGGTCGCTGAGGAATTGATAACCATGGTTAGAGCGACTACCAGAGGTAGGATTGGCCGGTCACTACCAGAGGTTCGTTCAAGTTTGTAAAGATAGTAGCCCCTTTAACGTGGCTTACTCGTAAGACTGAGAAGTTCGAATGGACAGGGAAATGCGAGAACAACTTTTAAGAACTGAAGCAAAGGTTGGTGACGACCCCTATGATGGCGTTGCCGGATGGGAAATGAGATTTTGTGATGTGTAGTGACGCTTCGCATAAGGAATTAGGGTGCTTCTTATACAGCACAACAAGGTAATCGCGTATGCGTCAAGACAATTAAGGGAATATAAAATTCGATATCCCCACCCATGAGCTTGGGCTCATGGCAATAGTTTTGCCCTAAAGATTTGAGGCACTACTTGTATGGAGAGAAGTGCGAGATTTACATAAGCCATAAGTGCTCTAGTACATTTTCACGCAGGAAGAGCTCAACATGCACCAGAGGAGGTGGTTAGAGCTAATCAAGGATTATGATTATGAGATTCTTTATCATCCAGGGAAAGCCAAAATGGTGGCTAATGCCTTTAGTATAAAAGAGAGACTCAAGATGAAAATGTCTTTGGGAGAGTTGATAAGAGATTTTGAGAAAATGGAAATAGAAGTGAAGGTAACCGGAGCCGGTACCGAAAAGCTGTTTGAGATTTCAATGCAGCCCGAATTATCGAAAAAGATCATATTGTGCCAAGAAAAAGTGATGAATGAAGGCAGATAGTCAATGACTGGAGAAGAGATTAATACCAAGAAAGATGATAAGGGAATAATGAGGTATTCCTACAGAATTTGGGTTCCAAACGTTTAAGAGCTTAAGGACTGGATCTTAGATGAAATCCATAGTTCGAGGAATAAGATTTAGGACAAACCCCGAATGTGATAGTCAGGGAGGTTGCCATTAAGAAAGAAGGAGCCCATAATATAATGAAGTGGAAAACAAGGATTTTAACGTATAAGATAACCCTGATTGTGGGAGAAGGATGAAACATTTCATATTGAGAAAACAGAAGTCGAGCAAGATAAGGAGACCCGAGACGGTACTCCTATACGGAAATTCATGGACCTGTCTAAACAAAACTTATACTTTTATTCCCAACCACCACCTTGAGGAAACAATGCGGTAGGAAATCCATTGATGACCTTTAAGTCGCTAAGCTCTCAGAGTTCCAAGGAACAGGTTGACCCAGTCAAGGCAAGAGCCTGTCTAAAGGAAATATAGGAATCATTTGAGATTCTAAATGATTGACGAAGCACAAAAGACTGTTTTTGTCACTTACCCCCCCCCCCAAGAGAGAGACCACCCGCTGGTGAAAGTCCAAGGAAGGCACGGAGCCAGAGGTTATAATAAACTGATTAAAGTTCAGTCAATTGTTTTTGGGAAAGTACTTCCTAAGGTTATGGAGATAGTGTAAAAGCTTTAGAGCCGAAACAAAGGCGGACGAGTATGATGAATTATGAATCTAAGTTGTAAAAGTTGTCAAGATTCGTTCTGAGGACACGAATCCAGAATGACGGGATGTTCGAAATCAATGCTTATGTTGTGTTGGTTCATGTAATGGTTGTAATAGAAACGAAAATAAAAGACTAAAAAGGGAAGGAGTATAAAGGGATATAAAGGAAATAGAGTTGAGAAGTGATAAGGGAGTTGGGTATAGGAAACCCTAAGAAACCCTTGTAATAAATATAGAGAAGGGTGTCATCATTAGCGTGATGGTGATTGATCATGAGATAAATTCAATGTTTGAAGGCGTAAGCGATACGTATAGTTAATTCCCTTGAAGTTGAGAGTATTCGATGAAACTTTGAGATAAATCGATGGATTAATAAGGAAACACGGATGGTTTGAGGAGACAGGATAACCAGAATTTAGGAAAATGGGATGAATGAAGTGACCTTCAAAAATGTGAAGTGTATGTAACACCTGTGGCTTGATGCCCAAAAAGGGAGACACCAAGTATAGAAGTTATCTCAACATTGAGATGACTGTTGAGATAAATAACAAAAGTAAATGAGGATTTAGTAAAAAGAAGTTCACGTTGAACACGACCAATATCTTCCAGAACATCCATGTTATCATTACCAAATCAGGCAAGAAAAGTGGATAACCGTTGTTATCTTTTGGAGGCCATATGGATTGACCTCATTTTAGATAAGGATATTATTATGAAATTAGGCATAGACTATCGAGGTGAGAATGATTGAATAAGATAATCTATCAAGAATATATGACTTGATTTATCCATGGAAGAGTGTAAGTATTTTTTAAAGGTGGAATTAAGGATATAACTTCGATAACTTGAGATGAGTCCTAGGGGAATGCATAAAGGTTGGCATTTCACCCTTAATATGGACATTATGAGTTTGGGTAGTATGGAATGAAGGACTAAAGTAACAACAACCTTTAAAGATCAGTAGAGAAATTTTTCAGAAGTAAATAGACAATGGTTCTAGTATTAGTAAATGGTATTTTGATATGCCCTGTATCTAGGGAATACAGGAGGAACAATTCAAGGATAACCTTACAGGTTTTACAAGAAAAAAGGTAATATTCAAAGTTCTCAAGAATAGAAATTTTGATAAAGGAAATGTGACGTAATTATAATAATGCCAGGTGGGCACGTGTTGAACCATAAGAAAGTATAGATCGACCCAATGAAGATCGATATTGGTGAAAACGAGAAGGACCCAAGGTAAGAGACGTCCTAAGTATGATCGAGAGTCAGTCGTGACAATGTTCACATCTAAAGACTGAGGCAGTGACTTATGGAAAAATGGTGATTTTATTTTTATCACAAGGACTTAAGAAAAGCATTTTTACATAAGCAGTGATTGAAATGAGGTAGAAAATTTATTTGGAGGTAGTTAAAATGACATTGATTGTAAGGAAATTTTACTATCAGAAAAGGCCAAAGAGGTGGCCGACACCTTAAATGTAAGAGGATAATTATAGGCGCTCGTGCCAGAGGAATACAATGATGATGGTTGAAGCCGTGAAGGTTGTATTATGGTTTGGAAGATTGACATTTCTTCTGATGATTGTGCAATACCCAACCGTAATAGTAGTTTGGTAAAGGTTTAATTCGTGTAATCGCCATGAGCGGGCTATCTATCTTAGAAGGTACTATCTTGAGATAAGCCAGAACCATGTTACGAAATGACTAAATGAACCTTTGAGATGCATGTCTCCCAATAAAGACATATGGTTAATAATGGTATTAACCTGCTATCGTTGCTTTGATTGAAACTCTTCTGCAAATTTATCTGCTTCATGTCATGAAAGTACGTCAGGATCTGGAGTGTTCTTCATGAATTATGAATGGTGATTATGTTAACTCATTAGAAGAATTTGATACGACAGGTATGGACTCCGTATGGTTAGCTATTAAGATTCCAAGGAAAACGAATGACGACAGTAGGTCAGTGGTGGACCCTAGTAATGCAACAATGATTCTTTGAATAATGAGCCGATTACAACCGTGAGAGTTGTAGTGTAATGGATGTTGAGATTGGGTACCACTAATCGGGTTGTGGTGATGTATAAGTTATTATTAATAGACTAATTAAGTCGATTATTTACCTATTGAATACTTATTCCTTCTTATGAATAGAGAGTCGTATTACTATACGAGGAAGGTTGCGATGCAAGCATAGAATTCTAAAAACGATGATGTCTAGAATGAAACCCCAGATTCGATTTTCGATGTTGAGGGAGTTTCAAAGGTGATTGTGTATAAGCTCGAGCAAGAGCATGGGTCCATAGAATGATGGACAGAATAGAAAAAAAAATATTTAGGCATGTGAAATGCGATGCTATTATACTTGATGTTGATTTATATACATATATGTTTTGTTCTCCTATGATAAACCTCTATAGTTCAGAGGTAGATTCCAAGCCAGATATTTTGTGGCAGTATATTTTTATATATATATACAATTCTCTTCAATTCGTTCTTTTCTCTCCTTTTCATTTCATGTAAGCTGAGAAGAACAACCCTTCCAGAAGGGGAGGTATTGCCGAATGACTATCTATCTATATGATGGAAGCCTAGTGAGATACCACACATTGTTTAATTGCTTGTCAAGTACCAAAGGTTGGCCACCTTCTGTACTAACTATGCAATAGAACAAGTGTTCATCATCATAGTGATCTCTCAACAAATTCCTTTACCTCTATATGATGGATCAAGCTTTCGAAGATAGAAGTAGTTAGAAAAGGAGTAGTATGAGTATGGTGGTATTCGGAATGGAAACACATTCGTGATACTAAGGTTGATGCGTGTATTAAAAGGTTATAGAATGCTAACGAGCAAAGGTGTAACCAGTATAGTGTTATGTACGGAAGATAGTAACGATTACGAACTGGAAAAGAGTGGGTATTGAGAAGCAAAAGTTATAACGCTAGAAGCTATGATGAGAGTTTGTGCGATAGACATGAAAGAATTTGGAATGATCACTTAGCACGTATCGAGTTTTCTTACAACGATAGATGGTATGTCAATATCGAGATGCCGCCTTATGAGATCCTTGAGGGAAGACAAGATCGATCTCCCTTATGTTAGGATGAAGTTGTAGAGCGCAAGATGCTCGGACCCGCAGTAGTCCAAGGGACCAGGGATATAATAGATCTAATCAGAGGATGGCTGGTAGTAGCCCAAGATGGACATAAGAAGTATGTTGAATTGACACAAAAGGACAAAGAATAGGAAGTAGGGGACCTAGTGCTGTTATAGGTATTCCCTTGGAAATGATTGATGAGGTTAAGAAAGAAAGGAAAGCTAAGTCCACGATTTGTTGGACCCTTGGATATATTAAGACGTATTGGGAAGTTAGCATATAAGCTAGCCCTACCCCCGAAACTGTAGCAAGTTCATAACATGTTCCGCATATTAATGTTAAGAAAGTGTAATTCGGATTCCACACAAATAGGGGCATATGAGCGCATAAGCATGCAACTAAACGTAACCTATATGGAGCAACCAGGAAGGGTATAGATCGAAAATGAACAAGTGCTTAGGAGAAAGGTTATCATGCTAGTCAGGGTTTTGTGGCAAAACCACAATGTGGGAAAATTGACTTGAGAGTTAAAAGGCACAATGCTAGAAAAGTACCCCCATTTATTTTCTATCTGATTCCGGGACGGAATCCTTTTAAGGAGGGGAGACTGTAATAACCCCAAAAATTTTGGACTTTTTGTAAACCTTATGAATAGTGATTTTACTGATTATGCTGAATAAGAAAACTTTTCATGCCACACAATGTAGCAGTTCTTTTATGGATATTCCGAGGTCTTATTAGTACTCTGTATGGTATATAAGTGTATGTAAAGATCGTCAGAATCCAAATCCGAACACTTTGATTTTTCCCGAAAATCCACCAGATACCGAAAGAATTGAGTATAAGGTAACATGATAAAAAGGATTTAAATTCAAGGATTATAAGAGGGGATCATAAAAGGAATATAATATATTGAGAAAGGTTAAGGCAACCCAAGTAATAAAATCCCGGGTATGATCCCTCAAACGATAAAAGAGAACGAAAGTTAAGTGAACCGTATAACAGATCAGTGATCATTAACCAACTAATTAGGAGTTAATCAAAGAGGCTAATGATGATGATGTCATCACACCAACAAGAAGAAGACAAGTGTGGGAAGATGACATAAGTGGATGACATAAGCATGACCAAATGGGAAGGATTTGTTACTTGATTATAAGCCACACAATTTTTACCATGGTAACAATTTAATTAAACAAACAAAAGGAACTAACCAAGCTAAACACCACACAAATCATTTAATCAAACTAGAAACATTTTTACTTTACTTTTTCTTCCCTTGCTCTCCGCCAAAACCAGAGCAGCAACGTAAAATGACCATATCTCCTTCAATACTCACTCAGATGTTGTGTTTTATAGCTCATTGGAAGGTATTGAGTTGGCCTACAACTTTTGTTCACAAGTCTCATCCAAATAAGCAGGTTAAGACCCTCATTTTTACAGTTCTTTAAATCGGACTTTTAGAAACTTCAAAACCTAACTTTGTGTTCTTGAATTCTTTGGAAAGATCAAGCTTGTAGGAGGTTAGATTAAGGCTCCCTAAGGCTTCCTAGCAACTTAACACCTACCAAGGAAAGTATCAACTTCAAACCCTAGCTTTGATTTTATGATTCCATTAAGTTTTATTGAAGCATTGTTAGTATTAAGGCTTGATCTTTGATAATAAGTAGTTTTGGTGGATTTGTATTGGTTTTGAATATTGGGTCTTTGATTGGTTGGATAAATTGGTAAAACTTGGAGTTGGGGACTGAGTTTGTATTATGATGGTTGAATATTGTTGTATTGGTGGTTGTGAGGGAATTGATGATAATTTAGAGTGTTAATTAAATTGGAAATCGCGTAAACATAAACGTCATAATACCCGATTTTCCTTAACTATTCTTTTCTTAACTTTAGGACCCGTGAACTCACTGAAAGATTCTAACCTTTGCCATGTTTAGATATTTCATGTTACGAGCTTCGTTTTGATATGTGGTTTGCTCGAATCCGATGCACGGTTTAGGAGAAATGGCCGTTTTAAGTTACGGCGTTTCGCGAATGAACCATTACCCCTCGCCTTACTTTGAAACCTTGGTTAAGGCCCTTAAATGACTACCTGGAGTATGAAAAAATTATGTAAAGTGGATTAGGCAGTTGGTAGGGTACTCGCGAAAGAATCGCCTTAAAATTCTTAATGGTTAATTTATTAAAAATGGTGGAGCCGAGGGTACTCGAACGACTTATCTGATTCATTAAGCGTAAAAGTGACCATAAGCGAACATTAAGGTTCAATTGGGTAAAGTCTAGATTCTTAGGCGTCCGGGGTTTAAGTCCGACTTATGTTGTTGTTCATAGGTTATCGGTCACACTCTAAGCTTAAGTCTATCCGGGAACACTCAGGCAAGTTTTCTACCCGTTATACTGTTGTTGTGATGTAAAAATATGTATATGCATTATCTTGTGATAAGTGCATGATTGTTATTAGCAAATTTTGCGATATATTGGAGCATGCTGATATGGTATATATCCATGTCTGTTTCGTAATCTTGATATCTAATTGTTGATTCAATTGCTTATAAGTTGCATAATACCTATGCTAGAGATAAGCATTAGTTGCGTATACCCTTAGTATAGGGGACCCAAAGGTGAACATTTTTCTAAACCGGGAGTCGATGTTCTTGAGTATAATATATATATATTTATATATATATATATGAATAGTTTTCAAAACAATTAATCGAATAAGGTTTATTCGATAACTTTATTTTAATTAATGAATATTAGTTTGAATATTCATTCGAGGACTTATGACTCCGTTTATTTTATTTAATGAATATTATTTTGAATATTCATTCGAGGACTTATGACTCCGCTTATTTTATTAAATAATATTCTTTATTTTATTAAAGAATAATGTTTCGATAATCAAACTTATTTTTGATTATTTAAATAAAGATCGTATATCTTTGGTTATTTATTATTCATTTCAAGTTTAAGTTTTAAAACTTCTACTTCAATTATTTTTATAAGGATTATACTTTTGGGAATATTATTTAAATAATAATATTCAGATATTTTCTAATATATCGGGACTGATTTATTTCATTAAATCAGCATTACTCCAAACATTCTTAAAAATGTTTTCGAGTCTTCAAAATGATTTTTAAAAGTTAGAGCGGATCCCAAAACTTATTTTTATATTTAAGATCTTCCTTTCGAAGGGGATTTAAATACTCGTTTAAAACCTGAGGGATCCGGCTTAGTGGTGTATTTTATATTCGCAACAAGGTTGCTATTTTGAGAAAACATCTTGATTACTTGCCCATCGTTCGGGAAGTAAGTTCATCTATTTGAGTCGGCATAAGCAAAATGGGCTCAGCGGGCGTCCATGAAAGTGTAAGTGGCTCAGTGGGAGTCCATCAAATGCATAAGTGGCTGAGTGGCAGTCCAGCATAAGGTCCTATTGCGGCCAGGGTGATGACCAGTGGGGAATTCATCCATCTACTAGTAGAAAATGTTACTTATTGGTATCTTTGCCTGATCAACAAGATATCGGGTTTGTGCCAAGGTTTTCTCCTTTCCAAATACATTGGATATTACAACTCTGTTTATAATTTTCATAACGGAGGTATTCAAGGAGTGTATGAGATGTATATATATAGGTGGATATATATATCGGGACTTAATGAAGTATCTCGTAACTTCATCATTTATAATGATATTTCAAGGATTAAATCTATTCAAATCTTATCTTGTGGTCTCATCTATGTGATGAACTTTTGAAACTAATTATAACTTGAACGATGGTAGTTCAAGTAGTATTCGGAAAAGATATAAGTATATTGGAGTATCTTGTAACTTCATCTTTTAAACTTATATCTGGTAAATGATTATCTTATGCATGTCAAAGATTTTCAGAAAAACGTTGAGACAAGGTTAGATATATGAGATCACCTTGCAACGATATTTTTATACAGTTATAAACTGGAACTCTGTGTATATTATGCATGGCAGAGGATTTCAAAGATTTTGAAAAGTATATAAAAATATATACTAAATATTTTGCGACTTGGTCGCATTAAGAGGTCAAACTTGGTTCATTTCTTCTTGACCAAGACTTTCATGAGTGCTATGAGAATGCTCATATATTGTTAATTATTATACATATTATTTCGGTGGGCTAGTTGCTCACCCTTGCTTTCTTCTTCCATCACACAACAACAGATAGACAAGATGAACAGGATCAAGCTCCCAATTCGCGAGCGGATAGGAAACGTTCCGCAGTTTCCTGTAGGCGTTGATGCCGTTGTAGCTGAGGTAAGATCTACCAATAGGCTAGGCTTTCAACTTTTGATGTACCAGACTTATGTATATTTATGAATTGTAATAATGGCAAGGAATATGTAAATTATTCAGAAACCCTTTTTAAGGTGAAATGGTTTATAATTGTGAAATATAATGACTTGTGTTATTTTTGGTATTCATCTCTGAGACTATAACTTGTGGTGTATGTGTGTATATTGTGGGGTCACAGTACGCAGTAGTTGGTTGACTGTTAAGATTAAGTATTGATAAGGGAAGTGGAACTCGTGATAACCCGAATCCCCGACCCCGGATTTGGGGGTGTTACAATATACAAGTAAAACATATACTTGATGATGTCAAAAACATTAAGTACAAATGCATGAGAATTTAACTAGATAACTACAACTTACAGTCCTTAAAGCTTTACCATCTTTAACTTCTGACAAAAAGCTTCAATCTGTATACACATCGGAATTTGAGTAGGTGTAGATATTGACTTGGATTCAATTACTGATCTCTTTGATATCAGGAGTTGTTCTGAGATAGTTCTTTAACAAATATCTGTCAGCATATTTAAGTTCATCAATCATCCTCCTTTTAGCATTCTTCAATTCAATTGTATCTTCACCAATTTGAAAGATAGCATCCCTGAGATCATTTATTCTGGCTTTCCTTATGTCTTGATCCAGTCTCATCAAATATGCCTTGTCAGACTCAAGATTGAATTCTACAGCCTTATACCCAGAAAGGTAGTTATAATCTTAGCAGAGTTAGGCTTGATCTCGACAATATCACCCTTGTGATCTCTGTACTTGGGACAATATGTGCTGTCAGACTTTATAGAGTAAAGCTTCTCCTGTCTCTGAATTTGAGTCTTCAAATAATTTGCAGCACTTTCTGTTAATCTGTTCTTCACTTGAAGTAAGAATAGAACATGTTCTAGTTCCTCATAATACTTCAGTGGTATAACATTCTCCCTTATGTGGTAAACCCTTCCATCTGTCATGAAATATAACAAGATGTGTTCTTTGAAGAAGGTATGGTAAACCATATGTATAGATTCAAGCTGATTCAATCTTTCAGGAGTTGCTCCAACACCTGGTTCACTTAAGGAAGTTGGATCATTGGTTGTGTTCTGCACTCTTCTTTCATCAGCACTACCCAATCCAGATTTATCTCTTACTTCCTTTCCTGTAACCACTCTTGCTTCAAAACTACTTGCTGCAGTCTTCAAAGGTTGAGTCTATTTAGCTTTAGTGAATCCTGGTAGGAGTAACTTTGAGGATTTATCATGAGCAATGTCAGAGGTTTCCTTTTCCTTATTTTCTGATATCAAGCCAACTTGAGCTATGTCAGAGGTTGCTTGCTTTATTGTAATATCAGAACTTACTATATCTTGACTCTGAACAACTTGAGCCATGTTAGAGGTTGTTTGAGAAACCTTCTTTGAAATCAGAGTAAGATTAGCATCTTCATCAGATATTTCTTCATCCATAGCAGGCACATAAACCTTTACAGGTTCACCAACTTTTTCTTTGCCCTTGGACCTTGGATCTATCTCCATTTATGATTTGGCCTTAGTTGCCTCAGAATTTGTCCTTTCTTTTATCACAATGCCTTTAGCTTTAGGAAGTTTCTTTTCAACAATAGAAGCTTCAGATTTGGAGTTGACTTTTTCTAACTTAAGTCTAGCTTCTTCTTTCTTTAGACTCTCAAAGTCCAATCCTGGATTTTCTTTCAGAAATAACTGTCTTGAAATTTCCTCATCAAGTTCCAGAAGTTCATCAGAACTTATCCTTTTACCTGTATAAGAACTTATTCTTCTCCCAGTATCAAAACTTGTTCTTTGACTTGTAGTTCCAGCTTTACTTGATGAAAAACCTTTACCTTGACCATGACCTCCACCCATTCCAGAGTTTCCCGGATCATCTTTTCCATCATCCTTTCCCTTTAGTGTCTTAATAGGTTTGCATTTGGACTTAATTACTTTCTCCCCCTTTTTGGCATCAGTAGGTAATAGAAGAGAGACAAGCAATTCCACTGAGGATTGGATCTCATTGAGTTGATTTTGATGAGAAGCTTGATTCTTCAAAATTTCATCAATCTGAGACTGTTCCTTCTCTTGGGTTTTCTCAATGTAGGCAATTCTGTCAAAGGTAGGTTGGAAAAACCTTTTCTTTTCAAGTTTCAGATTCATATCTTGCTGGATCAAGTTTTCTTGAATTTTATTCACCTTGTCATGAGTTATTGAGTGTTGACCTTGAAGGTGCCTTGTACTCAATGCAGTAACTCGCTGCTGTGCCTTGAAATAATCATTTATCAACATTTCGTCAGCTTTTGCAAGATGCTCAGCAAGAATCTTTTCAGAAGGAACAAAACTAACTGTGTTCCACTCCTTAGTCCACTCCTGTCCTCTAGGAGTTTCACTCCAAGGTATTGGTGTTTCCCCTTTAACAAACTTCTTGACTAAATCAGCTTTATGAAAAGTTTGTTGAGGTGCATGTCCAGAAGGACCAACTACATCAGTATCTACATTTGTAGCAGCATTACCAGTATCATCAGCATTTGCAGCATCAGAACTTACAGAATCAACATCCTATGATAAAAGAACAGTATGAGAGGCTATTGAGGCTTCAACATCATCCTCTAAGTGCTGATCTCCAACTAAGTTCTGATCAACAACCATATTTTGATGCTCACCTAAAATCTGATCTTCAGTATCTAGATACAGAGAAGGTGTTGTAGGCAATTCTGGATTGAAATCAGCATCAGGAATTGGTGTTGTTGGTAGAGTGATTTGAGCAGGTGGAGCTTCTAAGTACAAAACCTCAGGCACAATCAGGTTGTGAATATCAATCTCAGCACTTGTGCCTGGGTCTTCAGTATGTACTAGTTGAATTACAGGAGATACATGAGGTGTAGGAAGTCTGTCTTGAGTAGGTTCTGGTTGTGCTGAAGGAAGAAAATCAACAACAATTGGTTCTGTTGGGATCAGAGATTCCTGACCCCCTTCCTTAGCTCCTTTTTCCAGAGTTTCTTCAGAATGTGATGATACACTGACAGGTCTCCTGGCTCTTTGCTTTTTATGTCTCTTTGAAGGTGGAGAGACTTTGGGAGTTTCATCAGAATACATCCTTCTAAGTCTTTTGAGAAGCTTAGAACTCCCAGTTTTTACATCCTTCTGAGAGGAAATCTTCTCAGCTTCTTCAACAACAAGTTCTGATGCTGGAACTTGTTCCTCACTGTCTGACTCATCTCTCAGAACAATCCTCCTTCTCTTCTGTTGTGTCTGAGGTACAGTCTTTATCTTCCTAGGTTTGGAAGATAAATGCCTCACAGGATGTGCTGATGGTAAGGGTTGAGTAGGTTGAGGTTGAGAAGTTTGAGGTGTAGGTGTGGTATGTTCTGATGTTTGTTGTGGTGGTTGGGATGTGCTGGTGGGATGAACATCAGGATAAACAGAAGTGTAGGTTTGAGGATCAGCATTTACAAGAAACTATTTTACAGTCTGAGGTATCTGTAAGGGTCTAACCACTGTTTTCTTAATGTCAGCATTTAACAAGTCATTAAAAACACATTTTGCAAGCTTAAAGGGTGGAATTAAAGCAGTGGTAGGTTGGGGTTCATCAGCATAACATAAATTATATATAAGCTGACAGAATCTAGCAAAGTACACTACATTCCTATCTTCTATCATCCTATCCCCTATGAAACCTAGCACAGCACTTGCAAAATCAAAGTGAGTTTGATGAATAATAGCATACCCGATTTGCTGACTCATAATTGGAATGGCATCAAAGTTGGAGCACTTACTGGCGAATGCCTTAGTGATACAATTGTAATATCCGGGATATATCGTGTAATTATTTTTGATATTATTATGTGTGCCCAGTATCTATTCTGTGAGTTAATTGTTAAGTGTTATCTGTACTTGAATATTCAAAAATAATATTAATTGAGTATTTTAATTTTTATATGTCCAAAATAAAATATAGATAATTGTCATATCTTCCTAATTATTTTTATGTTTATTTATGGATTTATAAGAATCATATGAAATTTCTAAAATCTTTTTCCGGGCAATTAAAATCTATTTTATAAAAACGGGAACCAACCGACGGCAATCGTTGTTACATTTTTGGAACCCGAAACTCTTCCAAGAACTCCTTCCTAACCTAATTGTAATATTTCGAGCATTTTCCATGTTTCGACTTTTTCGATCCGGCTTACGATTTGTCCTGTGCGGGTCCCGGCGCAACATTTTCGATACAATATTCATTTCGGTAAATCAATAAAACCCGTATTTTCGATAAACGGGAGCTTTTTATTAAACTATCCCAATTATCACTTCGTAATATGTGTAACCAGGCGCTGAGACCAAGACCGCAGTACAAATTGTACTGATTTGGATAATTATCCCGAAAACCGATACCGTTTGGATCAGTTTTTACAAATAAACGTACTGTTTTATATCCGGAATGATCCAACGGGATACAAATTTTCCATAATTATAAATAGCCTTTTACCGTATTTTATTTCGTATCAAAATCATTTGCAGATAGTTAATTATATAATTTTCAGAGAAAAACCCTAATTACATAAACTGTTCTAAGAATCAAACAGCAAAACGAAGGCGTTACCGATCTCTGTTTTTAAAGCTTGAGTAACCAAAACGAAGGATTTGAGGTGTTCTATCAGATTCTGAGCTTTATTTCACTGCAGAAATCAAGGTTATTTTTCTAAAAATTTATTTATTTTCGAATTTATTTTATTAAAAATATGAATTTTTGTTCGGATGATTGTTTGTATGATTTGATGATTGCATATTGTAGAGCTTGTTTTCCTGATGATTTTCATATGTCATACGTCTGATTTGGAGTTCAATAACATGTTCAAATTTGAGTTTAATTTTCGAATTTCAAAATTAGGGTTTATAACCCGTATGAATGTTCTTAATTGAAATTTGGGGGTTTCTTATTCTGTGATAGATTGATGTTGTGTTATAGTGGGTTGTGTTCTCTGTGAAATTTGCAATCTAGTCGTATAAGTTTCATGAACCAACGAGGTCTGTAGAGAAGGGAGTTGTGTTTTGAAGTTTTCCGATGTTCGCCGGAAACTGGAAAACTTCACGGCCAAATTCCGGCCAACTCAGGGATTGTTAGGTTGTTTTGATTGCATGGTTGTGTTCCTGGTAACCTGTAGATGTGATCTGGAGGTGTTGGTGGGGTGAGGACGTCGGGAACATGTTCTCCGGCCAGTCCCGACTTTTTCCGGCGACTGGACTGCAAAATTGCAGTTTGGTCCCTGCAGTTTTGAAAACGATGCAGTTTGGTCCCTGTAGTTTCCAGACTTTGCAAAAATTGGATTTCTGTTTTAAAAATGTTTAAAAATCATATTTCCTATTTATTTTTATTATAAAAATTCGTTTTTAATTTCTGAAAATTCTAAAAATTATTATTTTCATTCCGAAAATTATTTTTAATTCACAAATAAATCTGAATTAATTAGTTAATTAATTTCAGTTAATTTTTAATTGATTAATTAGTCAATTAAATCGAAAATTAATTGATTAATTGATTTAATTAATTATTAATTGATTTTAATTAGTTATTTAATTAGATTTAATTATTTAAAAATGATTTAAAAATTCTGAAAAATAGTTTTGAGCTTTAAAATATTATTCTAAATTATTTCCAAGGCTCGATAATTATTCTAAAATTATTTCGGAGCCAGAATGGGCCAACCGAACCCTGTTTATTAACCCAAAATTGATCCAACGACCCGTTTTAATTCCGAAAAATGTTTTAAAAATCATTTTAAATACCCGAAAGCATATTTATGACCCGAGACTTCTTTATAGATGATATGTCATTGATTACGTGATGTATTATGTGTTATACGTGACCTGTTGTTTGTCTATCGGTCTATATATTCGGTGTTTACTTGGTTATTGCATAGATTTCAATCCGTTAATCGGATTTGGGTAAAACGAAGGGTAGATAGAAGTATGTGTTGAATAGAATCCTGTGAGTTGATGATTGATAGATGCTTATGATATGTGAGCAGAAGAGGCAAGGCGTAGGAAAGGGAAATAGGTAGTTGAGGAGTAAGACGATTGTGATTGAAAGCAAGTGCAGGATAGTAAGCTAATATCAGGCAAATGTTCTGAACTTTCTCGAGATATTGTAATTCTTGATAGTCTTGTTGACATTGCAAGACTAACCTTGGTTTTAAATTAAAAGTATAATATCCAATTCTAAATCATAATCCATTGTTCACTTGATATCATAACCATATTCACCTGATGATCATTATTCTCAGTTTTGTCATTGTGACTTGCTGAGCTAGTTAGCTCATTTGTGCGATATTGTTTATATTCTTTCCAGTTAAAAAGGAACCAGTTGGTAAAGAGGATCCCCAGTCCAGCGCGAGAGCTAGGGGTTCAGGTTGAGAAAGCTGAGCTAGTAGACTTCTTTTGGAATAATTTAAGTTTGTAAAAGTTTATAATAATGTTTAATACTCAGTTTGAATTTGAAATAGTTGGGATTTGAACGGTTTGTAATATATTAGTGTGTTTGGCTTGTGTGCATACTTTAACCTCTTGCGGTCCGTGGTGGTTGGTAAGTAGGGTCATTGCATATATTATTATTATCTTTATTATTGTTATAAGCAGGTTATAATTAAGGTGTGTGTGTGGACCCCAAACTTCTGACCCGGGTTTGGAGGACGCCACAGGTTTGGTATCAGAGCTACAGGTTATAAGTCACTGACACAAGCCTAGATTAACGGGAATGGGTAGAGGGTTAGGATTAGAAGTAAGGCATAGGATGATAGAATGTTGAGAGGTTGAGTGTTTCGGTATATCAGGTATTAGTGTAAATTGCGTTATGGTACGAGATTCTTATATTACGATATGATTTCAGATAGCAGAGATGGCCGACTCTTTTATTCTCGTATCAGCTGATCACTCAGAGCCTTCAGTTGGAGCACCAGCATCGGATCCACGTCCTGTGATTCCACCAGCATTGGCTATTCTACCTCCACCGGTATTGCAGCCCGTACCATTGCAGGCTATTCCACCTCCAGGCATGAGGTCACCTGTCAGAGGACCCCCACCTGCTGATTCAGGCTTTACTAGTCATTCAGTCACAGGAGTACCTTTCCAGTTCTCTTCCTATCCTGTCCCATATCATCAGTTTGAGGCTTGCCTTATGGAGCAGCGATTCCTACAGGGTCAGATCCAGGAGTTATTGCATATCATGCATACCAGAGAGATGGGGAGTGGTGAGAGGCGACTTAGGGAGAGGCTCCAGGCGTTTCGTAGAGCAGCTGTTGTGAGGATTGCTGAGGCTACACATGAGGACATCACCCCTGATTTCCTAGTGGAGTGGGCTAAGTGGGTTCTAGAGGAGCTTGAGGAGATAGGAGGTCCAGATTTGCCATGAGCCAGAGATTCTGAGATGGAGATGCTGAGCAGTGTTGTATGGTTATGTAGTATGTACAGTAGTGTGTAGTGTGTATCAGAAGACTTTTGAGTTGTATTTATAGACTAGCGATGCTGACTAGTGAGTAGGTTGTTGTACCCTTTTTGCTTTGACTTTCGAAGCGTCTTTACGCTTGTACTACCTAAAACTTTTGATCTATATATATCAGTACCTTTTTCCTTTCCAACACTGTCATTTACTTTATCACACCTGTTTTACTTTACCTTATTTATTGCACCAGTATACCCTGTGATACCATGTACCCTGTTTTCCATAACTGTTTATATTCTGTAAAGAAGCATGCAATTTACTTAGTTACAACTGTTTTCAAAAAGAGATATTCCTGTTTTAAAAAACCTTTTGATTCAAAAGCTAAATAAATTGATTGATTCTTTACAGAAAATGCCTCCTAGAAGAAATACCCGCACCAACACCCAGAATGAAGAAACCAACAACAATAATAACCAAGATGATACAACCCAGAATGTGAACCCAGGACCCATGGACCCAGCAATAGCCCAGATTCTTCAAATCTTGGCCCAACAAACAGTTCACCTGGCACAACAACAACAAAGACAAACCAATCCCCAGGTAACTTTCAAAACTTTTCAGGCAATAAACCCACCAGAATTCAAGGGTTCCTTAGAGCCAATTGAAGCAAATGTTTGGTTAAAGGAAATAGAAAAGGCATTTGCCTTAGTGAAAGTGAAAGAGGAACAGAAGGTTGAGTTTGCAAGTTACTATCTGAAGAATGAGGCCACCTATTGGTGGGAAATGGTGAAGACATTGGAAGGCACAGATGTTATTAGTTGGGAATGGTTCAAGGAATTGTTTTTAGAAAAGTATTTTCCTCAGTTTGTTCAGGATCAAATGGAGCTGAAGTTTTTAGAGTTAAAGCAAGGGAATATGTCGGTAACAGATTATGAGGGGAAGTTTGAGGAATTGTCAAGGTATGTGCCGTCGTATGTTGATACTGATAGAAAGAAAGCTAAGAGATTCCAGCAAGGCTTGAAGCCATGGATCAGGGGGAAGGTAGCTATTTTTGAATTGGATACCTATGCCGGGGTTGTACAGAAGGCTATGATCGCAGAGACAGAGAGTGAGATGTTCCAGAAAGATAAGGAAAGCAAGAAAAGGAAAGTTGAGGGAAGTGAGGGTCAGTCACAAACAGGGAAGTTTCCAAATTTTAAGAAGGGCAAGTTTCAGCCAGGGAGAAATTTTAATTTCAGGAGACGAAATGCAGGAGACGGAGGCCAGGGCAATCGTCCAGCTAATGTGAATCAGCCGAATCAGTTGAGATTAACTTTTCCAGATTGTCAAGTTTGTGGAAAGAAGCATGGAGGAGTTTGTAACAAGTTGAATGTGGTATGTTTTAAATGCAACCAGAAAGGGCACTATTCAAGGGAGTGCCGAAATCAGCCACCAAATAAGGATCAGCCTATCCGGAATCCAGCAGTGAAGGTTCCAGTCATTGGATTTACATGCTTTAAATGTGGGAAGCCAGGACATATGGTCAGGGATTGCAAGACACCAGCCCCAGTCAGTAATGCATTGAGAATTATGGGATCTACCCCAACAGTGAATGAGACTCCGAGGGCTAGAGTTTTTGACATGTCGGTGAAGGATGCGATCCAGGATACGGATGTCGTGGCAGGTACGCTTAATGTGAACTCTTTATGTGCCAAAGTGTTAATAGATTCGGGAGCAACTCGATCGTTTGTTTCACAAGATTTTGTTAGTAAATTAAATTGTCCAGTTGAGTGCTTAAATGAAATAATGACTGTGGAATTAGTAAATCAAGAACGTGTAACTGTGAACCAAGTTTGTGGAAATTGTGAGATTGAGATTTCTGGTAGTAAGTTTTGTGTAGATTTGATACCATTTAAGTTGGGAGAATTTGATGTGATATTAGGGATGGATTGGTTATCTAAGCATGATGCTCAGATAGATTGTCGAAATAAGAAAGTAATGATGAAAATGCCAGACGAAAGAATAGTAACATTCCAGGGACAGAAGCAGGTAAAGAAGTTCTTAACGATGATTCAAGCCAAGAAGTTACTACGGCAAGGATGCGAGCATTTCGTAGCATACGTGATTGACAAAAGTCAGGAGCCAGCGAAACTTGAAGATATCCCAGTAGTGAATGAATTTCCAGACGTATTTCCCAACGAATTACCAGGACTTCCTCCAGATAGAGAAATTGAATTTGTGATCGACTTAGCACCTGGAACAGAACCAGTATCCAAGGCCCCGTACAGAATGGCGCCTGTTGAGATGAAAGAGCTAGCAAAGCAATTACAGGAATTGTTAGAGAAAGGAGTAATTAGACCCAGCGTATCCCCGTGGGGAGCCCCGGTATTATTTGTCAAGAAGAAAGATGGAAGCATGAGACTGTGCATCGACTATAGGGAGCTCAACAAGCTGACAATCAAGAACAAGTATCCGTTACCCAGAATCGATGATTTGTTTGACCAATTGAAGGGAGCCAAGTACTTCTCAACTAAAGATCAAACCAGAAGATATACCAAAGGCAGCCTTCAGAACAAGGTATGGACATTATGAGTTTTTAGTGATGTCTTTTGGATTGACCAATGCCCCGGCAGCGTTTATGGACCTGATGAATAGAATTTTTAAAGAGTATTTGGATAAGTTTGTTATTGTTTTTATAGACGATATTTTAATCTATTAAAAGACGGAAGAGGATCATGCGGAACATGTGAGAACGGCTTTGGAGATTTTAAGGAAAAAGAAGTTATATGCTAAATTCTCGAAGTGTGAGTTTTGGCTACAAGAAGTTCAGTTCTTAGGACACATAGTCAGTAACGAAGGGATCAAAGTGGACCCGGCAAAGATCGAAGCAATTACGAATTGGGAGAGACCGAGAACACCCACTAAGGTAAGAAGTTTCTTGGGATTGGCAGGATATTATCGACGATTCGTTCAGAATTTCTCAAGGATTGCCACACCATTAACAAAGCTTAAACGAAAGAATGAAAAGTTTATATGGAACGACAAGTGTGAAGAAAGTTTCCAGGAGTTGAAGCGGAGATTAATCACGGCACCTGTTTTGTCACTTCCAGACGATCAAGGGAATTTCGTAATTTATAGTGATGCTTCTCATAAAGGATTAGGATGTGTTTTAATGCAGCATAAAAAGGTGATTGCGTATGCGTCAAGACAATTAAAACCACACGAAAAAAGTATCCTACTCATGACTTGGAGCTAGCAGCTATAGTTTTTGCTTTGAAGATTTGGAGACATTATTTGTATGGAGAAAAGTGTGAGATTTTCACGGATCACAAAAGTTTGAAATATATATTTACCCAGAAGGAACTTAATATGAGGCAAAGGAGATGGTTAGAATTAATCAAGGATTATGATTGCTCGATTAATTATCATCCCGGTAAGGCGAACGTGGTGGCAGACGCGTTAAGTCGGAAGGAAAAGTTAAATGAGTTATCAGTACCTGAGGATATATATAAGGAATTTCAGAAATTGGAATTGGAAATTAGAGTTTGTGAACCTGAGGAAGCGAAAGTGTACAGTATGAATTTCCAGCCGGAGTTATTGGAGAAAATAAAGAAATGTCAGAAAGATGTAATGGATCAAGATATAAATCGTTTGGTAGGTGAAGAATTATGCACGCAGAAGGATGATCAAGGCATTTTGAGATTTTCATCTAGAATCTGGATTCCACCAGTGACGGAGTTAAAGAATGAAATTTTACAAGAAGCACATAGTTCAAGATATTCCATCCATCCAGGGAGTACCAAAATGTACAGAGATTTAAAGAAGAATTATTGGTGGCCAGATATGAAGAGGGAAATTGTGGAATGGGTTAGCAAATGTTATACCTGTCAGAAAGTTAAAGCAGAGCATCAAAGACTAAGCGGATTGCTACAGCCATTGGAGATTCCAGAGTGGAAGTGGGAACATATTACCATGGATTTCATAGTTGGATTACCAAGGACAAGGGCTAATCATGATGCCATTTGGGTTATAGTGGATAGACTTACCAAGTCAGCTCATTTTCTGCCTATAAATGAAAGATTTTCGCTCGACAAGTTGGTCCATATGTACCTAAAAGAAATTGTAGTTCGTCATGGAGTTCCAGTGTCTATCGTATCTGATCGAGATCCAAGGTTTAATTCAAGATTCTGGAAGAGTTTTCAAGAATGTTTGGGAACAAGACTGAATATGAGTACAGCTTATCACCCTCAAACGGATGGCCAAAGTGAAAGAACGATCCAGACAATCGAGGATATGTTACGTGTTTGTGCTATTGATTTCAAAGGAAGTTGGGACGAATATTTACCTCTGGTAGAGTTTGCTTACAACAACAGTTATCATGCCAGCATTGGAATGCCACCCTATGAAGCCCTTTATGGACGCAAATGTAGATCTCCCGTATATTGGGACGAAGTAGGAGAACGCAAGATACTTGGACCTGAACTGGTACAGCAGATAAAGGAAGTTGTTGAACTTATCCAGAAAAGATTAATAGCCGCTCAAAATCATCAGAGGAAATATGCAGACCAATCAAGGAAAGACATGGAATTTGAAGAAGGAAGCTTGGTATTACTGAAAGTATCACCATGGAAAGGACTAACGAGATTTGGAAAGAAAGGGAAGCTAAGCCCAAGATATGTCGGACCTTTTGAGATCCTAAAGCGCGTTGGCAAAGTAGCTTACGAATTGGCGTTACCTCCGCACATGGAGCACATTCACAATGTTTTTCATGTATCGATGCTCAAGAAATATAATCCAGACTCCAGGCATGTAATAGAATATGAGCCAATAGAGCTTCAGGCAGATTTATCATATGTAGAGAGTCCGATAGAGATTCTAGAGGCAAGAGAGAAAGTATTGAGAAATAAAGTGGTAAAGTTAGTAAGAGTATTGTGGAGAAACCCAAAGGTTGAAGAGTCAACCTAGGAGTTAGAAAATGATATGAGAGAAAAATACCCTCGTTTGTTTTCTTAGTAGATTCTGAGGACAGAATCCTTTTAAGGGGGGAAGGATGTAATATTCGGGATATATCGTGTAATTATTTTTGATATTATTATGTGTGCCCAGTATCTATTCTGTGAGTTAATTGTTAAGTGTATCTGTACTTGAATATTCAAAAATAATATTAATTGAGTATTTTAATTTTTATATGTCCAAAATAAAATATAGATAATTGTCATATCTTCCTAATTATTTTTATGTTGATTTATGGATTTATAAGAATCATATGAAATTTCTAAAATCTTTTTCCGGGTAATTAAAATCTATTTTATAAAAACGGGAACCAACCGACGTCAACCATTGTTACGTTTTTGGAACCCGAAACTCTTTCGAGAACTCCTTCCTAACCTAATTCTAATATTCCGAGCATTTTCCATGTTTCGACTTTTTCGATCCGGCTTACGGTTTGTCCAGCGCGGGTCCCGGCGCAACATTTTCGATACAATATTCGTTTCGGTAAATCAATAAAACCCGTATTTTCGATAAACGGGAGCTTTTTATTAAACTATCCCAATTATCACTTCGTAATATGTGTAACCAGGCGCTGAGACCAAGACCGCAGTACAAATTGTACTGATTTGGATAATTATCCCGAAAACCGATACCGTTTGAATCAGTTTTTACAAATAAACGTACCGTTTTATATCCGGAATGATCCAACGGGATACAAATTTTCCATAATTATAAATAGCCTTTTACAGTATTTTATTTCGTATCAAAATCATTTGCAGATAGTTAATTATATAATTTTCAGAGAAAAACCCTAATTACATAAACTGTTCTAAGAATCAAACAGCAAAACGAAGGCGTTACCGATCTCTGTTTTTAAAGCTTGAGTAACCAAAACGAAGGATTTGAGGTGTTCTATCAGATTCTGAGCTTTATTTCACTGCAGAAATCAAGGTTATTTTTCTAAAAATTTATTTATTTTCGAATTTATTTTATTAAAAATATGAATTTTTGTTCAGATGATTGTTTGTATGATTTGATGATTGCATGTTGTAGAGCTTGTTTTCCTGATGATTTTCATATGTCATACGTCTGATTTGGAGTTCAATAACATGTTCAAATTTGAGTTTAATTTTCGAATTTCAAAATTAGGGTTTATAACCCGTATGAATGTTCTTAATTGAAATTTGGGGGTTTCTTATTCTGTGATAGATTGATGTTGTGTTATAGTGGGTTGTGTTCTCTGTGAAATTTGCAATCTAGTCGTATAAGTTTCATGAACCAACGAGGTCTGTAGAGAAGGGAGTTGTGTTTTGAAGTTTTCCGATGTTCGCCGGAAACTGGAAAACTTCACGGCCAAATTCCGGCCAACTCAGGGATTGTTAGGTTGTTTTGATTGCATGGTTGTGTTCCTGGTAACCTGTAGATGTGATCTGGAGGTGTTGGTGGGGTGAGGACGTCGGGAACATGTTCTCCGGCCACTCCCGACTTTTTACGGCGACTGGACTGCAAAATTGCAGTTTGGTCCCTGCAGTTTTGAAAACGATGCAGTTTGGTCCCTGTAGTTTCCAGACTTTGCAAAAATTGGATTTCTGTTTTAAAAATGTTTAAAAATCATATTTCCTATTTATTTTTATTATAAAAATTCATTTTTAATTTCTGAAAATCCTAAAAATTATTATTTTAATTCTGAAAATTATTTTTAATTCATAAATAAATCTGAATTAATTAGTTAATTAATTTCAGTTAATTTTTAATTGATTAATTAGTCAATTAAATCGAAAATTAATTGATTAATTGATTTAATTAATTATTAATTGATTTTAATTAGTTATTTAATTAGATTTAATTATTTAAAAATGATTTAAAAATTCTGAAAAATAGTTTCAAGCTTTAAAATATTATTCTAAATTATTTCCAAGGCTCGATAATTATTCTAAAATTATTTCAGAGCCAGAATGGGCCAACCGAACCCTGTTTATTAACCCGAAATTGATCCAACGACCCGTTTTAATTCCGAAAAATGTTTTAAAAATCATTTTAAATGCCCGAAAGCATATTTATGACCCGAGACTTCTTTATAGATGATACGTCATTGATTACGTGATGTATTATGTGTTATACGTGACCTGTTGTTTGACTATCGGTCTATATATTCGGTGTTTACTTGGTTATTGCATAGATTTCAATCCGTTAATCAGATTTGGGTAAAACGAAGGGTAGATAGAAGTATGTGTTGAATAAAATCCTGTGAGTTGATGATTGATAGATGCTTATGATATGTGAGCAGAAGAGGCAAGGCGTAGGAAAGGGAAACAGGTAGTTGAGGAGTAAGACGATTGTGATTGAAAGCAAGTGCAGGATAGTAAGCTAATATCAGGCAAGTGTTCTGAACTTTCTCGAGATATTGTAATTCTTGATAGTCTTGTTGACATTGCAAGTGCTTTGAAGCATGGAAACCTAAATCCTGATTTCAGTTATTGTTCTTGAGCTATGAACCATATTCTTTCTAAGCCATTGATTATTGTATACCCAAACACGAACCACAAATCTACGATACTACTCCACAAATACATACAAACTAAATACCAGACACTGAACTGAATTATTATATACTCAATCCATGATATCTTATGCTTTGAAAGACCAAATCCTTGAAACCCTGAAACGTTGTTTCCTTTGTTATCCAATTCTTTCATTACCCAGCATTCAAGCTTTGAAAGTACCTTGTTGATCCTTACAAGGATTGAAACCCTTTCATTGTTAAACATTTATTGTTGTTAATGATTTCGGTTATTGTTTATTATTGCATATTCTGTTATTATGTTAGAATTGGATTGTTTTTATAAAATTGTGGACCAGATTCGTGGTCAGACCATATAATGGTCAAGTTAGGCCAATGTGTGCCTTGGATCCAGTAGTTAGAGCAATACTGTGTGCCTTGCTCGGGGTTAGTGCGTGACTGATCAGCAGCCTAACCTTGGTTTTAAATTAAAAGTATAATATCCAATTCTAAATCATAATCCATTGTTCACTTGATATCATAACGATATTCACCTGATGATCATTATTCTCAGTTTTGTCATTGTGACTTGCTGAGCTAGTTAGCTCATTTGTGCGATGTTGTTTATATTCTTTCCAGCTAAAAAGGAACCAGTTGGTAAAGAGGATCCCCAGTCCAGCGCGAGAGCTAGGGGTTCAGGTTGAGAAAGCTGAGCTAGTAGGCTTCTTTTGGAATAATTTAAGTTTGTAAAAGTTTGTAATAATGTTTAATACTCAGTTTGAATTTGAAGTAGTTGGGATTTGAACAGTTTGTAATATATTAGTGTATTTGGCTTGTGTGCATACTTTAACCTGTTGCGGTCCGTGGTGGTTGGTAAGTAGGGTCATTGCATATATTATTATTATCTTTATTATTGTTATAAGCAGGTTATAATTAAGGTGTGTGTGAGGACCCCAAACTTCTGACCCGGGTTTGGAGGACGCCACAACAATCGAAGAAAAAGCTCCATTCCTTCCTGATTTTTGCTCTTTTCAATTGTCCAAGCTTTCCCAAACTGTCCTCATAACCCAAACTGGCCATGAGCTGCTGTAGAACAGGTTCCTCCACTGTTAAAAAAATACAGCCTTCTGGTAAATGGAGAGCTTTACGAACTGCTCCAGGAGTAACCACATGCTCAACATCATTCACTTCAAAAATGATGCTTGGAGTACCAGTAGCACCACCATTGTCAAAATGCCCAGTCCGCTAGAACGTCAGAACTTGTTGGCTTAAAATGGCTTGAGGTTGGGTCAAAGCATACCCAATCTCACTATTTACTAGAAAATCTTGCACAAAGTGCAAATCAGATGGAACTTCAGCCTTGTTCAAGATTGCAACATAGTTGTTAGGTACAAACTTGGCCCCATCTACAATCAAATCCTTGGGTGCCATGAGAAATAAGTGAGAAATTAGGTTACCTGTAAGGTGTTTGATAAAATGTCTGTATGATAAATCGTCAGTAGATGTGAGAGAGAATAAGAGTAAAAAGAGAGAGATAGAGTATGAAAGTGAATAAAAGATGTTACAATCTTTTCTCTCTTTTACTTATACACAGTAAAAAAATAGCTGTTGAGACACCTGTCAGACATGCGGCAGTAAAAGATAATTAATGGGCACGGGTATTTAGTAATCATTACTTACCACATGCAGTTTTCAAGGAGAAAAAAACCGTTCCATTAACCAAGTAATCCCATTAATCAAGGACGTTCAGTTTTTTTTAATTTAAAAAAAAACTGTTCCCACTAAATAAATGATTCTTACTGCTTTACCAATATTTTGTAAAAATATGACCAGTGAGGTAATGACAAAAAATAAACCAAGTAAATAAATACTGCCACGTCAGCATCAGAACTTGATTTTTATCAGAACTTAACAGGTCATCAGAATATGAAATGTTTTAGAGACAAATTCTTGCAATTAATCAAAATTTCATTAATATATCAGATGATTACATGCGATGAAATTTAGGAATTACATGCAAAAATTACAAGACAATCCTAAGCTATGATTCCTAACATCAACAGCTTTTAGTCCTAAGCTGAGAAACCTAACGACTAACTCCTTCTACTGCTGACGAAGAGCACTGCAAGACGGATGATCCGTTCTTGTTGACGAAGATAACGAAGATGAAGATTTCTTCGGACAGTCAACAAGTCATTTTTAAGGATCTCTGGAAATTGAATCTAAAGATTATAAGGAATGTTGTTGATATGATATTCAGTCGGAATTCCATTTTGAAATATATGCACAGTTTCGGTGCCATAGTTGTAAAACCAACCAAACTCAGCCATTTTTGTTGATATGAATAAAAAAAGAGTGAGTTTATGAGAAAGTGAAGGATGTTTTGGCTGGAATGAATCATTGGTTTAAATAGCCAATGGAATACCAAGGGACGCGAGGACTGGGCAACAATTACAATTAAAAATGATGTCCCCTCGACTCCCTAGACTGATGAGCAATAATGACAGCCATTGGAAGCTTAAAACAGGAGTTAATGAGCACAAGAAACAAGTAAAAATTACAATTCATTTACGAGTACCACTAACCCAAATTATGTTGACTATTTATATCTCACCCAAACATATTCTAATTTTAAATATGGCTGTTTCAGATTTTAACCACAAATAAGTCAAGTAAAGAATCAGAATTTAATATCAGAACTTAGAATTATATCAGAACTTAACAGTCATCAGAATATGGCTCCTTAACTCGAAAAGTGAATGTCTATTCCTGTAATTCTTCACACAAATACTGATTTCGTTTCTTCAGAACTTAATCATCAGAATTTTCATCATAACTTGTCCTCAGAATTTATGCAACTGACACTTAAACTGTTCATCTAAATAATATTTATCACCATAGAATGTTCATCATTCATATGGAGTGTATGTGTGTGCAGTAAGCTAAATATCAGAATTAAAGTCTGATTCACTTCAGTACATCTTAGAGATAAGGCATAACTAAGAACTTTGCTCAAAATATGTCATTATTCTGAAGTCTACTTTAGAATAAGTTCATACATGAGTCCACCTCAACTGTTTTATGCTCATTTTATGCATCTTTTGAAATTCCATTTTATAGTGGCTTCTCAGTGTAAGTGAGTCACGACTGCTTATCGGAATTTATGCTATTATCAGAGTATTTCTCCAGTAATCATAGAGTGTGAAAAGTCACCAAGAAAATATTTATTTGCTTTTCTAATGTATATTACTTAAGACCAACAATGCACTTGGGTCTTCCCTTCCATATTTTTACTCTAGATCTCAAAGGAGTACCTGATTTTTATTTCCTTTTCTTTTCCTTTTCCTTTTGATAAGTGAGGTTTATCAGCACTGAGTACATCCACCAGGTTTACTAACTTTAGAACTTAACAGATAAGAAGCACTATTCTAGTTTTTGACTTTGTAATAAGATACACAAAGTAAACTTCAACTAAGCTCAATATCAGAATTTGCTTGTGTTAAAAGATTTCCACATAAACAATTACTTCAAACATGGGACTTTAGTATATTAAAGACTACTAGGTCATCATCTAGCACAGTTATCCTCATTGGATTGAATAGTCACAGAAACATGCATATCACTATCAGAGTTTAGAAATTCACATAAGACAACAATCAGCACTTAAGCAAATTTCAAATTAAGCACAGTATACACAAAGATAGTAATATCTGTAAATACTGATCATAAAGTCTGATGTATTAGAACATAAACTAAGCAGATTTAGAGAAAGAACCTGAGACCATTCCAAGTTCATTTACCAATATTGTAAAAGTAGCTTCACACAGTGGTTTTGTGAAGATATCTGCTAGTTGTTGATATGTTGGAACAAATTGCAATTCCACTATACCTTCATCCACATGTTCCCTTATGAAGTGGTACCTAATGCTGATGTGCTTTGTCATTGAGTGTTAAACTGGATTACCTGTCATAGCAATAGAACTTTTATTTATCACAGTAAATAGGGATTTTAAAGTATGTTAACCCATAATCCAGTAACTGATTCTTCATCCAAAGAATTTGTGCACAACAGCTTCCTACAACAATGTACTCTGCTTCTACAGTTGATGTGGAAATTGACTTTTGTTTCTTACTAAACCAAGAAACTAATCTGCCTCCAAGAAATTGGAAGCTTCCACTTGTGTTTTTCCTGTCAATTTTGCATCCTGCAAAATCTGCATCTGAGTAACCTATTAGCTTAAAGTCTGATTCTCTAGGATACCACAATCCCAGATCAGCTGTACCCTTAAGGTACTTGAAAATTCTTTTCACATTTGTTAAGTGAGGTTCTCTTGGATCTGTTTGAAATCTTGCACAAAGACAGGTAGCATACATAATATCAAGTCTACTTGCAGTAAGATAGAGTAGTGAGCCAATCATACCTCTGTAATCAGTAATATCTACTGATGTACCAGTATCCTTATCCAATTTTGTTGCAGTGGCCATGGGAGTGGATGCACTTGAATAATCTTGCATTCCAAATTTCTTCAGCAAATTTCTGGTGTACTTGGATTGACAAATAAAAGTGCCTTCTTCATTCTGCTTGACTTGAAGGCCCAGAAAATAGCTAAGTTCCCCCATCATACTCATTTGATATCTTGACTGCATCAGTTTGAAAAACTTCTTGCAAAGTCTGTCATTTGTAGAACCAAAAATGATATCATCAACATATATTTGCACCAAAAGTAAGTCCTTTCCATGGTTGAGATAGAACAGTGTTTTGTCAATAGTGCATATGTTAAATCCACTTTTCAGAAGAAACTGAGCTAAAGTCTCATACCATGCTCTTGGTGCTTGCTTAAGGCCATAAAGTGCTTTATCAAGCCTATAGACATGATTTGGAAGTTTGGAATCTACAAAGCCTGGAGGTTGTTCAACATATACCTCCTCTTCCAATTCTCCATTGAGAAAAGCACTTTTCACATCCATTTGAAAGACTGTAAACTTTTTGTGAGCAGCATAAGCCAAAAATATCCTTATGGCTTCCAATCTAGCAACCGGTGCAAATGTTTCATCATAATCAATTCCCCCATGTTGAGAATATCCTTTTGCAACCAACCTTGCTTTATTCCTTGTAATTATGCCATCATTATCAGTTTTGTTTCTGAACACCCACTTCGTACCAACAATAGATCTGTTCTTTGGTCTTGGCACTAGGGTCCAGACTTTGTTTCTTTCAAATTCATTTAACTCTTCCTGCATTGCTTGCACCCAATCAGCATCTTGAAGAGCTTCTTCCACTTTCTTTGGTTCAGTCTGAGAAAGAAAAGAATTATAAAGACATTCATTTGATGTAGCTATTCTAGTTCTGACACCTGCATCAGGATTTCCAATAATTAAGTCAGGTGTATGTGATTTAGTCCACTTCCTTGCAGATGTAAGGTTTTCTCTAGAACTGGATGCTCCCCCATGATCCATTCTGTCTTCTTCAACATTTTCTGATGCTCCCCCTGAAATTATGCTCTCTGAGTTGGATCCTTCAGAATATGAGTTTCCAGAATTATCAGAACTTGGCTCATCAGAACTTGATGAATCAGAACTTGAAGAACCAGTTGTAGGTTCTGATGCTTCTTGAGATGTGGTTATATCTTTAGTATGCTCCCCCTGCACAGGTGCATCTTCCTTTGGCGTAGTCACCACAGTTTTAATAACATCAGAGTTTAATCCATCAGAGTTTGCAGTATCAGGATTTAGACTATCAGGATTTAGACTGTCAGGATTTCCAGTATCAGAATTTAAATCTTCATTTTCAAATCTCAGTTGATCATGATCATTGAAATCTTCAAGTCCAGTAATCTTCTTATCTTCAAAAGAGACATTGATAGATTCCATGACAACCCTTATTCTTAAATTGTAGACTCTGAAGGCTTTTGTGGAAAGTGGATATCCAACAAAAATTCCTTCATCAACTTTTAGATCAAATTTGGATAGCTGTTCAGGATGAGTCTTAAGAACAAAACACTTACATCCAAATACATGAAAATACTTCGAATTTGGCTTCTTTTTCTTCACCATCTCATATGGTGTCTTTCCATTCTTGTTAATGAGTGTTGGATTCTGAGTGAAACAAGTAGTCTGCACAGCTTCAGCCCAAAAATAGGTTGGTAGCTTTGCTTCATCAATCATAGTTCGTGCATCTTCAATAAGAGTTCTATTCTTTCTTTCAACAATTCCATTTTGCTGTGGAGTTCCAGGAGCAGAAAATTCTTGCTTGATTCCATGGTCTTTGCATAACTTTTCCATAATCAAATTCTTGAACTCAGTGCCATTATCACTTCTGATGATCTTCACAGAATCTTTGACCAATTTATCCAGTTGCTTGACATGATCAATCAGAATAGATTCAGTTTCACTTTTTGTGTGCAAGAAATACACCCATGTGTATCTGGTAAACTCATCCACTATGACCATAGCATATTTCTTCTTTGCAATAGATATGACATTCACTGAACCAAATAGATCAACATGTAGTAGGTGATAAGGCTCAAGAATTGATGATTCAGTCTTGCTCTTGAATGAAGATTTTCTTTGTTCTGCCTTCTGACATGAATCACAAAGGCCATCAGGAGCAAATACTGACTTTGGCAAACCTCTCACAAGATCTTTCTTGCCTAGTTCATTTATATTGTTGAAATTTAAATGAGAGAGTTTCTTGTGCTAATTCCAGCTTTCTTCAATTGATGCTCTACTTAACAGACAGATTACAGAACCATCAGTACTTGTTGAAAGCGTGGCTTCATAAATGTTAGCATGCCTGTATCCTTTCAGAACAACTTTGCCTGTAGATTTGCTTACAACTTCACAGTGTTCTTCAAAGAAATCCACATGATAACCTCGGTCACAGATTTGACTAACACTCAGCAGATTGTGTTTAAGTCTTGAGACCAGAGCTACTTTTTCAATGATGACATTCCCCAGATTGATATTGCCATATTCCAAGGTTTTTCCAATATTGCCATCTCCATAAGAAACACTTGGGCCAGCTTTCTCCATAAAGTCTGATATCAGGGCTTTATTTCCAGTCATATATCCTGAACATCCACTGTCCAGAACTAGGATGTTTATCCTGTTGTCCTGCAATCACAAAGACCATTAATGATTAGTTTTAAGAACCCAGACTTGCTTGGATCCTTTGGCCTTATTAAGTTTGTTAACATTTGCAGCGAATTTAGCATCGGAGTTTATGTTAACATTTTTCTTATCAGCATTTACACTATCAGACTTTGTATCAGAACTTACACTAGAAGGAATAATGCTAACTTTCTTTAAAGAAGGTTTTATTTGATAATAATCATAGTACAAACTATGATATTCCTTACAAGTATAAATGGAATGCCATAAACTACCACAATGAAAACAAGGATTTTGTGGCTTATATCTAACAGACTGACTCTTAACTCCTGACTTTGAAGGTAAGGAGTTTATGTTCTTATTTTTCCTGTAAAAAGAAGCTAGATGGTTAGAATTTCCACAGTTATGACATGTTTTTCTAGGAGCATTAGGAACAGGCTTGTAATCATTACTTTTATTCATACCTTCCTTTCCATTCTTATTTTTCCTAGGTGACTTTACCTTGTTTACATTCTTAACATCTTTCTGCTTATGCTTAAGCTGCTTCTTAGTCATTAAGCCTATGTTAACTTCAGTTGGCTTTTCCTGTTTTACTTTGTCAGAAGTTAATTCCTCTTTAACTTCTGATTTCTCAGTATCAGACTTTACAGCTACAAACTTAACAGGTTTTACCTTTGACTTTTGTTTAACAACTATAAGCTCAATTTCTACAGTTCCTTTATCATTCTTATCATCTCCATAACCTAAGCCTTCTTTCCAGTTTCCACTACTTAACAAATTCTGAGTTGTTCTTCCAGAGTTAGTCCAAGTCCTGATAATCTCTCTTTCCTTTTCTAACTCAGTTTTTAGAGATTCATTCATTTTAAATACTTCATCCCTAACATAGAAGACATCATCTCTATCTTTCTGAGTTTGATGGAACATGACTGACTCTTTTTCTAAATAATCATTCCTCTTTTTATAAGCAAGATTTTCAGAAGTTAATCTTTCACATGTTAAAGTTTGATCTCTATGACTAATGAACATGGTTTTAAGATATCTTCTCAACTCATTAATATCATCAGTATGAAAGGCATAAGTAGTTTGAGGTACCTTTAACTCAGCAGCATAAGAACTGCTATCAGCATTTGCCATCAAGGCATAGTTCTCCTCACTTTCAGAATCTGAAGTGTCTGTCCAGCTTTTCTTCTTTGTGACAAGAGCCTTGCCTTTTTCACTATTCACTTTCTTGTAATCACGAGGTATGTGGCCTTTCTCACCACAGTTGTAGCATTTGACATTTGTGTAATCTCCTTTGTCAGACTTCCCTCCTTTGCCTTCAGATTTTCTGAAACTCTTCTTATCAGAACTTGCACCTTTCCTGGAAAACTTCTTTCCCTTCCTGAATTTTCTGTATGCAATCCTTGTGATTCCTTTCACCATAAGAGCACACAGCTTCATCATCTCTTCATCAGCATCTATCTCAGGTAAGCTTTCAGTTTCTGAGTCATCATCACTATTAGAACTTGATGACTCAGTATCAGACTTTGTGATGAGAGCTTTTCCTTTGCATTTCCTTGAGGTAGCTGCTTTGGGGGATTCCGCCTAAGCCTTAAGAGCAACTGTCCTTGACTTTCCTCCTTTCCTCTTGCTTCTTTGTTCCATCTCAAGTTCATGAGTCTTGAGTATCCCATAAATTTCATCAAGAGTCGTTTCTTCAAGATTATAGTTGTCTCTTATAATTGTGACCTTCAAATCCCAACTTTCAGGAAGAGCTAACAGGAATTTAAGATTTGAATCTTCAAGATCATATTCCTTATCAACTAGTGACAAATCATTCAAGAGTTTGATAAATCTTTCATATAAATCAGTCAGTGACTCATTAGACTTTGAATCAAAGTGTTCATACTCTTGAGTGAGTATAGTCTTCCTGTTCTTCTTAATTGAATTAGTTCCCTGGCATCTTGTCTCCAAGGCATCCCATATCTCCTTTGCAGTCTTGCAGTTAATTACCCTGTTTGACATTACATTATCAATGGCACTATGCAGCAAGTGTCGTACCTTAACATCCTTAGCAATTGATGCGATATCTTCAGCAGTGTAATCACTCTTCTCCTTTGGTACAGACTTTGCTGCTTCACCTGCAACTGCAACAACGAGTTTGGTTGGCTTGTGTGGTCCTTCAATGATCTGTCAATATATTCAGGATCAGTAGCTTCCAGGAACATAGACATCCTTACCTTCCATATGGGATATTCAGATGGTTTCAGTATGGGAACTCTAATAGTCTCATATCGACTATGGATTTGAGTCTTTGGAGGTTCTTCAGTTTTGGTGGACTTGGTTGGAGTTTCTGCTTCAGACATGATTGTTTTTAGATCTTAAACTATTTGTGTGTTAACAGATCTGCTCTGATACCACTTGCTAGGTCACACACACACTATAGAAAGGGGTTGAATACAGTGTTTATCACAATCAAATCAAATTAAAAGAACACAAGTAACAGAAAACAAACTTTATTAAACTCTGCTACAATATGGAACTGTCCTCTCTCAGTGATGAACAAATTATCACGAGAGCTGCTAGGGTTACAATTAATATTATTCTCAATAATGATAACACTTGTAGTGTAAACCCTATGTCTGTGTTTATATACTACACAATTACAAGATAATCACTAATTGATATGGAATATATTTCTGCTTCCTAAAATATATCAATCAGATATCTTTTCTTCCAAGTATTCTATTCTTCATAGAATTCCTTCTTCATGCATATCTCTTCTTGCGTTTGTCTTGATCTTCTTTCCTTTCAATCAGCCGCCTTCCTTATCTGAAAGTCTCCTTAAGTCCTGATATTATCTCCTGATAAATATCTCCTGATAACTTAAGTTCTGACCACTTAAGTTCTAATATCTTAAGTACTAACTTCAGTATAAGTGCTGATTTCCAGTTAAGTACTGATTTGTCCTGTTTAAGTAAGATCTGAAAACTAAACACAAATCATATTAGACATGACATTATCAAATATATCTAACAATTGATAGTCCTGTTTTATATTGCAAGTGCTTTGAAGCACTGAATCCTAAACCTTGATTCCAGCTATTGATCTTTGAGCCGTAAACCTTATTCTTTCTGAACCATTGATTTTTAATCCCCAAATATGAACCACTGATATACGATACTACTCCACAAATACATGCAAACTAAATACCAAACACCGAATCAGATTTCTTACATATTCAAACCATTGTACCTTACGCTCTGAAAGACCAAATCCTTAGAACCTTGAAACTTTGATTCTTTTGTTATCGATTTCTTTCACCATTTGATAGCCATATTTCATTTGTGAAGATTGGAACCATCTCATTATTGGACATCCAATGTTGCTTATGAATTTGTTTACTACTTTACATTATTTATTCTGTTATTATGTCAGAATTGGATTGTTTTATAAAATTGTGGACCAGATTCGTGGTCAGGCCAGATTGGTGGTCAAGTTAGGCCAATGTGTGCCTTGGATCCAGTAATTAGAGCAGAGCTGTGTGCCTTGCTCGGGGTTAGTGCGTGACTGATCAGCAGCCTAACCTAATATCCAATTCTAAATCATTATTCATTGTTCACTTGATACCATAACTCTTTTCACTTGATAATCATTATTCTCAGTCTTGTCATTGTGACTTGCTGAGCTAGTTAGCTCATTTGTGTGATATTGTTTATGTTCTTTTCCAGTTAAGAAGGAACCAGTTGGTAGTAATATTCAGTTCTGAGTTTGAATAGTTGGGATTTGGACGTTTATAATATAAAGTGTGTGTGTGTGGCTTGTGTACATACTTTCACCTGTTGCGGTCCGTGGTAGTTGGTAAGTAGGGTCACAACATATTATTTTATCTTTATTATTATTATAAGCAGGTTATAAATAAGGTGTGTGTGTGAACCCCAAACTTCTGACCCAGGTTTGGAGGGCGCCACAGATTTGGTATCAGAGCTACAGGTTAAAAGTCACCGACACAAGCCTAGGTTGACGGGAATGGGTAAAGGGTTAGGATTAGAAGTAAGGAAATAGAAAGATAGAACGTCGAGAGGTTAAGTGCGATGGTATAACAGGTATTAGTATAATTCGCGTTGTGGTTCGAGATTCTTATATTGCGATATGATTTCAGATAGCAGTGATGGCCGACTCTTTTATTTTTGTACCAGCTAATCACTTAGAGCCCTCAGTTGGAGGACCATCTTCAGATCCACGTCCTGTTGTTCCACCAGTGTTGGCTATTTTACCTCCACCTGTGTTGCGGCCCGTACCACTACAGGTTATTCCACCCCCAGGCATGAGGCCACCTATTAGAGGACCCCCACCAGCTGATTCAGATTCCACTGGGCATTCAGTTGCGGGTGCCCCATTCTAGTCTATATTGCATCCTGTTCCTTTTTACCGGTATGAGGCTCTTCTATTGGAGCGTGATTCCTTATTGGCACAGATCCGAGAGCTGCAGCATATCATCAGGACTACAAATGTTAATCGTGGTGTGAGAGAGCTTCGAGAGGAGATCCATGTGACATGCAGGATTCTTGAGGCTAGGCTACATGGAGCTACATTACCTGGCCGAGGCCCTGATGCATTTATGGGATGGGCTAGTGAGGTGATGGAGGATCTTGAGAGGCTAGGCGGACCAGAGTTTCCTTGGAGTTAGATCCAGAGATGGAGATGCTGATCAGCGCTGTTGTGGTTGTTTAGTATGTACAGTAGTGTGTAGTATGTATCAGTAGACTTTTGGGTTGTATTTATAGACTAGATCTGCTGACTAGTGATTAGGTTTGTTGTACCCTTTTGCTTTTACTTCCGAAGCGTTTTAACGCTTGTACTACCTAAAACTTTTGATCTATATATATCAGTACCTTTTCTTTTCCAGCATTGTCATTTACATTACTGCACCTATTTTACTTTACTTTATTTATTGCACCAGTTATACCCCTGTGATACCATATACCTTATTCCCTTAACTGTTTATGTTCTGTAAAGAAGCATGCAATTTACTTAGTTCAACTGTTACAACTGTTTAAAAAAAAAGATATTTCTGCTTTACAAAACTTTTCTTTTATGCAAAGGATTTGATTTAAAAGCTAAATAAGTTGTTTGATTCTTTAGAGAAAATGCCTCCCAGAAGAAATACCCGCACCAACACCCAGAATGACGAAACCAACAACAACAATAACAACCAAGATGATACAAACCAGAATGCAAACCCAGGACCCATAGACCCAGCAATAGCCCAGATTCTTCAAATCTTGGCTCAACAAACAGTTCACCTGACACAACAACAACAAAGACAAACCAATCCCCAGGTAACTTTCAAAACTTTTCAGGCGGTAAACCCACCAGAATTCAAGGGTTCCTTAGATCCGATTGAAGCGAATGTTTGGTTAAACAAAATAGAGAAATCGTTTGCTTTAGTTAAAGTGAAGGAAGAACATAATGTGGAGTTTGTAAGTTATTATTTGGACTGTGAAGACATTGGAAGGTACAGATGGTATTACTTGGGAGAGGTTCAAAGAATTATTTTTAGAAAAGTATTTTCCCCAGTTTGTTCAAGATTAAATGGAGCTGAAGTTTTTAGAGCTAAAGTAAGGAAATATGTCGGTAGCTGATTATGAAAGTAAGTTTGAAGAACTGTCAAGGTATGTGCCATCATATGTAGATAGTGACAGGAAGAAGGCCAAGAGATTCCATCAAGGTCTGAAGCCATGGATCAGAGTGAAGGTAGCCATATTTGAATTGGATACCTATGCAGGAGTTGTACAGAAGGCCATGATTGTAGAGACAGAGAACGAGATGTCACAGAAGAAAAAGGAAAGTAAGAAGAGGAAGTTTGAAGGAAATGAAGGACAGTCACAACCAGGGAAGTTTCCAAATTTTAAGAAGGGCAAGTTTCAGCCAGGGAGAAATTTTAATTTCAAGAAGCAAAATACAGGCGACGGAGGTCAAAGCAATCGTCCAATTAATATAAATCAGCCAAATCAATTGAGGTTAACTTTTCCAGATTGTCGTGTATGTGGGAAGAAACACGAAGGAGTTTGTAATAAGTTGAACATGGTTTGTTTCAAGTGTAATCAGAAAGGGCACTATTTGAGGGAATGCGGCAATCGGCCAGTGAGAGAACCAGTAAATAAGGATCAGCCTACCCGAAATCCAGCGGTTAAGGTTCCAGCTATTGGATTTACATGCTTTAAATATGGGAAGCCATGACATATAATCGGGGATTGTAAGACACCAGCCCTAGTTAGTAATGCATTGAGGATAATGGGATCTACTCCAATAGTGAATGAGGCTCCAAGGGCTAGAGTTTTTTATATGTCTGTGAAGGACGCTATCTATGATACTGATGTCGTGGCAGGTACGGTTAATGTGAATTTTTTATGTGCCAAAGTGTTAATAGATTCGAGAGCAACTCGGTCGTTTATTTCTCAAGATTTTGTTAGTAAGTTAAATTGTCCAGTTGAGTATTTAAATGAAATAATGACTGGAATTAGCAAATCAAGAATGTATATCTATTAATCAAGTTTATGGGAATTGTGAGATTGAGATTTCTGGTAATAAGTTTTGTGTGGATTTGATACAATTTAAGCTAGGAGAGTTTGATGTTATCTTAGGAATGGATTGATTATCTAAGCACGATGCCCAGATAGATTGTCGAAATAAGAAGGTAATGGTAAAGGTGCCAGACGAGAGGATAGTACGTTTAAGGGCCAGAAGCAAGCAAAGAAGTTTTTAACGATGATCCAAGCCAAAAGGTTACTACGACAGGGATGCGAGCATTTCGTTGCATATGTGATTGATAGAAGTCAAGAACCAGCAAAACTTGAAGATATTCCAGTAGTTAAGGAATTTCCAGACGTGTTTCCTGATAAGTTACTAGGACTTCCTCTAGATAGAGAAATTGAGTTTGCGATCGACTTAGCACCTGGAACGGAACCAGTATCCAAGGCCCCGTACAGAATGGCGCCCGTTGAGATGAAGGAACTAGCAAAGCAATTGAAAGAGTTGTTAGAGAAAGGAGTAATCAGACCCAGTGTATCCCCGTGGGGTGCACCAGTGCTATTTGTCAAAAAGAAGGATGGAAGCATGAGACTGTGCATCGATTATCGGGAGCTCAACAAGCTTACAATCAAGAACAAGTATCTGTTACCCAAAATTGATGATTTGTTTGACCAGTTGAAAGGAGCCAAGTACTTTTCCAAGATCGATTTGAGATTGGGATATCACCAACTAAAGATTAAGCCAGAGGATATACCAAAGATAGCTTTCAGGACAAGGTATGGATATTATGAATTTTTAGTGATGTCTGTTGGATTAACCAATGCCCCGACAGCATTCATGGAACTGATGAACAGAATTTTCAAGGAATACTTGGACAAGTTTGTTATTGTGTTTATAGATGATATTTTGATTTATTCAAAGACAGAAGAGGATCATGCAGAACATTTGATGACAACTTTGGAGATTTTGAGAAAGAAAAAGTTATACGCTAAAATTTCAAAGTGTGAGTTTTGGTTATAGGAAGTCCAGTTCTTAGGATACATAGTCAGTAATGAAGGGATCAAAATGGACCCAGCGAAGATTGAAGCAATTACAAATTGGGAACACCAACAGAGGTAAGAAGTTTCTTGGGATTAGCGGGATATTATCGCCGATTTGTTCAAAATTTCTCAAGGATTGCAACCCCATTGACGAAACTTACACGGAAGAATGAAAAGTTTATATGGAATGATAAATGTGAAGAAAGTTTTCAGGAATTGAAGCGAAGATTAATCACGCCACCTGTTTTGTCACTTCCAGATGATCAAGAGAATTTCGTAATCTATAGCGATGCTTCTCATAAAGGACTCGAATGCGTTCTGATGCATCATGATAAGGTTATTGTATATGCGTCAAGGAAATTGAAACCACATGAACTGAAGTATCCTACTCATGATTTGGAGCTAGCAGCCATAATATTTGCTTTGAAGATTTGGAGACATTATCTATATGGAGAAAAATGCGAGATTTATACAGATCACAAAAGCTTGAAGTACATATTCACACAGAAGGAGCTTATTATGAGACACAGAAGATGGTTAGAGTTGATTAAGGATTATGATTGCACGATTAACTATCATCCCGGTAAAGCAAATGTTGTAGCGAACGCGTTAAGTCAAAAAGAAAAGTTGAATGTGTTACCCGAAGAGATATACAAGGAATTTCAGAAATTGGAATTGGAAATCAGAGTATGCAAGCCTGATGAAGCAAAAGCGTATAATATGACTTTCCAGCCGGAATTGTTAGAAAAGATAAGAAAGTGTCAAGCAGAGATAATGGATCAGGACATTAATCATTTGGTAGGAGAGGAATTGTGCATGCAAAAGGACGATCATGGTATTCTTAGGTTTTCTTCTAGAATTTGGATTCCACCAGTAACGGAGTTGAAGAATGAAATTTTACAGGAAGCTCATAATTCAAGGTATTCAATCCATCCAGGAAGTACCAAAATGAACAGAGATTTAAAGGAAAATTATTGGTGGCCCGATATGAAGAGGGAAATTGCAGAATGGGTTAGCAGATGTTATATATGTCAGAAAGTTAAAGCAGAGCATCAGAGACCAAGTGGATTGTTGCGGCCATTAGAGATTCCAGAGTGGAAGTGGGAGCATACTGCCATGGATTTCATAGTCTGATTACCAAGAACAAAAGCCAATCATGATGCCATTTGGGTTATAGTGGACAGACTTACCAAGTCAGCTCATTTTCTGCCTATAAATGAAAGATTTTCACTAGACAAGTTAGTCCATACGTACCTTAAAGAAATTGTAGTTCGTTATGGAGTCCCTGTGTCTATCGTATCCGATCGAGATCCGAGATTTAATTCAAGATTTTGGAAGAGTTTTCATGAATGTTTGGGAACAAGATTAAACATGAGTACGGCTTACCATCCACAGATGGACGGCCAAAGCGAAAGAACAATCTAGACAATCGAAGACATGTAACGTGTTTGTGTTATTGATTTCAAAGGAAGTTGGGACGATCATTTACCCTTGGTAGAATTTGCTTACAATAATAGTTATCATGCCAGCATTGGGATGCCACCCTATGAAGCTCTTTTTGGACGCAAATGTCGATCTCCTGTATATTGGGACGAAGTAGGAGAACACAAAATACTTGGACCTGAATTATTGCCACAGACGAAGGAAGTTGTTGAAGTTATCCAGAAGAGATTGATAGCAGCACAAGACCGTCAAAGGAAGTATGCAGATCAATCAAGGAAAGATATGGAATTCGAAGAAGGAAATATGGTATTACTGAAAGTATTGCTGTGGAAAGGATTGACAAGATTCGGGAAGAAAGGAAAACTGAGCCCTAGATATGTCGGACCTTTTTAGATAATCCAGACTCCAGGTATGTAATCGAATATGAGCCAGTAGAACTTCAAACAGATTTATCCTATGTAGAGAGTCCGATAGAGATTCTAGAAGAAAGAGAGAAAGTGTTAAGAAATAAAGTGGTAAAATTAGTAAGATTACTGTGGAGAAACCCAAAGGTTGAAGAGTCAACCTGGGAGTTAGAAAGTGATATGAGAGAAAATTACCCTCATTTGTTTTCTTAGGAGATTCTGAAGACAGAATCCTTTTAAGGGGGAAAGCATGTAATATCTGGGATATATCGTGTAATTATTTTGCAAATAAATAAATATTATGCATGTTCCCTATTTATTTTGTGAAGTATTTGTTAAGTGGTATATGTGATTGGATGTTTAAAAATAATATCAATTGAGTATTTTAATTTTTATATGTCCAAAATAAAATATAGATAATTGTCATATCTTCCTATTTATTTTTATGTTGATTTATGATTTTATAGGAAATATATGGATTTTATAAATTCTTTTTCCGAGTATTTATAAACTATTATATATAATCGGGAACCAGCCGACGTCACCCGTTTTTACATTTTTATAACCCAAAACTCTTCCGAGAACTCCTTCTTAACCTAATTGCAATATTCCGAGCATTTTCCATGTTTCGACTTTTTTGATCTGGCATACGGTTTGTCTTGTGCGGGTCCCGGCGCAATATTTTCGATACATTATTCGTTTCGGTAAATCAATAAAACTCGTATTTTCGATAAACATGATCTTTTTATTAAACTATTATAATTATCACCTCGTAATACGTGTAACCAGGTGCTGAGACCAAGACCGCAGTATAAATTGTACTGATTTGGATAATTATCCCGACAACCGGTACCGTTTGGATATGTTTTTATAAATAAACGTACCATTTTATATCCGGAATGATCCAACGGGATACTAATTTTCCGTAATTATAAATAGCCTTTACCGTACTTTATTTCGTACCGAAAATCATTTACAAACAGTAATTATAGAATTTTCCAGAGAAAAACCCTAATTTCATAAAACCTTCTAAGAATCAAGCTACAGTTTCAAGGTGTTATTGAAATCGGTTGGGAAAGTTGGAGTAACCAAAACGAAGGATTTGGAGTGTACTTTCAGATTCCAGAACTTATTTTACTGCATAAATTAAGATTTAATTTCTATAATTTTCTTTATTTTCGAATTATTATGATTAAAATTATGAATTTTTGTTCGGATGATTGTTTGGATGATTTGATGATTGCATGTTGTAGAGCTTATTTTCCTGATGATTTTCATATGTCATATGATTGATTTGGAGTTCAATAACATGTTCAAAATTGAGTTTAATTTTCGAATTTTAAATTAGGGTTTATAATCCGTATGAATGTTCTTAATTGAAATTTAGGGCTTTTTGATCTAGGGGTTATTAGATGTTGAAATATAGTGGGTTTTGTTCCTCATGAAATTTGCAATCGATTGATGTATAGCTCGTTAACAGACGATTCATGGTTTGAACAGAGTTATGTTTTGAAATTTACGCTGAGTCACTGGAAACCGGTGAGTTTCCCGACCATTTTCCAGCCAATTCTGGGAAGGGTTGTGTGTTTTGCTTGCATGTACAAGTTGCCGGTAGACTGTAGTTTAATTCTGGATAGTTTGGTGGCCTGAGGTGGCCGAAATCGTGTTCTCCGGCCACACTCCGGCGAGTCGACGGCGGGGGTTGCAAAATTGCAAACAGGCCCCCGAACTTTTGTAGAAGAAATAGTTTAGTCCCTGTAGTTTCCAGAATTTTCAAAAATAGGATTCCAGTTTATAAATTATTTAAAAATCATATTTCTTATTTATTTTAATTATAAAAATTCATTTTTAATTTCTGAAAATTCCAAAAATTATTATTTTAATTCCAAAAATTATTTTTTAATTCAAAAATAAATCTAATTTAATTTAATTAATAATTAATTAGTTAATTGGTCAATTAATTCGAAAATTAATTGATTAATTGATTTAATTAATTATTAATTGATTTTAATTAATTATTTAATTAGATTTAATTATTTATTAATGATTTAAAAATTCCAAAAAATAGTTTCGAGCTTTAAAATATTATTTTAAATTGTTTTCAAGGCTCGATAATTATTAAAAAATTATTTTGAAGCCATATGTGGCCAACCGAACCCTGTTTATTACTTTAAAATTTACCCAATGACCCGTTTTAATTCCGAAAAATATTTTAAAAATCATATTAAATACCCGAAAGCCTGTTTATGACCCGAGACTTCTTTATAAATGGAATGTCATTGATTGTTTAACATTTTACGTGTTATATGTGACTTGTTGTTTGAGTGTCGGTCTATATGTTTAGTGTTTACTTTTTTTTAGCGTAACTTTCAATCCGTTAGTCGGATTTGGGTAAAACGAAGGGTAGATCAAAGTGTATACCGAATAGAATCGTATGAGTTGCGTATTGATAGATGCTTATGTTATGTGAGCAGAAGAGGCAAGGCGTAGGAAAGGAAAACAGATAGTCAAGGAGTAGGAGATTGTGATTGGATATTGGTGAAGTATAGCAAGCTAGTACCAGGCAAGTGTTCTAAACTTTCTCGAGATCTATTGTAGATGATTGATAGTCCTATTTTATATTGCAAGTGCTTTGAAGCACTGAATCCTAAACCTTGATTCTAGTTATTGATCTTTGAGCCGTAAACCTTATTCTTTCTGAACCATTGATTGTTAAATCCCAAAATACGAACCACAGATATACGATACTACTCCACAAATACATGCAAACTAAATACCAAACACTGAATCAGATTGCTTACATATTCAAACCATTGTACCTTACGCTCTGAAAGACCAAATCCTTATAACCTTGAAACTTTGATTCTTTTGTTATCCATTTCTTTCACCATTTGATAGCCATATTTCATTTGTGAAGATTGGAACCATCTCATTATTGGACATCCAATGTTGCTTATGAATTTGTTTACTGCTTTACATTATTTATTCTGTTATTATGTTAGAATTGGATTGTTTTATAAAATTATGGACCATATTTATGGTCAGACCAGATTGGTAGTCACGTTAGGCCAATGTGTGCCTTGGATCCAGTAATTAGAGCAGAGCTGTGTGCCTTGCTCGGGGTTAGTGTGTGACTGATCAACAGCCTAACCTTGGTTTTTAAAATAAAAATATAGTATCCAATTCTAAATCATTAATCATTGTTCACTTGATACCATAATTCTTTTCACTTGATGATCATTATTCTCAGTCTTGTCATTATAACTTGCTGAGCTAGTTAGCTCATTTGTGCGATATTGTTTATGTTCTTTTCCAGTTAAGAAGGAACCAGTTGGTAGCGAGGATCCCTAATCTAGTGCGAGAGCTAGGGGTCCAGGTTGATCGAGTTAAGCTAGCTGACAGCTTTTGAGATAGTTTGAGTTTGTAAAAGTTTGTAATAATGTTTAATATTCAGTTATGAGTTTGAATAGTTGGGATTTGGACGTTTGTAATATAAAGTGTGTGTGTGTGGCTTGTGTACATACTTTCACCTGTGGCGGTCCGTGGTAGTTGGTAAGCAGGGTCACAGCATATTATTTTATCTTTATTATTATTATAAGCAGGTTATTAGAAGGTGTGTGTGTGTGGACCCCAAACTTCTGACCCGGGTTTGGAGGGCGCCACATCACCCTTGCCGCATACGGGCTATGTGTCCTCATTTCGGGTATACACACACTTCGCAGGTCCTTAGGTACATGTTGTACCGTCTCCTACGGTACCAGTAGTCTATCCAATACACGAAGTACTTGGATCCTACCCCTCCCTTGTCCTTTAGGAGATCCTATCATATCCCGAGAACTCGAACCACATCGAAGTTCCCCCAAGCATTTTGCTTGTTGATAGGCATAGTCTTACTTCATATATATATAAATACTTCCGAAAGTTTTCGGAGGAAGTACTAAGGATGTGAGTTGACCGTTGTCAACAGATAATTAAATAAGGGGGGAGTTTCTCTTTGAAACTATATTCAAAATATAAAAATAAGTCGAGATAATATTATCCGACGATCTGAAATTATTCGAATGATTTTCCGAAAATCAGAAAGTATTTTAAATCAGGTTCTATGATTTTAAATCATAAATAAACCCTTTAATAAATAATAATTAATTAAATGATAATCGATAAATAATTAAACCTCGAATGAGTTTACTCTTTAAAAGAATATTTAAAATAATATTACTCAACTAGTTTATATCTACGCAATTAATAAACTTTAATGTTTACTCGGGTTTGAAATAAATAACCGTTGGAGTATACTTCTCCCATAATAAAGGAATAGGTATAAAATATTTATTATTTGAACAATAAAATATAGTTGAGGGAATATGATCGTTGGGAAATCGTTTTAACAAAAGTTGGAGGTATTTTAATATTTTGTAAGTGGACGTTGAGTCCCTTTAAAACGTACTATTATGGACTTGTAATCGTCCCATAATATCACCGGAATGATTTCCGGGTTTTCATCTTAAAATCCCGACCGACTCTCGGTCTTATAATCATATGTCACGCTTAAAGCGGAATTAAATATTTTATGATATATACTTATCGTACAACATTGCTACATTTTGCGAAAAGTTCAATTACTACGTATCATGACAAGCATGGTATTTATGTAATGATAATAAAACAATCCTTTCACAATACAACAGTAAATGAAGTTGGGTTCGTAAAGTTTCCTGGGTATCTCGAGGTGGAGGATGTTCTAGGTTCCGCTCGGAAATCTATAACCATAAACACAATTCATTTCATTAGGTCCCGTTCTAATTTACGGTGATTCGCACTCATGTGCTACTTATTACGCACCCTCTCAACTTATTTTACCCTTATTATTTCTTTAAGTTCTTATGCAAATTATGGTCGCTTCCTTTTTCTAAGTAACTTAAGTTCATTTTCATTTTCACCGTCGGCTCCGCTTATGGATTCTACAGTTTCTAATCACGCAGTCTCGGCTCCGATATTTTTCTAAAATTGAAAAATAATTATTTTCACTTAAAATTTTTATGACAGTTAGGAAACTCAATATTCTACTCTCTTTAAAAATTTCATGATTTATGAACCTTCTTAAGTCGATCCTTTATATTTTCAAAGTTCGTAATTCGTAGCAGTTTTTGTTGCGTAAATCACTTTTAGTAAAACGACCATAACTTTTGATCCATAAATCAGAATCAAGCGATTCAAGCGCCTAAACGATCCTTATAACATTTTATATCATAAAAAAGGGTTAATTTTCAAGAAACTACAGTTTACATTTTCGGAACGTTCTGCAGAACTTAAAGTTATGTTCTGTTCGTTTTAATGAGATTACGTTTACGATTGGAGTTTCGTTTACACCTTAAATCTTTATACTACCACCAACAATTATCATATCATCATCAACACACTAACTCCTCTCAAGAAAATCATGTTCTTCAGGCAACGACAATCATCCTTAAATCTACTTAACTAAACATCAAGATCTCAACAATATCACCACTAAAATTAGGTTTACAACTACATACTAAAAGGATCTTGAAATTGAATTTTAAATAAAGTTGGGTCAAAGATTTTTACCTTTCTTGAAATCTTGAGATGTGTTCTTGATGATGGTGAAGTCTTGGTAGTGCTTGGTATGGTGTTTGGAACCTAAAACCACCATTGAAATCAAGAAACCAAAGAAGAGTTACTATTCATACTATTCATTAGCAACCTTCTTGATTTTATTTCACCCATCAAATCTTAATAAAAAAGGGATCAAAGGTTTATCTTACCTTAGTTTGGTTGTTAGGAAGCTTGAGAATTAATGGGAGAATTTATCCATGGCTAGAACTTGAGGTTTTGATTTTGAATTCCTTGGTTTGATGAAGAAGGCCGAATGGGGCTTAAAGAGAGAGAGGGAGTGTTTTTATGCTTGCTTCCTTGGTTGCTTCTAGGAAATGATGTTGGTGATATTTTATATTGATTTGATATTCTCCTAGTTTAGAATCCTAGGTTTATTCTTGTTGCCAAATTCATGGACAAATCTAACTAGCTTGTGGTAGATTACAAGTTAAGCCACTTCCTTAGCTTCCTTAGCTTACTATTCCATTAGCCTTGGTTGATCATCCTATCTCTATCTCACTATTTGATAAAGTAACCATGGTTACTTTCTTATCATGGTTAGTTAGTGTGCATTTATTTAATCGTTTACGCGTTCGCTCGGTCGCTTAAACATTTTCATAATACTTCCTCGTAAATGTTTCGCGACGTATTTCCTTTCGTAATTATTCCTTATATTTTGAATTATCCTACTTGGGTATAAATCCGTAGGGTTTTATATTCGTAATTATATTATGATTCCCGTAATCCTCGATGATTCGTAAATATAGTCATTTTTCAAAGTTCGTTTTCTTCGAAAACTAATACTCCCTCCGTCCCAACCATTTCTTTACACTTTCCTTTTTGGGATGTCCCATCCAATTCTTTACATTTCAAAAATTACCAAAAATAGTCAATGGGTCCCACCACTTTCCTACTTTTCCTTCCTTTTTACACTACTTTTACTCCACTATCTCCCTTTTATATATTAAAAATCAATAGGTCCCACCACTTCACCCACTTTTCTTTCTCTTTTTCACTATTTTATACATATTTCTTAACCTCCGTGCCTAAACCAAATATGAAGACTTAACTGGGACGGAGGGAGTAGCGTTTACATACACTCATTTGGTACGCATAATCATAATATCAACTCCGAAACTCATTTTCTCATGCACTACATAGTATGGGCTCAAAAGTTTTTCCCGTCTATCAAGGTTACTATTCATTAAATATTTTATAAGGTCTCAAAAATTTGAGTTATTACAGTCTTCCCCTCTAACAAGGATTCCGTCCCGGAATCAATTAGAAAATAAGTGGGGGTATCTATTCCTCATTGCGTCTTCAAGTTCCCAAGTTGACTCTTCGACATTTTGATTCCTCCATAAGATTCTAACCAGCTTCACAGTCTTGTTCCTCAGCACTTCTTCTTTTTGGTCCATTATCCTTACTGGCTACTCGATGTAGGTCAGGTCTGGTTATAAATCTACCTGCTCGTATTCTATTACGTGTCATACATTTTCATGGTACTTCCTTAACATGGACACGTGGAACACGTTGTGCCACTTGTTACAGATTAGGGGGCAAGGCGAGCTCGTAAGCTAGATGTCCTATTCTCCTCAAAATTTCAAAGGGTCCTATGAATCTGGGACTCAGCTTCCCTTTCTTCCCAAATCTCATCACCCTTTCCATATAAATACCTTCAATAGAACCGAATCTCCTACCTCATATTCCCTATCCTTCCTGGTCTGGTCGGCGTACTTCTTTTGTCTGTCCTGAGCTGTTACCAGTCTTTTCCGGATGAGTCCCACCATTTCCTTGGTTTGTTGGACCAACTCTGGTCCTATTATCTTGTGTTCTCCAACTTCATCCCAACATAGGGGAGAGCGACATCTCCTTCCATAAAGAGCTGCATACTGAGGCATTCCTATGCTAGCGTGATAGCTATTGTTGTAAGCAAATTCGATAAGGGATAAGTGATCATTCCAATTTCCTTTAAAATCAATGGCACATACACGCAACATATCTTCTAGGGTCTGTATAGTCCTTTCGCTTTGTCCATCATTCTGGGGGTGGTAAGTGGTACTCATATTTAGTCTGGTGCCTACGTATTCTTGGAAGCTTCTCCAAAATCGGGAATTAAACCTTGGGTCTCTATCTGACACTATGGCTACAGGAACGCCGTGTCTCACTACAATTTCTTTCAAGTAAATGTCCACCAACTTGTCTACGGTGTACCTTTCGTTGATTGGTAGGAAGTGTGCGGACTTGGTCAATCTATCTATGATAACCCATATGGCGTCGTGATTGGTCTTTGTCCTTGGTAGGCCTGTCACAAAATCCATGGCTATATGCTCCCATTTCCATTTCGGAATTTCCAGGGGCCGTAATAGTCCACTAGGTCGCTGATGTTCAGCCTTCACTCTCTGGCATGTCAAGCACTTGCTGACCCACTCTGCTACTTCTCTCTTCATGTTAGGCCACCAGTAATATTCCTTAAGATCATGGTACATCTTCGTACTTCCTGGGTGGATTGAATATCTGGAGCTGTGCCCCTCATGTAGTAGCTCGTCCTTTAACTCTTGAATATTTGGTATCAAAATTCGGGATGCATACCTCATGATCCATTTCTCGTCTTTCTCGCATCTCACTTCCTCACCGGTCAATGTTCCTCTTTCTTTATTCATCTTCTTTCCCTAACATGCTCGTATCTTTTCAGTCAGTTCCGACACTAGCTTAATCTCAAATAATCCTTCCGTTCCTTTACCGGTCATTCTCACGTCGATTTCTATTTTCTCAAATTCTTTAATTAACTTCTCTGATGTCATTATCAACTTGAGTCTTTCCTTCCTACTAAGGGCGTCAGCCACCACATTGGCTTTACCCGTGTGATATAAAATTTCACAGTCGTAGTCCTTAATCAACTCTAACCATCTCCCCTGTCTCATGTTCAGTTCCTTCTGGGTGAAAATATATTTGAGGCTTTTATGGTCTGTGTAGATCTCGCATTTCTCACCGTATAGGTAGTGTCTCCAAATTTTCAGGGCAAATACTAAGGCTGCTAATTCTAGATCATGCGTTGGGTATCTGCTCTCATACTCCTTCAATTGTCAAGAGGCATACGCTATAACTTTGTCGTACTGCATAAGCACACATCCTAATCCCTTAAGCGATGCGTCGCTGTATATCACAAACTCCCCCTTTCCATCGGGAAGAGTGAGCACCGGTGTTGACACCAGTCTCCTTTTCAGTTCTTGAAAACTTTCCTTACATTTATCTGTCCATACAAACTTTTCTATCTTCTAGGTAAGTCTAGTCAGTGGACCAGCTATCTTAGCAAAGTCTTGCACGAATCTTCAGTAATATCCTGCTAAACCCACAAAACTCCTAACCTCTGTTGGGGTAGTTGGTCTTTCCCAGTTGGATACGGCCTCTATTTTGGCGGGGTCAACTAAAACTCCTTTGCTACTTACCACATGTCCTAAGAACTGAACTTCTCTTAACCAAAACTCGCACTTCGAGAACTTGGCATATAATTTCTCGTTCCTCAAGATTTCTAAGACTATCCTCAATTATTCTGCATGTTCTTGCTCTGTCTTTGAGTAGATTAGAATATCATCTATAAAAACTATCACACATATATCTAGGTACTTTTTGAACACTCTGTTCATCAAATCCATAAAGGCTGCGGGTGCATTGGTTAGCCAAACGACATGACTAAGAACTCATTGTATCCATACCTAGTGTGAAAAGCAGTCTTCGGTAAATCCTCCGGTTTGATTTTCAGCTGGTGATATCCTGTCCTCAAATCTATTTTGGAAAAATGCACAGCTCCCTTGAGTTGATCGAATAGGTCATCAATCCTAGGGAGAGGGTATCTATTCTTAATAGTCAGCTTTTTCAGCTCTCGATAGTCTATGCATAACCTCATATTGCCGTCCTTTTTCTTTACGAACAGTACTGGCGCTCCCCATGGCGACACACTGGGTCTTATCATTCCACTATCTAATAACTCTTGCAGTTGAAAAGCTAGTTCCTTCATCTCAACTGGGGCTAGCCTATATGTGGCCTTGGATACTGGTGTCGTTCATGGTGCTAATTTAATAGCGAATTCTATTTCCCTGTCAGGTGGTAACCCTGGTAAGTTCTCTGGAACACATCCTTGAATTCGTTCACTACGGGTATGTCCTGTAAATTAGGGATTCCCTTCTTGGTATCTACCACATAAGCCAAATAGGCCTCGTTACCTTTCCTTAATAATCTTTTTGCCTGTAGCATGGTCAGAAATTTCTGGTTCTGTCGTTGACCTCTAAACACTACTTCTTTTCCATTTTACACTCTTATCTTTACCCTCTTCTGTTCACAATCTATTTGTACTCCATTACTGGATAACCAATCCATTCCTATTCTCCTAACGCAAATGGGATTAGGTCAACCTCGAAGACCTTCCCTTCTAATTTCAACTTGCACTTAGGGTGTACTTGATTCACAGGAATTATTTCTTTGTTTGCTATTTCCACTTGTAATATCTCACGTAAGGGTATTGCGTTAAGTTTTAACTTTTTAGCAAAATCTTGAGATATAAACGACTTGGTTGCTCCAGAGTCAAATAGGACATTTGCATGTTCGGAATTTAACAGAAGGGTACCTGCTATCACGTTAGTGTTTCGGACAGCATCCTAAACGGTCATGTTGAAGGTCCTAGCAGCTAGGGGTCGGTTGGATGCAGCTCTGCTCATCCCTGAGGATGGGGGCTTCAACGTCGGGCAATCCTTTCTCATATGCCCTACTTTCCCACATTAGAAACATGTCTTACTATATTGGGGACAGTTGTTGGCAAGGTGTCCGGGTTGGTCGCACCTGTAACATTTCAGAGGAGCTCTTGCCTGGGTGCACACCCCAAAGTGTCTTTTTCCACATGTCTGACATTCTGGTATTGGGGCACGTGGATGGCTATTAAATATTTCCCTAGATTGTCCGCTGCTCTGGCCAACACTCCCACTTGGGGCCTTTCTGAATTTGGGGCCTCGCGCAGGTTGGGACACCACTCCCCTGACGAACATGCTTGGAAGGCTCCTATTCCCGGTTCCTACTCCTTCTCCTCCGCCTTGGTTTCCTATCTTTCTCTTCCTATTTTCTTTTTCACACTCTGCTCACTTTCAGCTTCAACACTCGAGGGTTTTTGCACTAAGATGGCATAATCTGTCAGCTCTAGTACCGCCACTCGGTTTTGGATCCACTGTTTCAGACCAAGCTGAAACCTTCACGCTTTCTTCTCTTCGGTATTCAAAAATTCAGGCACAAATCATGATAGCTTAGTAAACTTGGCCTCATACTATGCCACCGTCATCCTATCATGGTTCAACTCCAGAAACTTAATCTCCATCTGGGTTTCCATAAACCTAGGGAAATACTTGTCTAAGAACAGTCGGGTAAACCTATCCCATTGAATCACAACATCAGTCTTTAGGTTTCGTTTGGACTCCCACCAGTGATTAGCTTCTCCTTTCAGCATGTAAGAAGTGAAAATGGTCTTGTGTCATTCCTCTACACCTAGTATCTCGAAGGACTTTTCTATCTCTTTGAGCCAGGCCCGTGCCTCAACGGGGTCGGAAGATCCTAGAAACTCTGGGGGTTTGAGATATTTGAAGGCCCTAAAGGTAGTGGCTGCAGTCTGTTGGGAAGTATGTGGTTGTGGTGGAATAGGCTGTTGGTTCGGATTTGCTCTTAACAGTTCCATAAATTCATTCATGGGGTTCCCTCCCTGATGGGTATCCTCAGCCTCTTCTTCTACATATTCTTCCTCATCATATTCATTATAGTCTAGGTTCTCTTCACTTTCTTCATTCACTACAGGGTCAGGTTCATTCCGTTGTTGGTTAATAGATTCTGCGGGCTGTGCCCTGGTTCCTCTTCTACGGGGCGACATTGTTTTGATAAGGAAAATTTGTCAATGTAGTTGTAAATTTTACAATTGGATTAATTTATTTATATGTAAGCATGTCATCTATTATCTAGCATATTTTTATTAGGTGCAATAATATGGAAATCCATTTCTAAATAACTGCTAGATATATATACCATAGGGTCTCCCACTTATATCTGGGGGACAAAACAACTAGCCGACTTCATACATGCCTGATTATAATACATCATTACTTGTCCTGAAAATCTGAAATGCAAATACATAAGCCGTATACCCTGAAGGGCTAGGAACGCTATCTACTACTAGCTATCCTATCAAAATTGGTGACAAGTCACCCAACCTTCTTCAAGGTCCATAAATAGTCACTAGTCCCTCAGTCACTGTCACTGCACGTGAGGTCACACACCCTCCTCATCGCTCCTGCCAACATCAGCTCTGCATCAACTACCGGGATGTATCCTCCAATCATCGTCATCGTCATCTGAACCCGGGTACGGAGCTCGATCCCATCAATCTCTCTGCGGGCTATGGCTGGGGAAGTAGCTCTGAAGTCCCCTGGGTATCCTAGTCGGATGGCTCTCTCAGCTGTCAGTGCCTGTTTTAACTCCGCAATGTGGGCAGATGTCGCAGTGATCTCAGCGTTAAGCTGAGCCACCATCCAGTCGTGTACAGCTACATGTATGGTCGCCGGGGGTGGTAGAGGTGAGTCTGGGTCGCTAGAGGATATGTCATAAGCCTCGTAGACCTATGCATATATCCCATCCTCCTTATCATTATCAGTATAGGGAAAAGGGCTCTGCATCCCTGGGTGTGGTGTAGGAGAGAGAATAGTCGGGTAAGGGTACATCTCTACATCCCTCTAGCCTACGCCATCTCCCTGGGTCATCTCAACGTCATTAGCTATGGGGATAGGAAGGTCAGTCTCCTCCTCCGGGACATCCTCAGTAGGGTCATCATCTGAGTCATCAATGGGTGGGTCCTCTGGCTCGGGAGTAGGGTCATGCTCAGGAACCATAACATCATCAACAGGGTCAACCTCCCTCATAGGCTCCTCTGGTACCTGACACAATAGGCAATGTGTTACTAACTTAGAGTCGGAATTCCCTTGAGGGTAAAACTGTCATGACTACCCGTGTAGCCCGACGACGAACTCGACTGGAGCTCTAATTGATTATTTTATTATTCCTATGTCTACGTATTTTATATCCTATCGTTTCCAAGATTCAATAACCTAAGGCTCTGATACCATTTCTGTGGCGCCCCAAAATCCGGGGTCGGGAATCTCGGAGGCCACGCCATCTAAACCACTATAAACCATATACCTCATACCACAATATTTAAATACTCACACTTTACGACCCCACACATATCACACACACACTTACAGGTTATTGTCTTGGAAATGAACCATTCATTACTAGAGTAGATTAAACCGCAAAGTGATAATTATTACAACCCAAAAATAATTAAGTCTTACCAGGGAATAACTTTATGTAAGGCTAGTCCGTCGGCCAAATATACGTTTCTTATTTATTACCTTACATAAGTCATACTTATAAATAAGCCGAACTAAAAACTAATCCAGCTTATTCGGACTACCTGCGGTACAACACCAAACAATCTACGGAACAGCTGGCCATTTCCTACCCGTTTCCTGGCTGTGGTTCTCATGGTAGGCATCTTGATTCACTATTGTGTTGTGTCATTTAAAAGAAAGCAAGAGTGAGCTATAATGCCCAACATAATAATGTATAGTATGAAAAAGACTGTATGATAAACTTAAGTAAAACATCATATATGATAATTACGTTTTATTCAAAAATAGTTTCCCTTGGTGATACACATCTTTTACAAAAACAATCCTTTAGTGGATTTTATTAACCTGCGAATACCTTAATAGTAAACCCAACACCTAAGATTGGGTTACGGTATTGCATCACAATTCCAATTGGAAGAATAGGACATTCGTTGGAGCCACCGCATACGATGATCAGTCGTACTATGATAAAAGTAACCTTTTCTCCTAGTAGAAGGAAGACACCTTTGTATCCCAGTTATCACCCTTTCCGCATACGGGCTATGTGTCCTCATTTCGGGTATACACACTGTTATTCCCAGTGGACTAACAATGAGATTTACAGAAGGGGGTTGAATGTAAATCTCAAAACTTTTTCAAGTTTTGAGCAGTTTCTAAGGCTAAGTGTTTTAGTGAGAAAATGTGTGTGAATTGCTTGAAGCTAATATAGACAGATATATATTCAAACACAAATGTAAAGAACACAAAGAACTTAAAAACTTTTCTGGTGGATTTGTTGTTCCACCAGAGATGTGTTATTTCAGAAAATCTGAGATTCAAAAAATTAAATCACAGCTGCGTCCTAGTACAAACTAGATGATTTTCTCTCTGGATTTTTCTAAACAGCTCTGGAAAATTCACCATCTAATTACTAGCTGCTACTTGGTTTATATATATCACCAAGTTTACAAGTGAAGACAAAACTTTAAAATACAATTAAAAGATTCTTCACATGTTTCTTCTTCATTTCTCTATCCAATGCAATTTAGGTTTAGCTATGAATCTTTGAATACTTCCTAGTTTGCACCAGAATGGAAATGCTGCATTTTCTTGATTCCTCCTAGAGGCTGCCACATTCCAGTTTGTCTCTGTCAACCCATGTGCCTCTGTCAGCTTATGAATTATCACTATCAACTGCTATTGAACTAAGCATCCGTTGAACTTTCATCCGTTGATGACTTTATCCGTTGAAGCTTTATTCGTTGAAGCTTTATCCGTTGTTGCATTAGCAGTTGAAGCTTTATCCGTTGAAGCATTCATCCGTTGATGGATGTTATCCGTTGAAGCTTTAGAGACATCCATTGAAGCTTTGTTTCTCATCCGTTGAAGGCCTTTAATATCAGTTGATACTACTTCACTTATACAAAATTACAAGGCATGAAATATTTACAATTAGCCCTCCTATTTGCATATCCACTAGTAGTCAACATGACTGATAATTTCCCACAACATCTAAGAATTACAACTTAAATACAGAGAATGAAATACGCTACAATACTAAACTTATTTCTAAGTAAAGCTACTCCTTCAACGGATAGTCAAAATGGTCTTATCCGTTGAGGCTACAAACACTAGATTTCTACTTAAGTGTTTTGTTTAACTTATCATCAAACTAATACACATATTCCTAACAATCTCCCCCTATTTATGTCTACTAGAACTATAGGCATAAATTTGGGTTTAACTTGATGATAACAAAACACTTATCAAACATATGAACTGAAATAAAGTAGAAATTCAAAAGTGCTGCAAAAATGTGTATAATAAGATATAATTGAAGAATTAAATTGTTTTCAAGGGTGCTCCTTTAGCCTGAGTAGATTAATTTCTTTTCCTTTGATCCCTTGTTTTCTTCCCTAGCCTCCTATCATTCTCCTCTATTTGGAGTTGGAGTTGTCTGTAGAATTCAGCTTCATCTTCTTCATTGATGTCCAACTTAGATTGCATATCCTTGAGAGTTTCATTACTGGCAATCTTGAGCTGATCTTCAATTCTGAAAAATCTTATGACTCCTTTATTGTCTCTGAACTCCATCAACCAATGAGGTGATTTATGAACTGTAATTCCTCTCTCTGGGATGAGTAATGTTCTAGGAAAGGCATTGGGCTCCCGCCAAGTTTTCCTTATGCTGGCAATCTTGTTGAGAATCTCAATTTTGGCAGTCCTGGTAAAGCCAGAATCCCTTTTTATAGCTGAGTAGACTCTAACCAAGGTAGAATAGCCTTTATTCAGAATTCTGTAAAGAGGCCAAGTCCTTTCCCCACTTCCTTTATATTTGAACACTAGTCTTTCTAGAAGCTGTCTGTAGGCATCTATTCCCTTTACTTCCTCCAGCTCATCCAGATAGAGTTCAATGTCTGTAAATTCCTTTATGTCACAAATGTGAACATAATCATCCTTTGAGGCTTGTGGCTTAGGATTAGGCTTCTGAGTGAATTTGATTGAGGTTAGAGGAGGTGTTGATTTGATTTTTCTTTTCTGTTTCTTTGATGGTGGAGAAGTGGTTAAGAAAGTGGGCAATTTAATGGTGTCCCAATCAATTGGTTCCTCCTTAAGAGTGATTGTTTCACCATGGATGTTTATGAAGGGGTCAGGCACAATGGGTTCCGGAATAGAAGGTAGTGGTTTGGATTTTGATTGGGTTTCTTCAGTTTCATCTACAATCTTCCTTTTTGCATTGGCCTTCTTTCTGTTCCCTTTCTGCCATTCCTTTCTTTCCTTAATTCTTTCTTCCACATCATCACTAAGCATGTCCCCCATACCTACATCTTCACCCTTGTCTTCAATTTCTTTCTTTTCTTCAGCTTGACTTGACTTTAGCTGTTTTCAAGCTTTGATTGTGCTCTTTTGTCAGCCTTTAGCTTTCTAGCTTCTTCCTTCAACCTTCTGGCTTCTTCCCTCTTGGCTATTGAGAATTTGGGATGTCCTTGTATCACACAGATACTCTTTCCCTCTCTAAAGATAATAGCCATGTTCATTCTTTCAACCACATCCTTGGTCTCCTTGTGCTTCATGATATTACCACCCAAAACCTTGTCTTCATCAGGCTTTGGAAGAGGAAAATGCACTCCTTTAAACTGAGCAAGGCTTAGAGGGTTCTTTGTAGTGTCCTTATTGGATCTGTTGTTGGGCTTGAGAACCATAGGTTTCAGATTCCTGGAAAAAGTCTCTCCAACCTTATTCCTCCTTACTGGCTTGAGCTTCATAATGATTGGCTCCAACTTTGTGCTATGCTTCACATATTGTGATTTTGAAGTTGTAGAACCAAAAATTTGTTGCATCCTTTCATCAATTCTCCTCCTTTGCTCTTTGACTTTCATCTCAGCTGCTGCTATCTGGATTAGATCAATTCCATCAAGCTTTCCTTTGATTTGAAGTGTTGGAGAAGTGGTGATGGCAGGAACTAGCACTTTAGATATTTGAACTTTTGTTGATGGCTCTCCTTCCCCTTCCCCTTTATTCTCCCCCTGTTTGTTATCATCAAAGATAGGGGTCAAGCCTTGTGCTTTTGCCAGCTGCAATAGTAGACTTGTCTGAGATTGTTGATTTTGAAGAATGGTGACCACAGAGTCTTCAATGACTTGAACTCTATTTTCCAACTTGTCCAGCCTCTTGTCAGCATCAGATTCTCTCCTCAATCTCAGCAACAAATCTTGCATTGTACCATAAGGCATGACTGAATCCAACTTCTCAGAATTGTAGGATTTCAGATCAACAATATCCTTTTTGAGTTCATCCACACTCAAATTCTGTCTGATGTACTGCAACTGCAAGAGATGCAGAGAGTCTAGATGAGCTTGAAGAATAGCCTTGGTACCAGCATCTGAAGTGTCCTGAAGGGCCTTTTGAATAGCCATAACCTTCTTGACCAAAACTACACCAAACTGTCCTGGTGTAGATTTCTTTGTCCATGCCCATTCAGGTAAATCTGGAACATAACTTGGGCATGCATCTCCCCCTAAGTTCATGCTCCCATCCAAAGAAATAGAGTCATCATCATTAGAATTTACTTCAAATTCTTCAGATGGCTCACCAGCTTGAAAAGACAACCTATTAACAACAGCTTTATCTCGTTAAAGAGATTCTGAAATGTGCACTATGTTCAAAGTCTGCTCTGCCTCCACATTGCCCTGAGCAGCCAACAGTTGATAGGCTGAAACAGGATGAGTAAAAGTGTCAACATCCAAGGAAATGTTATCAATTTCAGCTTTGTAATGTTGCTGAAATTGTCTTCCCTTTTCAGCATCATCCACAATCATTGACTCACTAGCAATGGCTGGATCCACCCTTATAGCTTCTGTACCTGCTTTTCTCTCATTTTCTCTATATTCTTGCATCAGGGGCTCCCCCTGGCTCACACACCCTCACACCCTCACCCTCACCTACTAAGGTGGCACTCCCCTCACTCACTTTTGCCATGCTGGAAGAAATAACATGCATATTTTGACTCTCAACCTCTCCTTTTGCCTGGGAGTAACCCAGCCTCTCACTCAAATTATCACTCCCTTCCCTCAATCCTAGAAGTGATTGTACAGTAACCATGTCTTCTACACTTGGAATTGATTCAGTTATATGTGTAGAGACCATCAACAGATAGGGAGTATCCGTTGAAGTGGAAACTGATGATATCAACGGATAACTGCTGTTAAGCTTATCCGTCGAAGAACAACCACTTGTCAACGGATGAGAGATATCCGTTGAAAAAGGAAAAGATGTAGATTTTTAAAGTGACATAATTGTTGAATCTATGTGAATTGATTTTAAGTGAGGTGACACAGATTCTTCAACTAAGTCTGAAAGAATTGGCTGATGATCCAACAAGTCATCTAAAAGATGATGATCACCAGGATTTGAGTGGGGCTCCTCCCTGAGTTTTAAAGAGGGAGAATCAGGAATTGATGTGAATATCATATCCACATCCAGAGATGGTGATGGAGAATTTGGTGATTGATGTGTGTCTATTATGAGAGAATGGGGCTGTGACTCCATATTTGCTGGAGCCACATCAAGCTGAATTTGAGAAGGCAAAGATACAGGTGGATGTATCTGTGCAGTGTGTGCCCCCTGTGTTGAAACTAGGGTTTTAGCCTTCTTTCTTCTTGAAAAGGCTTTGATGGGTGAATGTGTGGCTTCAGTGTCCCTCCCTCTTTTGTTCTGTGTCCCTGGTTGGGAACTATTTTCAATAGCTGCATCCTTTTGGGAGGATGCAACTAGGGATATGTTTGACTCCTTTTGAACCACCACAGTCTTTTGAGAAACTGTGGCTTGACTAGCTAGGGTACCACTCACCTCTCCCACCTTATCCTGGGGGGTTTCTTGATTTTCACCCCTCCCCTCACCACTCATACCCTGTTCACTCCCTTCAGGGTTTATGGTAGTTGTTACAACTGTTGTCTTTTGAGAAACAACATAGGTGGTTTTCTTTGACTTGTGTTTTGGAATTTTAGGTTTGGTGGCTTTGGTAGGAATCTGTTGGGACAAAGACACAGATTCCATTGCCATACAAGAAGGCAAAGAAACAATGGGGTTGGAAGAGGTAGGAGTTGCAGAAGTATTTACCTCACTTACCTGAGGTGCATTCATTATTGGTAAATATACCAATGGCACCTGGCTGTTGAGGTTAATTCTCAAAAGGTCTGCAAGGACCCTTTTCTCTTGTGCCCAACATTTGAGTTTATTGCTCTCATTAGTTATGACCAAACCTTCAGCAACATGGTTAGCCAATAACATAAAGAATCTAGCATAGTAGATGTTATGAGGTCTATTAGCTTTGTTACCTAACCTGGAACCTAATTCTAGCATGACATAGTTGCTAAAATTAAAGTACCTATCAGAAACTAGCATATAGAGCATATTAACAAGAGATGAAATTATGGCATCAAAATTGCTAATCTTCCCAGAGAAAACCTTGATAAAGGCATCTCCAAGAAAACTCCATTCTTTCCTAAGGCCTTTCCTTCTAATGCTCCCTAAACTAGCAGAATCAAAAGAATAGCCTATGGAATCTAACATAGCAGATACATCATTATCAGTGTGTGGTGTCATGGCATTATTCTCAGGTAGCTTAAAGCAAGACTGTATATCATCACAGTTAATACAGTAATCCTTACCTTTGAGAGAGAAAGCAATGGTCATATCTGTGGAATTGAACTCTATAGTTGTCCAAATCTCCTCAATTACCTCACAATAGATAGTTGGGGATTCCAGCATTGCATAGCTTAGTTTGCAGTTCTTGATGAAGTCCATCATCTTGTGATAATATGAGGGGGCTTCATTCTTTTCCACCAAAGCTACGAAATTGTTCTTTTCATAAACAAAGCCAGACTGAGACATAATCTTGACTACTGGTGCCATTGTTCTGAGTAGAGGTTGCAGAGAAAAGATTGAGAGTTTTGGGAGAGAAAGAGAGTAAAAATTGCAAGAAAGCGTAAAGTGAAAATAAGAATTCAATGGGCTTTTATACTTTCTTGAATTAAAACTTAAATAAAATGATTAAATGATACTTTTAAGTAAATTGCAGCCGTTTGAGAATAAAGAAAACTGTAGAAATTCAGAAAACTGCCTTTAATACAAATACATACAACTGTGTATATATGTATCAACGATTAAGTAAACGAATCCACGACTATGACTCACTTAAAGTAATTAATGTGACACTTCAATGGATGAGGTAAATAGTTATCCGTTGAAGATTAATACTGTTTTATCCGTTGAAGGATAAAATTACCAGAAATGTATTTGTCTTTCAACGGATAATGAACATCCGTTGATAGAACAATTTTGGCTTTCAACGGATAGGGAATATCCATTGATAGAATAAACTTTACTTAAAGCCAACTTTGTTCTTGCCACAAATTCATTTCAGGCTTCAAAGCAGATTATAATGAGGACATGAATTTATGAATAATTAAGCATACCTAGCTCACTTAATAATCTTGTGAATGTTGATTCATCAAGTGGCTTGGTAAATATGTCTGCAATCTGCTTTTCACTTGGAACAAAATGAAGTTCCACTGTACCTTTCATCACATGTTCCCTTATGAAGTGGTACTTGATGTCAATGTGCTTGGTTCTTAAGTGCTGCACTGGATTTTCAGTAATGGCAATGGCACTTGTGTTGTCACAGAATATAGGAATTTTGTCAACAGTTAGTCCATGGGAGTTTACTAGCAGTTAAATATAAAAGTGAGCCAACCATGCCTCTATAACTTGAAATGTCTACAGACTTTTCAGCCTTGTTTAATTCAAGCTTGGTGGCAGTGGCCATGGGAGTTTTTGCAGATGAACAATCCATTAAGTCAAACTTCTTTAAAAGATCATAAATATATTTAGTTTGACTAATGAAAATTCCACCTCTAACTTGTTTAACTTGTAAACCAAGAAAATAAGTTAGCTCTCCCATCATGCTCATTTCATATTTACTTTGCATTAACTTAGCAAACTTTTTACAAAGCTTATCATCTGTAGAACCAAATATAATATCATCTACATAAATTTGAACAAGTATTGTAGAGCCATTAACATTTCTAAAGAAAAGAATTTTGTCAGCAGTACCTCTTGTGAAGTGATTATCTAGAAGAAATTTTGACAAAGTCTCATACCAGGCTCTAGGTGCTTGCTTTAGTCCATAGAGTGCTTTCAACAGATAATACACATAGTCTGGAAAATTTGGATCTTCAAATCCTGGAGGTTGGCTTACATAAACTTCTTCCTCCAATTCCTTATTCAGAAATGCACTCTTGACATCCATTTGATAGACCTTGAAATTAGCATGGGCTGCATAGGCTAGAAAGATTCTGATGGCTTCAAGTCTAGAAACTGGAGCAAATGTCTCATCAAAATCTATTCCCTCCTGTTGAGAATAGCCTTTAGCAACCAATCTGGCTTTATTCCTTATGATAATGCCATTTTAATCCATCTTGTTTCTGAATACCCATTTTATGTCAATAGAACTCTTGTTCTTTGGCTTGGGTACCAGCTTCCATACTTTGTTCCTTTCAAATTGGTTTAGCTCCTCTTGTATTGCTAAAATCCAATCTGGATCCAATAGAGCTTCTTCCACTCTCTTAGGTTCCTCCTGTGATAGAAAGCTACTATACAGACATTCATCTTGAGTAGCCCTTCTAGTTTGTACTTTAGATGTAGCATCACCAATGATCAATTCAAAAGGGTGATTCTTGGTCCATTTCCTTTGAGGTGGTAGCTTAGCTCTAGATGAGGTTGCCTCAATATTGTCATGATGTGAGATAGAATGTTGATTGGTTGAAACTCCCCCTGAGTTGCTTATCCTTTGAAGGGAATTGGGAGTTCTATCAACTGATAAAGTGAAATGATTATCCGTTGACAGACTGTGATCAACGGATGCTTCATGTGGCGCCTTCCAAACCCGGGTCAGAAGTTTGGGGTCCACACACACACCTTATTTATAACCTGCTTATAACAATACTAAAGATAATTATAATATGCAATGACCCTACTTACCAACTACCATGGATCACAACAGGGTAAAGTATGCACACAAGCCAAACACACTAATATATTACATACCGATTAAATCCCAACCATTCAAACTCGAACTGAGTATTAAACATATTACAAACATTTACAATTTACATTATTCCAAAAGAAGTCTACTAGCTCAGCTTCAACAGCCTTAATCCCAAGCTCTCGCACTGGACTGGGGATCCTTGCTACCAACTGGTTCCTTCTTAACAAGAAAGAGTATAAACAACATCGCACAAATGAGCTAACTTGCTCAGCAAGTCACAATGACAAAACTGAGAATAATGATCATCAAGTGAATATGGTTATGATATCAAGTGAGCAATGGATTATGATTTAGAATTGGATACTATATTTTTATTTTAAAACCAAGGTTAGGCTGCTGATCAGTCACGCACTAACCCCGAGCAAAGCATACATCATTGCTCTAACTACTAAATCCAAGGCACACATTGGCCTAACTTGACCATTATATGGTCTGACCACGAATCTGGTCCACAATTTTATAAAAAACAATCCAATTCTAACATAATAACAAAATTAAACAATAATAAACAATAATCAGAATCATTAATAATAGTGAGTGTTTAACAATGAAAGGGTTTCAACCCTTGTGTGGATCAACAAGGTACTTTCAAGGCTTGGATGTTGGGTAATGAAAGAATTGGATAACAAAGGAATCAATGTTTCATGGTTTCAAGAATTTGGTCTTTCAAAACATAAGATACCATGGGTTGAGTATATAATAATTCAGTTCAGTGTCTGGTATTTAGTTTGTATGTATTTGTGGAGTAGTATCGTAGATTTGTGGTTCGTGTTTGGGTATACAATAATCAATGGCTTAGAAAGAATATGGTTCATGGCTCAAGAACAATAACTGAAATCAGGGTTTAGGTTTCTGTGCTTCAAAGCACTTGCAATGTCAACAAGACTATCAAGTACTACAATATCTCGAGAAAGTTCAGAATACTTGCCTGGTATTAGCTTACTATCCTGCACTCGCTTCCAATCACAATCGTTTTACTCCTCAACTACCTGTTTCCCCTTTCCTATGTCTTGCCTCTTCTGCTCACATAATATAAGCATCTATCAATCATGAACTCATAGGATTTTATTCAACACATACTTCTATCTACCCTTCATTTCACCCAAATCCGATTAACGGATTGAAAGTTATGCAATAACCAAGTAAACACCGAATATATAGACCGATAGTCAATCAACAAGTCATGTATAACACATAATACATCACGTAATCAATGACATATCATTTATAAAGAAGTCTCGGGTCATAAATATGTTTTCGCGTATTTAAAATGATTTTTAAAGTATTTTTCAGAATTAATACGGGTCGTTAGATCAATTTCGGGTTAATAAACATGGTTCGGTTGACCAATTCTGGCTCCGAAACAATTTTGTAATAATTATCGAGCCTTGGAAATAATTTAGAATAATATTTTAAAGCTCGAAACTATTTTTCGGAATTTTTAAATCATTTTTAAATAATTATAACTAATTAAATAATTAATTAAAATTAATTAATAATTAATTAAATCAATTAATCAATTAATTTTTGAATTAATTGACCAATTAATCAATTAAAAATCAACTGAAATTAATTAACTAATTAATTCAGATTTATTTTTGAATTAAAAATAATTTTCAAAATTAAAATACTAATTTTTAGAATTTTCAGAAATTAAAAATGAATTTTAATAATAAAAATAAATAGGAAATATGATTTTTAAACATTTTATAAACATGAATCCTATTTTTGAAAACTTTACAAATTACAGGGACTAAACTTCATCATCTACAAAATTACAGGGGCCTGTTTGCAATTTTGCCAGCCCAGCCGTCGACTCGCCGGAGTATGGCCGGAGAACACGATTTCGGCCACCTCAGGCCACCAAACTGTCCAGATTAAATCTATAGGTTACCAGCAACTTATTCATGCAATCAAAACTCAATAATCATCTCTGTTCTAGCCGGGAATTGGCCAAGAACATCGCCGGTTTCCGGCGAACATCGAAAACTTTCAAAACACAACTCCCTTCGATCCATTAATCCTCTATTAACGAGCTATATACCAATCGATTGCAAATTTCATAAGGAACACAACCCACTATAAATTAACAGCTAATAACCCTTGAATCAAAAACCCCCAAATTTCAATTGAAAACATTCATACGGGCTATAAACCCTAATTTTGAAATTCGAAAATTAAACCTACTTTTGAGCATGTTATTAAACTCCAAATCAGACGTATAATATATCAAAATCATCAGGAAAACAAGCTCTACCACATGCAATCATTAAATCATACAAACAATCATCCGAACAAAAATTCGTATTTTTCATAAAAATAATTTGAAAATAATTAAATTTATATAAAATCAACCTTTGATTCTGCAGTAAAACAGGTCCTGGAATCTGATAGTACTCCTTGAGACCTTCAAATTGGTTACTCCAACTTTCCAAACGGATTTCACTAACACCTTGAATTTGTGGTTTGATTCTCAGAAAGGTTTATGAATATATGATTTTTCTCTATAAAATTATATAAATATTTGTCTGCAAATGATTTTGATACGAAATAAAATACGGTAAAAGGCTATTTATATTTACGGGAAATTAGTATCCCGTTGGATCATTCCGGATATAAAACGGTACGTTTATTTGTAAAAACTGATCCAAACGGTATCGGTTTTCGGGATAATTATCCAAATCAGTACAATTTGTACTGCGGTCTTGGTCTCAGCGCCTGGTTACACGTATTACGAAGTGATAATTGTGATAGTTTAATAAAAAGCTCCCGTTTATCGAAAATACGGGTTTTATTGATTTACCGAAATGAATATTGTATCGAAAATGTTGCGCCGGGACCCGCGCAGGACAAACCGTACGCCGGATCGAAAAAGTCGAAACATGGAAAATGCTCGGAATATTACAATTAAGTTAGGAAGGAGTTCTCGAAAGAGTTTCGATTCTAAAAACGTAACAACGGTTGACGTCGGTTGGTTCCCGTTTTTATAAAATAGATTTTAAATACTCGGAAAAAGATTTTATAAATTTCATATGATTCATATAAATTCATAAATAAACATAATAATAATTAGGAAGATATGACAATTATCTATATTTTATTTTGGACATATAAAAATTGAAATACTCAATTAATACTATTTTTGAATATTCAAATACAAATAACACTTAACAGTTAATTCACAGAATAGATACTGAACACATATAATAATTATTTAATAGTAAAAATAATTACACGATATATCCCGGATATTACATCCTCCCCCTTAAAAGGATTCTGTCCTCAGAATCTCTTAAAAAAACAAATGAGGGTACTTTTTTCTCATATCACTTTCTAACTCCCAGGTTGACTCTTCAACCTTGGGGTTTCTCCACAATACTCTTACTAACTTTACCACTTTATTCCTCAATACCTTCTCTCGCTCCTCTAGAATCTCTATCGGACTCTCTACATATGACAAATCTGCCTGAAGCTCTATTGGCTCATATTCTATTACATACATGGAGTCTGGATTATATTTCTTGAGCATCGATACGTGAAAAACATTGTGAATGTGCTCCATGTGCGGTGGTAACACCAACTCATAAGCTACTTTGCCAATGCGCTTTAAAATCTCAAAAGGTCCGACATATCTTGGGCTTAGCTTCCCTTTCTTCCCAAACCTCGTTAGTCCTTTCCATGGTGATACTTTCAATAATATCAAGCTCCCTTCTTCAAATTCCATGTCCTTCCTTGACTGGTCTGCATACTTTCTCTGACAATTTTGTGCGGCTAATAATCTCTTCTGGATAATTTTAATAACTTCCTTTTTCTGCTGCACCAATTCAGGTCCGAGTATTTTGCGTTCTCCTACTTCGTCCCAATATACTGGAGATCCACATTTGCGTCCATAAAGGGCTTCATAGGGTGGCATCCCAATGCTGGCGTGATAACTGTTGTTATAAGCAAACTCTACCAGGGGTAAATGCTCATCCCAACTTCCTTTGAAATCAATAGCACAAACACTTAACATGTCCTCGATTGTCTAGATCGTTCTTTTACTTTGGCCGTCCGTCTGCGGGTGATAGGCCATACTCATAATCAATCTTATTCCCAAACATTCTTGAAAACTCTTCCAGAATCTTGAGTTAAACCTTGGATCTCGATCAGATATGATAGAAACTGGAACTCCATGATGAACTACAATTTCTTTTAGTTACATATGGACTAACTTGTCGAGCGAAAATCTTTCATTTATAGGCAGAAAATGAGCTGACTTGGTAAGTCTATCCACTATAACCCAAATGGCATCATGATTAGCCCTTGTCCTTGGTAATCCAACTATAAAATCCATGGCAATGTGTTCCTATTTCCATTCTGGAATCTCCAATGGCTGTAGCAATCCGCTTGGTCTCTGATGCTCTGCTTTAACCCTCTGACAGGTATAACATTTGCTAACCCATTCCGTAATTTCCCTCTTCATGTCTGGCCACCAATAATTCTTCTTTAAATCTCTATACATCTTGGTACTTCCTGGATGGATGGAATAACTTGAATTATGTGCCTCCTGTAGAATTTCATTCTTTAACTCCGTCACCGGTGGAATCCAAATTCTAGATGAAAACCTCAGAATACCTTGGTCATCTTGTTGCGTGTATAATTCCTCACCTACCAAACGATTTATATCTTGATCCATTACCTCTTTCTGGCATTTCTTTATTTTCTCCCATAACTCCGGTTGGAAAATCATACTGTACACTTTTGCTTCCTCAGGCTTGCAAATTCTAATCTCCAATTCTAATTTCTGAAATTCTTTATATATCTCTTCAGGTACGGATAACACATTTAACCTTTCCTTCCGACTTAACGCATCTGCTACAACGTTCGCCTTACCGGGATGATAATTAATCGAGCAATCATAATCCTCGATCAATTCTAACCATCTCCTTTGCCTCATATTAAGTTCCTTCTGGGTAAATATATACTTCAAACTTTTGTGATCTGTATAAATCTCACATTTCTCTCCATACAGATAATATCTCCAAATCTTCAAAGCAAATACTATGGCTGCTAACTCCAAATCATGAGTAGGGTACTTCTGTTCGTGTGGTTTCAATTGCCTTGACGCATACGCAATCACCTTGTCGTGCTGCATAAGAACACATCCTAATCCTTTGTGAGAAGCATCACTATAAATTACGAAATTCCCTTGATCGTCTGGAAGTGACAAAACAGGTGCCGTGATTAATCGTCGCTTCAATTCCTGAAAACTTTTCTCGCATTTGTCGTTCCATATAAACTTCTCATTCTTTCGTGTAAGCTTTGTTAATGGTGTGGCAATCCTTGAGAAATTTTGAACAAATCGACGATAATATCCCGCCAATCCTAGGAAACTTCTTACCTCGGTGGGTGTTCTCGGTCTTTCCCAATTCGTAATTGCCTCGATCTTTGCCGGGTCCACTTTGATCCCTTCATTAATAACTATGTGTCCTAAGAACTGATCCTCTTGTAACCAAAATTCACACTTCGAGAATTTAGCATACAACTTCTTTTTCCTTAAAATCTCCAAAGCTGTCCTTAAATGTTCCGCATGATCCTCTTCTGTCTTTGAATAGATCAAAATATCGTCTATAAATACTATAACGAACTTGTCCAAATATTCCTTGAAAATTCTGTTCATCAGGTCCATAAATGCTACCGGGGCGTTGGTCAATCCAAAAAACATTACTAGAAATTCATAATGTCCATACCTTGTTCGAAAAGCTGTCTTTGGTATATCTTCTGGCTTGATCTTCAGTTGATGATATCCCGATCTTAAATCGATCTTGGAGAAATACTTGGCTCCCTTCAATTGGTCAAACAAATCATCAATTCTAGGTAACGGATACTTATTCTTGATTGTAAGCTTGTTGAACTCCCTATAGTCGATACATAGTCTCATGTTTCCATCTTTCTTCTTGATAAATAATACCGGTGCTCCCCACGGGGATACACTGGGTCTGATTACTCCTTTCTCTAACAACTCCTACAACTGCTTCGCTAGCTCTTTCATCTCAACAGGCGACATTCTGTACGGGGCCTTGGATACTGTTTCTGTTCCAGGTGTTAAGTCGATCGCAAATTCAATTTCCCTGTCTGGAGGAAGTCCTGGCAATTCGTCGGGAAACACGTCTGGAAATTCATTCACAACTGGAATATCTTCAAGTTTTGCTAGCTCCTGACTCTTGTTAATCATGTATGCTATAAAATGCTTGCATCCTTGCCGTAATAACTTCTTAGCTTGAATTATTGTTAAGAGCTTCTTTACTTGCTTCTGTCCCTTGAACGTTACTATCTTTTCGTCACGCGTCTTCACTATTACCTTCTTGTTTCGACAATCTATCTGGGCATTATGCCTAGATAACCAATCCATCCCTAATATAATGTCAAATTCTCCTAACTTAAATGGTATCAAATCTACACAAAACTTATTACCAGATGTCTCAACCTCATAATTCCCACAAACTTGATTCACAGTTACACGTTCTTGATTTGCTAATTCCACAGTCATTATTTCATTTAAATACTCTACTGGACAATTTAACTTGCTAACAAAATCTTGTGAAACAAACGATCGAGTTGCTCCCGAATCTATTAACACTTTGGCACATAAAGAATTCACAATGAGCGTACCTACCACGACATCTGTATCATGGATAGCATCCTTCACTGACATGTCGAAAACTCTAGCCCTTGGAGCCTCATTTACTGCTGGGGTAGATCCCATGATCCTCAATGCATTACTGACTGGGGCTGATGTCTTGCAATCCCTGGCCATATGTCCTGGCTTTCCACATTTGAAGCACGTAAATCCAATAGCTGGAACCTTTACTGCTGGATTTTGGATAGGCTGATCCTTATTTGCTGGCTCCCTAGCTGGCTGATTTCGGCACTCCCTCGAATAGTGCCCTTTCTGGTTGCATTTGAAACATACCACATTCAACTTGTTACAAACTCCTCCATGCTTCTTTCAACAAACTTGACAATCTGGAAAAGTTAATCTCAACTGATTCGGCTGATTCACATTAGCTGGACGGTTGCCCTGGCCTCCGTCTCCTGCATTTTGTCTCTTGAAATTAAAATTTCTCCCTGGCTGGAACTTGCCCTTCTTAAAGTTTGGAAACTTCCCTGGGTGTAACTGACCCTCACTTCCCTCAACCTTCCTTTTCTTGCTCTCTTTTTCCTTCTGTGATATCTCACTTTCGGTCTCCGCAATCATAGCCTTCTGTACAACCCCTGCATAAGTCTCCAACTCAAAAATAGCTACCTTCCCTCTGATCCATGGATTCAAGCCTTGCTGGAATCTCTTAGCTTTTTTTCTATCAGTATCAACATACGACGACACATACCTTGACAATTCTTCAAATTTACTCTCATAATCTGCCACCGACATAGTTCCTTGCTTTAACTCTAAAAACTTCAGCTCCATCTGATCTTGAATAAACTGAGGAAAATACTTTTCTAGAAATAATTCCTTAAACCTCTCCCAAGTAATAACATCTGTACCTTCCAATGTCTTCACCATCTCCCACCAGTAGGTGGCCTCATTCTTCAAATAGTAACTTGCAAACTCAACCTTCTGCTCCTCTTTCACTTTTACCAAGGAAAATGCCTTCTCTATTTCCTTTAACCACATATTTGCTTCAATTGGCTCTAAGGAACCCTTGAATTCTGGTGGGTTTACTGCCTGAAAAGTTTTGAAAGTTACCTGGGGATTGGTCTGTCTTTGTTGTTGTTGTGCCAGGTGAACTGTTTGTTGGGCTAAGATTTGGAAAATCTGGGCTATTGCTAGGTCTATGGGTCCTGGGTTTATATTCTGGTTTGTCTCATCTTGGTTGTTATTGTTGTTGTTGTTGGTTTCTTCATTCTGGGTGTGGGTGCGGGTATTTCTTCTGGGAGGCATTTTCTGTAAAGAATCAATCAATTTATTTAGCTTTTGAATTAAATCTTTGCATAAAGGAAAAGTTTTGTAAAACAGGAATATCTCTTTTTTGAAAACAGTTGTAACTAAGTAAATTGCATGCTTCTTTACAGAATATAAACAGTTATGGAAAACAGAGTACATGGTATCACAGGGTATACTGGTGCAATAAATAAGGTAAAGTAAAACAGGTGCAATAAAGTAATCGACAGTGCTGGAAAAGAAAAGGTACTGATATATATAGATCAAAAGTTTTAGGTGGTATAAGCGTAAAGACGCTTCGAAAGTAAAAGCAAAAGGGTACAACAACCTACTCACTAGTCAACATCGCTAGTCTATAAGTATAACTCAAAAGTCTACTGATACACACTACACACTACTGTACATAGTATGTAATCACAACAACACTGCTCCGCATCTCCATCTCTGAGTTTCTGTCTCAACTCCAAGGAAACTCTGGTCCTGCCAGCCTCTCAAAGTCCTCCATCACCTCAGTAGCCCAGCCCATCAGTACATCAGGGCCTCTGCCATGTAGTGTAGCTCCATGTAGCCTAGCCTCAAGGACCCTCCGTGTCACATGAATCTCCTCTCGAAGCTCCCTCACACCACGATCCATATCTGTAGTCCTGATGATATGCTGTAACTCTCTGATCTGAGCCAACAAGGAATCACGCTCCAATAAAAGGGCCTCATACCGATAATAAGGAACTGGGGGCAATGTAGTCTGGAAGGGGGCACTCGCAACTGAATACCCAGTGGAATTTGAATCAGCTGGTGGGGGTCCTCTAACAGGTGGCCTCATGCCTGGAGGTGGAATAGCCTGCAGTGGTACAGGCTGCAACACCGGTGGAGGTAGAATAGCCAATGCCTGTGGAATAATAGGACGTGGATCCGATGCTGGTGCTCCAACTGAAGGCTCTGAGTGATCAGCTGATACGGGAATAAAAGAGTCGACCATCTCTGCTATCTGAAATTATATCGCAATATAAGAATCTCGAACCACGACGCGAATTATACTACTACTGGTTATACCGCAACACTCAAGCTCTCAACGTTCTATCCTTCTATTTCTTACTTCTAATCCTAACCCTCTACCCATTCCCGTCAACCTAAGCTTGTGTCAGTGACTTATAACCTGTGGCTCTGATACCAAAACTGTGGCGCCCTCCAAACCCGGGTCAGAAGTTTGGGGTCCACACACACACCTTATTTATAACCTGCTTATAACAATACTAAAGATAATTATAATATGCAATGACCCTACTTACCAACTACCTCGGATCGCAACAGGTTAAAGTATGCACACAAGCCAAACACACTAATATATTACATACCGATTAAGTCCCAACCATTCAAACTCGAACTGAGTATTAAACATATTACAAACTTTTACAATTTACATTATTCCAAAAGAAGTCTACTAGCTCAGCTTCAACAGCCTTAATCCCTAGCTCTCGCACTGGACTGGGGATCCTTGCTACCAACTGGTTCCTTCTTAACTGGAAAGAGTATAAACAACATCGTACAAATGAGCTAACTAGCTCAGCAAGTCACAATGACAAAACTGAGAATAATGATCATCAAGTGAATATGGTTATGATATCAAGTGAGCAATGGATTATGATTTAGAATTGGATACTATATTTTTATTTTAAAACCAAGGTTAGGCTACTGATCAGTCACGCACTAACCCCGAGCAAAGCACACAACATTGCTCTAACTACTGGATCCAAGGCACACATTGGCCTAACTTGACCATTATATGGTCTGACCACGAATCTGGTCCACAATTTTATAAAAAACAATCCAATTCTAACATAATAACAAAATTAAACAATAATAAACAATAATCAGAATCATTAATAACAGTGAGTGTTTAACAATGAAAGGGTTTCAACCCTTGTGTGGATCAACAAGGTACTTTCAAGGCTTGGATGTTGGGTAATGAAAGAATTGGATAACAAAGGAATCAATGTTTCATGGTTTCAAGAATTTGGTCTTTCAAAACATAAGATACCATGGGTTGAGTATATAATAATTCAGTTCAGTGTCTGGTATTTAGTTTGTACGTATTTGTGGAGTAGTATCGTAGATTTGTGGTTCGTGTTTGGGTATACAATAATCAATGGCTTAGAAAGAATATGGTTCATGGCTCAAGAACAATAACTGAAATCAGGGTTTAGGTTTCTGTGCTTCAAAGCACTTGCAATGTCAACAAGACTATCAAGTACTACAATATCTCGAGAAAGTTCAGAACACTTGCCTGGTATTAGCTTACTATCCTGCACTCGCTTCCAATCACAATCGTTTTACTCCTTAACTACCTGTTTCCCCTTTCCTATGTCTTGCCTCTTCTGCTCACATAATATAAGCATCTATCAATCATCAACTCATAGGATTCTATTCAACACATACTTCTATCTACCCTTCATTTCACCCAAATCCGATTAACGGATTGAAAGTTATGCAATAACCAAGTAAACACCGAATATATAGACCGATAGTTAATCAACAAGTCACGTATAACATATAATACATCACGTAATCAATGACATATCATTTATAAAGAAGTCTCGGGTCATAAATATGCTTTCAGGTATTTAAAATGATTTTTAAAGTATTTTTCAGAATTAATACGGGTCGTTGAATCAATTTCGGGTTTATAAACAGGGTTCGGTTGGCCAATTCTGGCTCCGAAACAATTTTGTAATAATTATCGAGCCTTGGAAATAATTTAGAATAATATTTTAAAGCTTGAAACTATTTTTTGGAATTTTTAAATCATTTTTAAATAATTATAACTAATTAAATAATTAATTAAAATCAATTAATAATTAATTAAATCAATTAATCAATTAATTTTTGAATTAATTGACCAATTAATCAATTAAAAATCAACTGAAATTAATTAACTAATTAATTCAGATTTATTTTTGAATTAAAAATAATTTTCGGAATTAAAATACTAATTTTTAGAATTTTCAGAAATTAAAAATGAATTTTTATAATAAAAATAAATAGGAAATATGATTTTTAAACATTTTATAAACAGAAATCCTATTTTTGAAAACTTTAAAAACTACAGGGACTAAACTTCATCATCTACAAAATTAAAGGGGCCTGTTTGCAATTTTGCCAGCCCAGCCGTCGACTCGCCGGAGTATGGCCGAAGAACACGATTCCGGCCACCTCAGGCCACCAAACTGTCCAGATTAAATCTATAGGTTACCAGCAACTTATTCATGCAATCAAAACTCAATAATCATCTTTGTTCTGGCCGGAAATTGGCCAAGAACATCGCCGGTTTCCGGCGAACATCGAAAACTTTCAAAACACAACTCCCTTCGATCCATTAATCCTCTGTTAATGAGCTATATACCAATCGATTGCAAATTTCATAAGGAACACAACCCACTATAAATTAACAGCTAATAACCCTTGAATCAAAAACCCCCAAATTTCAATTGAAAACATTCATACGGGCTATAAACCCTAATTTTGAAATTCGAAAATTAAACCTACTTTTGAGCATGTTATTGAACTCCAAATCATACGTATAATATATCAAAATCATCAGGAAAAAAAGCTCTACCACATGAAATCATCAAATCATACAAACAATCATCCGAACAAAAATTCATATTTTTCATAAAAATAATTCAAAAATAATTAAATTTATATAAAATCAACCTTTGATTCTGCAGTAAAACAGGTCCTGGAATCTGATAGTACTCCTTGAGACCTTCAAATTGGTTACTCCAACTTTCCAAATGGATTTCACTAACACCTTGAATTTGTGGTTTGATTCTCAGAAAGGTTTATGAATATATGATTTTTCTCTGTAAAATTATATAATTATCTGTCTGCAAATGATTTTGATACGAAATAAAATACGGTAAAAGGCTATTTATATTTACGGGAAATTAGTATCCCGTTGGATCATTCCGGATATAAAATGGTACGTTTATTTGTAAAAACTGATCCAAACGGTATCGGTTTTCGGGATAATTATCCAAATCAGTACAATTTGTACTGCGGTCTTGGTCTCAGCGCCTGGTTACACGTATTACGAAGTGATAATTATGATAGTTTAATAAAAAGCTCCCGTTTATCGAATATACGGGTTTTATTGATTTACCAAAACAAATATTGTATCGAAAATGTTGCGCCGGGACCCGCGTAGGACAAACCGTACGCCGGATCGAAAAAGTTGAAACATGGAAAATGCTCGAAATATTACAATTAGGTTAGGAAGGAGTTCTCGGAAGAGTTTCGGGTTCCAAAAACGTAACAACGGTTGACGTTGGTTGGTTCCCGTTTTTATAAAATAGATTTTAAATACTCGGAAAAAGATTTTATAAATTTCATATGATTCATATAAATTCATAAATCAAAATAATAATAATTAGGAAGATATGACAATTATCTATATTTTATTTTGGACATATAAAAATTAAAATACTCAATTAATACTATTTTTGAATATTCAAATACAAATAACACTTAACAGTTAATTCACAGAATAGATACTGAACACACATAATAATTATTTAATAGCAAAAATAATTACACGATATATCCCGAATATTACACTTCATTATGAACTTCAACGGATGATGCACTTTGTCTTTCAACGGATGCTGCATTGCTTCTATCAACGGAAGCTGAATTATGACTTTCAACGGATGCAGCATTCTGTGCATTATCCAAAGGCAGATTTTGAATTCTTTTCGAGGTGCCTTCTCCATCATTCTCATATTCACTGTCATCACAATATATTTCAATGTTGTCAAATTTGAGTCCTTCATGATGTCCCTCATCTGTTAGTCCATCAATCTTTTTATCATCAAACACAACATGCACAGATTCCATGACAATATTGGTTCTTAGATTGTAGACTCTATATGATTTTCCAGCAGAATAACCAACAAATATTCCTTCATCAGCCTTTGCATCAAACTTCCCTTTGTGATCAGGTTGATTCCTTAGAATGTAGCATTTGCAACCAAAGACATGCAGAAAGTTTAAAGTTGGTTTTCTTCTCTTGAACAATTGATAGGGAGTCATGCCTTTTGCCTGATGAATTAGAGAAATATTTTGAGTGTAACATGCACAGTTAACAGCCTCAGCCCAAAAGTATGTTGGGAGTTTTGGCTCTTCAAGCATTGTTCTTACAGCTTCAATTAGTGATCTGTTCTTCCTTTCCACCACACCATTTTGTTGTGGAGTCCTTGGAGCTGAGAACTCATGCATGATCCCATTTTCTTCACAGAACAACTTCATGGTTGTATTCGTGAACTCAGTTCCATTGTCACTCATGATATTCCTTACTTTGAAATCTGGATGATTGTTGACTTGCTTGATATGATTGATAATGATTTCACTAGCTTCATCCTTTGATCCAAGGAAATAAGCCCATGAAAACTTTGAGAAATCATCTACAATCACTAGGCAATATCTTTTCCTTGAAATTGACAATACATTGACTGGTCCAAAAAGATCCATGTGTAGCAGTTGTAATGGTTCATCAATTGCTGATTCAAGCTTCTTACTGAATGATGCTTTCTTTTGCTTTCCTTTCTGACAAGCATCATACAGTCCATCCCTTGTGAATTCCACTAGAGGGATTCCTCTAACTAAGTCCTTTTTGACTAGATCATTCATTGTCTTGAAATTCAAATGGGACAGCTTCTTGTGCCATAGCCAACTTTCATCTGGACTTGCTTTGCTGAGAAGACAAGTAATTGATTCTGAATCTGTAGAGTTGAAGTCACCTAAGTACACATTCCCTTTTCTAACTCCAGTTAGAACCACTTTGTTGTCCTTCTTACTTGTGACAACACAGGCTTCAGAATTGAAGGAAACAGTATTCCCTCTGTCACATAGTTGACTGATGCTCAATAGATTGTGTTTGAGACCATCAACTAATGCAACTTCATCAATGATGACATTTTCTTTTGAGATCAAGCCATATCCCATAGTGAACCCTTTGCTGTCATCTCCAAAGGTTATGCTAGGGCCAGCTCTCTCCTTGAACTCTGTGAGCAGGGTGAAATCTCCTGTCATGTGTCTTGAACAACCACTGTCCAAGTACCATAGATTCCTTCTTTTTCCATGCACACAACAAAATCAATCAAGTTGAGTTTGGTACCCAAGTTTCCTTGGGTCCAGCCTTGTTAGTCTTTTTCTTAGACTTCATTCCTCCTGCATCTTTTGACTTAGGTAACTTTGGGTCAACCTTGGTCTCAGATGTAGTTGGTTGAAGTGTAGGGTTAGTCACAGAATCATTTAGCTCGTTTGGTTGAATTTGATAAGGTATGGATTGTGCAAACATATTATTCCACATAGGCATGTTGTATGGCATCTAAGGCATACTGGATGCAGTAAAATAAGGATTATTAACATATGGCATGTTTACAAAATGTGCATGAGGATTCTGATGAGACATAACAGGCATAGCATGCAGAGGTGACATAGACATGTTAGGCATGAAGGGAGTTAAAGGCATGAGAGCATTCTTAACAGATTTGCATTTATCAGATAGATGATTAACACTTTTATAATGCACACAGCTTTTTCTAGGAGCATACTTATCAGGTGTGTAATTGTTGTGTTTGTTAATCCCTACCTTCCCATTTCTATTAGATTTTCTTTTAGTTTCCTTTTTATCCTCAACCAATTTAAGCCTATTTTTCAACTGATCTAAAGTCACGTGTCCTATATTCACCTTACTGGCATCTTTGGATGTGCTAGCTCCTTCTTTGACAAAGTTCTTGAAAGTTGAACCAACCTTCTTATTGAGATTTTTCTTTTTAGAATCACTTGCCTGTTTTAATTGATGAGCCTTCAACGGATGCTCTTTTTCTTCCTTCAACAGATAACTTTCATCATCCGTTGACAATCCATCAATTAATTCTAACTCCTTTTTGTTTTTCTTCCAGGCATTCTCACAGAATGATTCAATTCCCTGAACCTTGACAATCTGAGCACTAACATACCTAGATGTTTTCCAGGCCTTGATTACCTCTTGCTCACTTTCTAACTATTTAGAAAGAATTTCTACTTTCTTAACAGCTTCTTCTAGTTCACTCTTAACAGTCAAGCATTTAATTTTAATCTTTTCAAGCTCAATTACCTGATTCTCTAAAATAGCATTCCTATCACTTAAAAACAAATTATTCTCTTTGATTCTTGTGTTTTCTTTAGCTAGTGATTTAAGGGAAACACACAAATGATATAATTCATTGGACATATCATTTATGGCTTTATTGCATTCAATCTTAGAAAGCTGAGAGAGATCAGTAGTAATTACCTGATTGCTTGATGAACTAGTTTCATTTTCATCAGAATTAGCCATCAGGGCTAGGTTGACATATTCCATATCATCATCTTCATTGGTTCCATCTGCTGCCCAATCATCTTGAGTGAGAAAAGATCTTTCCTTTTGTTTGAGCAAATCAAAATACTTCTTTTTGTAATCAACTTGCTCAAATTTCTTCTTATCAGAGGTTGGCTTCCTACACTCATTTGCAAAGTGTCCACTAATGCCACAGTTATAATATTTGAACTTAGATTTGTCCACCATGTTTTTGTTTGACTTAGTGAATTTTGTATTTTTCTTGAATTTCATCTTTGCAAACCTCCTGGACAGAAAAGCCAGATGTTCATCAACATCATCAGAGTCATCTTGACTGGAATTGTCTTCATCCTCAGCTACTTGCTCCTTTCCCTTGCTTGATTCTGATTTGCTTGTGCCAATTTTGAGACTTAGCATTGTCTTTTCCTCATTTCTGTCTTCAATCTTCTCATTGTCAGCTACAAGTGCAACTGATCCTCCTTTTCTCTTTCCCTTTTCCAACAGCTCATCTTGCTCCATCTCAAGTTCATAGGTCTTTAAAAATCCATATAATCTTTCAAGTGTGAAGTCCTTATAATCTTGAGAATTTCTTAGAGAAACAATCATGGGCTTCCATTCCTTTGGTAGAGACCTCAGAAATTTTAAATTGGAGTCCTTGACTTGGTACACTCTGCCATACAGCTTCAATCCATTCAAGAGTTTCTGAAATCTGTTGAAGGTATCATTCAATGATTCTCCTTCTTCAAAATGAAAATATTCATACTGTTGAATGAGAAGCTGCATTTTGTTTTCTCTAACTTGCTCAGTACCTTCACAGATAAGTTGCACAGTATCCCAAATTTCCTTAGCAGTTTGGCTGTTAATGATATTGTCAAACATATCTTGATCTAGGCCATTAAACAGAATGTTCATGGCTTTCTTGTCCTTGTGAACCTCTTCAATATCTTCAACAGTCCATTCTGCTTTTGGATTGGGAATAGACTGTCCAACAGCAATTGTTGCAGTAGCAACTGTGGCCACCTTGTGAGGGATGTGAGGACCATTTTCAATGCAGTTGATGTAGCTTTCATCTTGAGAGAGAAGATGTAAATGCATCTTCACTTTCCAGTGATGATAGTTATCTCTTTCCAGGATTGGAATCTTTATACCAATATCCTTCTTACTCATGATGTTAGCAGAATAGATCTTTAAACTCTTTGTATGTTAAGAGCTTGCTCTGATACCAATTGTTATTCCCAGTGGACTAACAATGAGATTTACAGAAGGGGGGTTAAATGTAAATCTCAAATTTTTTTCAAGTTTTGAGCAGTTTCTAAGGCTAAGTGTTTTAGTGAGCAAATGTGTGTGAATTGCTTGAAGCTAATACATACAGATATATATTCAAACACAAATGTAAAGAATATAAAGAACTTAAAAACTTTTCTGCTGGATTTGTTGTTCCACCAGAGATGTGTTATTTCAGAAAATCTGTGATTCAAAAAATTAAATCACAGCTGCGTCCTAGTACAAACTAGATGATTTTCTCTCTGGATTTTTCTAAACAGCTCTGGAAAATTCACCATCTAATTACTAGCTGCTACTTGGTTTATATATATCACCAAGTTTACAAGTGAAGACAAAACTGTAAAATACAATTAAAAGATTCTTCACATGTTTCTTCTTCATTTCTCTATCCAATGCAATTTAGGTTTAGCTGTGAATCTTTGAATACTTCCTAGTTTGCACCAGAATGGAAATGCTGCATTTTCTTGATTCCTCCTAGAGGCTGCCACATTCCAGTTTGTCTCTGTCAACCCATGTGCCTCTGTCAGCTTATGAATTGTCACTATCAACTGCTATTGAACTAAGCATCCGTTGAAGCTTTCATCCGTTGATGACTTTATCCGTTGAAGCTTTATCCGTTGAAACTTTATCCGTTGATGCATTAGTAGTTGAAGCTTTATCCGTTGAAGCACTCATCCGTTGATGGATGTTATCCGTTGAAGCTTTAGAGACATCCATTAAAGCTTTATTTCTCATCCGTTGAAGGCCTTTAATATCAGTTGATACTACTTCACTTATACAAAATTACAAGGCATGAAATATTTACAATTAGCCCTCCTATTTGCATATCCACTAGTAGTCAACATGACTGATAATTTCCCACAACATCTAAGAATTACAACTTAAATACAGAGAATGAAATGTGCTACAATACTAAACTTATTTTTAAGTAAAGCTACTCCTTCAACGGATAGCCAAAATGGTCTTATCCGTTGAGGCTACAAACACTAGATTTCTACTTAAGTATTTTGTTTAACTTATCATCAAACTAATACACATATTCCTAACACACACACTTCGCAGGTCCTTAGGTACATATTGTACCATCTCCTACGGTTCCAGTAGTCTATCCAATACACGAAGTATTTGGATCCTACCCCTCCCTTGTCATTTAGGAGATCCTATCATATCCCAAGAACTCGAACCACATCGAAGTTCCCCCAAGTGTTTTGCTTATTGATAGGCATAGCCTTACTTCATATATATAAGTACTTCCGAAAGTTTTCGGAGGAAGTACTAAGGATGTGAGCTGACCGTTGTCAACAGATAATTAAATAAGGGGGAGTTTCTCTTTGAAACTATATTCAAAATATAAAAATAAGTCGAGATAATATTAAAACTATATTTAAACTATATTTAAAATCCCGACCGACTCTTGGTCTTATAATCATATGTCACGCTTAAAGCGGAATTAAATATTTTACGATATATACTTATTGTACAACATTGCTACATTTTGCGAAAAGTTCAATTACTACGTATCATGGCAAGCATGGTATTTATGCAATGATAATAAAAAAATCCTTTCATAACACAACAGTAAATGGAGTTAAGTTCGTAAACTTGCCTGGTTATCTCGAGGTGGAGGATACTCTAGGTTCCGCTCGGAAATCTATAACCATAAACACAATTCATTTCGTTAGGTTCCGTTCTAATTTACGGCGACTCACACTCATGTGCTACTTATTAAGCACCCTCTCAAATTATGTTACCCTTATTATTTCTTTAAGTCCTCATGCACATTATGGTCACTTCCTTTTTCTAAGTAACTTAAGTTCATTTTCATTTTCTCCGTCGGCTCCGCTTATGGATTCTACGGTTTCTAATCGCGCGGTCTCGGCTCCGATATTTTTATAAAATTGAAAAATAATTATTCTCACTTGAAATTTTTATGGAAGTTAGGAAACTCAATATTCTACCCTCTGTGAAAATTTCATGATTTATGAACCTTCTTAAGTTGATCCTTTATATTTTCAAAGTTCGTAATTCATAGCAGTTTTCGTCGCGTAAATCACTTTTAGTAAAACGGTCATAACTTTTGATCCGTAAATCGGAATCAAGCGATTTAAGCACCTAAACGATACTTATAACATTTTATATCATAAACAAGGGTTAATTTTAAAGAAACTACAGTTTACATCTTCGGAACTTTCTGCAGAACTTAAAGTTACGTTTTGTTTATTTTAACGAGATTACGTTTACGATTGTAGTTTCGTTTACGCCTTAAATCTTTATACTACCACCAACAATCATCATATCATCATCAACACACTAAATCCTCTCAATAACATCATGTTCTTGAGGCAACAACAATTATCCTTAAATCTACTTAGCCAAACATCAAGATCTCAACAATATCACCACTAAAATTAGGTTTCCAACTACAAACTAAAAGGATCTTGAAATTGAATCTTAAATAAAGTTGGGTCAAAGATTTTTACCTTTCTTGAAAGCTTGAGATTTTTTATTGATGATGGTGAAGTCTTGGGAGTGCTTGGTATGGTTTTTGGAACCTAAAACCACCATTGAAATCAAGAAACTAAAGAAGAGTTACTATTTATACTATTCATTAGCAACTTTCTTGATTTTATTTCACCCATCAAACCTTAATAAAAAGGGATCAAAGATTTATCTTACCTTAGTTTGGTTGTTAGGAAGCTTGAGAATTAATGGGAGGATTTATCCATGGCTAGAACTTGAGGTTTTGATTTTGAATTCCTTGGTTTAATGAAGAAGGCCGAATGGGGCTTAAAGAGAGAGATGGAGTGTTTTTATGCTTGCTTCCTTGGTTGCTTCTAGGAAATGATGTTGGTGATATCTTATATTGATTTGATATTCTCCTAGTTTAGAATCCTAGGTTTATTCTTTTTGCCAAATCCATTGACAAATCTAACTAGCTTGTGGTAGATTACAAGCTAAGCCACTTGCTTAGCTTCTTTAGCTTACTATTCCATTAGCCTTGGTTTATCATCCTATCTCTAGCTCACTATTTTATAAAGTAACCATGGTTAATTTCTTACCATGGTTAGTTAGTGCGTTATGTTTATTTAATCGTTTATGCATTTGCTCGGTCGCTTAAACATTTTCGTAATACTTCCTCGTAAATGGTTCGCGACGTAATTCATTTCGTATTTATTCCTTATGTTTTAAATTATCCTACTTGGGTATAAATCCGTAGGGTTTTATATTCGTAATTATATTATGATTCCCGTAATCCTCGATGATTCGTAAATATGGTCGTTTTTCAAAGTTCTTTTTCTTCGAAAACTAATAGCGTTTACATACACTCATTTGGTACGCATAATCATAATATCAACTCCGAAACTCATTTTCTCATGCACTACATAGTGTGGGCTCAAAAGTTTTTCCCGTCTGTCAGGGTTACTATTCATTAAACGTTTTACAAGGTCTTAAAAATTCGAGTTATTACATACTAAATGCACTAAAACTGCATGGAAGAGTCTATCAGACAAAGAATTCAAACCTAAAATTCCTTAGATCTATACCAAAAGAATGGAAGCCTATGATTGTCTCTCTTAGAAGTTCTCAAGATTATGAGGAATTTATTTTGGAAAGACTGTATGGCATTCTAAAAACTTATGAACTTGAGTTGGAACAAAATAGAGAAAGGAAGGAAGAAAGGAGGATCTATAGCTCTAGTAGCTGAACAAGAGAGAGTGAAAGAGATGAAGGTTGAAGCTGTGAAATCTGCACCAAACTCTAGGGTTTGTGAAGGAAAAGGAAAAGGGCTAGTGGCTGAGCATGAAGATCATCTAAGTCAAGATGAAATGGAAGATATAGATGAACATCTAGCTTTCATGTCAAGAAGGTTTTCCAAGCTCAAATTCAAAAAGAATTTTGGAGCAACCAAGCCAAATAGAAACATGGTGGATACATCCAAATTCAAGTGTTTCAAATGTGGCTTGAGTGGTCATTTTGCAAATAAATACAGAAAACCTAATCCTGAGAAAAAGAAATTTGAGCAAGTTGACTATAAGAAGAAATACTTTGAATTGCTTAAATAAAAAGAAAGGGCTTTCTTGACTCAAGAAAATGACTGTGCATCATATGGGGAAGATGCAGATGAGGAACCAAGCTATTTCAAACTAGCCCTTATTTCCAAATCAGATGAAGCAGAAGTCAGTTCTTCTAGCAATCATGTAATCACTACTAATCTAGCACATCTTTCTAAAGATATGGGTAATGATGTTATATATAACATGTCAACATAAAATTATCACTTGCGTGTCACACTTAAATCTCTCACTAAGGAAAATATAAATATTAAGGAAAATAATATGTTTTCAAGTGAAAGAAATACTGTATTAGAAACTCAATTTGTTGAGTTTAAAAAACTGAAAATAGAGTGTAGAATTGCTAAGGAAGAACTAACTGAATCCTCAAAGAAAGAAGAGATTTTAAGAAAGCAACTTGAACGAGAGCAAGAGGTAATCAAAGCATGGAAGTCATCAAGAGATGTACATACTCAAATTGCTAAAGTTCAAGGAATAGAATCTTTCTGTGAAGAAGCCTGGAAAAAGAACAAGGAGAAACTGGATCCTGGTTTGGTAGAAGGACTTTCATCGGATGTGTATTCAATGGATAATGAAGATTATCCGTCAAATGATAAAAGGAATTATCTGTCGAAAGACAAAGAACCACATCCGTCGAGTGACAGAAAACCAATTAGCAAAGCTAAACTATCCAAACTCAATGAGAAATATGGATCAATTTCCAAGAACTTTGTTACAGGTGAATTAAGTCAAGTCAAGGAAAACAGATAAGCTAATGGGGGGCATATGTCAATGAAGCAATTGAGTGACAGATTGGAGAAAATAGTGGTCAAAATAGATTCCAAAAGGAAAAATAACAGGAATGAGAAAGTAGGAATTAACAAGTATAACAACTACACACCTGATAAATATGCACCTAGAAAAATCCGTGTTAAGTGTGGTAGCGTTAATCATTTGTCTGTTAACTGCAAATCTGCTATGCCTGCACCCATATTTGCACCTCCCTCATTTCCCAACATCCCCACAATGCCCATGAATGTTATTCCTATACAAAATTTGAATGCACAATTTGCTAATATGCCATTTGCACAAAATCCTTACTATACTACATTCAGTATGCCTCAAATGCCATTTAGCATGCCATATTGAAATAACATGTTTGCACATAATATGCCATTACATGTTAATCAACCTGTGCATGATAATTTTACAATTATGTATGATTTTGAAATCCCTACTCTAAAGATCAAGGTTGAATCTCAATCACCTAAGTCAAATGAGGACAAGCCTAAGAAACCTAAAAAGAAGGGTAACAAGGCAGGACCCAAGGAAACTTGGGTACCAAAATCAACTTGATTTAATTTTGTGTGTGCAGGGAAACAAAAAGAATCTTTGTTATCTGGATGGTGGTTTCTCAAGGCACATGAATGGAGATTCCACCCTGCTCACTGAGTTCAAAGAGAGAGATGGCCCAAGTATTACTTTTAGAGATGACAACAAAGGATATACTGTGGGATATGGCTTGATTTGAAAAGATAATGTCATCATTGAATAAGTTGCTCTAGTGGATGGACTCAAACATAATTTTTTGAGTGTTAGCCAGCTTTATGATAAGGGAAACTCGGTAACATTCAATTCAGAAGCCTGTGTTGCTACAGATAAAAAAACAACAAAGTGGTTCTCACTAGAGTGAGAAAAGGAAATGTGTATCTAGCTGACTTCAACTCATCAAATGCAAATTCTATTACTTGTCTTTTCAGCAAAGCAAGTCAAGATGAAAGTTGGTTGTGGCACAACAAATTGTCCCATCTGAACTTCAAGACTATGAATGAATTAGTCATGAAAGATCTTTTAAGAGGCATTCCTCAAGTTGAGTTCTCAAAGGATGGACTATGTGATGCCTATCAAAATGGAAAACAGATCAAGGCATCATTCAAAAAGAAGCTTGAATCCACAATTGAAGAACCACTACAACTATTGCACATGGATTTGTTTGGACTAGTCAATGTGTTGTCAATCTCAAAGAAAATATACTGCGTAGTGATTGTTGATGATTTCTCAAAATTCACTTGGAAATATTTTCTCAAATCTAAAGATGAAGCTAGTGAAATCATTATCAATCAGATAAGGCAAGTCCACAACCATCATGATCTCAAAGTCAGAAGAATCAGAAGTGATAATGGAACTGAGTTCAAGAATTCTGTTATAAGGTTGTTTTGTGAAGTAAATAGAATCATGCATGAGTTTTCAGCAGCAAGGACTCCACAACAAAATGGAGTGATAGAAAGAAAGAACAGATCTCTTATTGAAGCTGCAAGGACAATTCTAGAAGAATCAAAGCTACCAACTTACTTTTGGGCAGAAGCTATAAATACCGCATGCTACACTCAGAATATTTCTTTGGTTAATAAAACAAAATGCATGACTCCTTATCAATTATTCAAGAACAGGAAGCCAACACTAAACTTTCTTCATATCTTTGGATGCAAATGCTATACTCTAAAGAATCAAACTGAGCATCATGGAAAGTTTGATACCAAAGCAGATGAATGTATTTTTTTTGGGTATGCAGTTGGAAAAGCATACAGAGTCTACAATCTAAGAACCAACATTGTTATGGAATTTGTACATGTTGTGTTTGATGATAAGAAGATTGAAGGACTCCAAGATGAAGGTTTCCATGAAATCCTCAAATTTGACAAATTTAAGATGGACTGTGATAATAGTAATGATGAAAGTGATCAAGAAATAATCTTTAAGGATAATGTAGAAAAGTCAGCAACAAATGAAACACATAATTCTACATCCGTCGAAAGGCAAGGTGCATCATCCGTTGAGAGATAAACTGCATCACTTGTCGAAGAAAAATTCAACATCCGTTGAGCCATCAATAGGAGTTGAAAGTCAATATAGATCATATAGAGAAAGGACCCCAATTTCAAGTCAAAGATCCATAAACTCAGGGCAGTTTCTTCTAATCAAAACTCAGTCACACATCAAGATAACTTTGAGGCCTCTTCATCTAGAGCTAATCTACCTCAACAAAGAAAATGGACTAGAGATCACCCATATGAACTAATTATTAGTGATGCCACTTCAAGAGTGCATACTAGGAAAGCAACTCAAGAAGAATGTCTATACAGTAGCTTCCTGTCTCAGGAAGAGCCAAAGAAGGTAGAAAAAGTTTTGTTGGATCCTGATTGGGTTTTAGCTATGCAGGAAGAGATGAACCGATTTGAAAGGAATAAGGTATGGAAGCTGGTACCCAAACCTAAAGGCAAAAATTCAATTGACACCAAGTGGGTATTCAAAAATAAGATGGAAAAAAATGGTATAGTAGTCAGGAACAAAGCTAGATTGGTTGCTAAGGGCTATTGTCAACAAGAAGGAATAGATTTTGATGAGACCTTTGCTCCTGTTGCAAGACTTGAAGCCATCAGAATTTTTCTAGCCTATGCAGCCCATGTTAATTTCAAGGTCTATCAAATGGATGTCAAAAGTGCATTTCTGAATGGAGATTTGGAGGAGGAAGTCTATGTCAGTTAGCCTCCTGGTTTTGAAGAAACCAACTTTCCAGATTGTGTCTACTATCTTTTGAAAGCACTTTATGGATTAATCCAGCACCTAGAGCCTGCTATGATACTCTGTCAAAGTTTCTTTTAGAAAATCATTTCACAAGAGGTACTGTTGACAAAACTCTTTCCTTTAGAAATGTTAATGGCGCTAGTATACTTGTTCAGATTTATGTAGATGATATTATATTTGGCTCTACATATGAAAAAATTTGCAAAAAGTTTGTCAAATTGATGCAAAGTAAATATGATGTTAGATATATTTGAGATGTCATGTCTAATATATTTCATGTTTAGTTTTCAGATCTTAACAAATAGGAAATATCAGTACTTACTGGAATCAATACTTACTGAAAGTCAGAACTTAAGGATATCAGGACTTAAATTATCAGAAGATAAATATCAGAAGATGGATATCAGAACTTAAGTACTGGAGGACTAACAGTTAAGGAAGGAAACTGATTTACAGGAAAGAAGATCAAGACTAATATAAAAAGAAGATATGCATGGAAAGAGTTAGAGGACTTAAAGAATTGTATAAGATATCTGATTGATATATTTTAGGAGACAGAATTATATTCCATATCAATTAGAAGTTATCTTGTAACTGTGTACTATATAAACACAGACATAGGTTTACACTATATGTGTTATCATTATCGAGAAGATCATACATTTTAACCTAGCAGCTCTCATGATATTTGTTCATCACTGAGAGAGAACAGTTCCATTGTAACAGAGTTTATTATATCGAATATATCTGTTTACTGTTACTTGTGTTCGAAATCGATTTGATTGTATTCTACACTATATTCAACCCCCTTCTACAGTGTTGTGTGACCTAACAAGTGGTATCAGAGCCTATCTGTTAACACACATATAGTAAAGATCCAAAACAATCATGTGTGAAGAAGCATAAAATCCAACCAAGCCCGCCAAAATGGAAGAAACTCAAAAGTCTCAAATCCACAGTCGATATGAGACTATTAGGGTTCCCATACTAAGACCTTCTTAGTACTCCATATGGAAAGTGAAGATGGCTATGTTTCTGGAAGCCACAGATCCAGAATACCTTGACAGAATTAATGAAGGACCGCATAAGCCAACCAAGCTCTCTGTTGTAGTTGCAGATCAGCCAGCAAAGACCATACCAAAGGAGAAAAGTGAGTATACAGCTAAAGATATCTCATCCATTGCCAAGGATGCAAAGGTAAGGCATTTGCTGCATAGTGCCATTGATAATGTCATGTCAAACAGGGTAATTCATTGTAAGACTGCAAAGGAGATATGTGATGCTTTGGAGACAAGATGCCAGGGAACTGATGCAATCAAGAAGAACATAAGGACTATACTCACTCAAGAGTATGAGCACTTTGACTCAAAAAGTAATGAGTCATTAACTGACTTATACAACAGGTTTGTCAAACTCTTGAATGATCTGTCACTGGTGGACAAGGAATGTGATCTTGAAGATTCAAATCTAAAATTCCTTTTAGCTCTTCCTGAAAATTGGGATTTGAAGGCTACTATTATAAGAGACAACTATGCTCTTGATGAAACTACTCTTGATGAAATTTATGGTATGCTCAAGACTTATGAACTTGAGATGGATCGAAGAAGCAAGAGACAGGGGAGAAAGTCAAGGACAGTTGCCCTTAAGGCTGAGGAGGAATTCCCCAAAGTGGTTGTCTCAAAGAAATGTAAAGGAAATGCTCTCATCATAAAGTCTGATTCAAAATAATCAAGTTCTAATGATGATGATTCAGAAACTGAAAGTTTACCTAAAATAGATGCTGATGAAGAGATGATGAAATTGTGTACTCTTATGGTGAAGGGTATCACAAAGATAGCCTACAGAAAATTCAGAAGGGGAAAGAAGTCTTTCAAGAAAGGTGGAAGTACTGATAAGAAAGGTTTCAGAAAGTATGAAGGCAAAAGTGCAAAGTCTGATAGAGGAGACAACTCAAAAGTCAAATGCTACAATTATGGTGAAAGAGGCCACATATCTCCTAACTGCAAGAAAGGAAAGAGTGACAAAGGCAAGGCACTTGTCCCAAAGAAAAAAAGTTGGACAAACTCTTTAGATTCTGAAGATGAGGTGGATTATGCTTTAATGGCAAATACTGATGGCAGCCCTGAAACTGCTGAATTAAAGGTACCTCAAAAACTTATGCCTTTCATACTGATGATATTACTGAGTTGAGATTATATCTTAAAACTATGTTTATTATCAAACTTTAACATGTGAAAGATTAACTTCTGAAAATCTTGCTTATAAGAAAAGGAATGATTATTTAGAAAAAGAGTTAGTTATGTTTCATCAAACTCAGAAAGAGAGAGATGATGCTTTTTATGTTAGAGATGAATTTCTAAAATTGAATAAATCTCTCAAAACTAAGTTAGAAAAAGAAAAAGAGATTATTAGGACTTGGACTAACTCTGACAGAACAACTCAGAATTTATTAAGTAGTGGAAACTGGAAAGAGGGCTTAGGTTATGGAGATGATAAAAGTGAAAAAGGAACTGGACAAACTGAGCCAATTGTTGTTAAACAAACTGTTAAGCCAAAGGTAAATCCTGTTAAGTTTGTAGATAAAATTGTAAAGTCTGATTCTGAAAAGATGAAAGAATCTATGACAGAAGTTAAGGAGAAGTCAACTTCTGACAAATTAGAACATGATAAACCAACTGAAGTCAACATAGGCTTAATGACTAAGAAGCAGCTTAAGCATAAGCTGAAAGAAATAAGGAATGTCAATAAGGTTAAGACAGCTAGGAAAAATAGGAATGGAAAGGAAGGTGTGTATAAAAGCAATAATTATATGCCTGTTCCTAATGCTCCTAGAAAGAAATGTTATAACTGTGGAAACTCTAACCATCTTACTTCTTTTTGCTGGAAGAATAAGAATATAAACTCTTTACCTCCTAGTTTAAGAGTCAGTCTGTTAGGTTTAAGCCACAAAATCCTTGTTTTCATTGTGGTAGTTATGGCATTCTATTTATACTTGTAAGGAATATCATAGTTTGTACTATGATTATTATCAAATTAAACCTTCTCTGAAGAAAGTTACTTTAATTCCTTCTAGTGTAAAGTCTGATGCAAAGTCTGATATAAGTTCTGATAAAAAGCATGTTAGCATAAACTCTGATATTAAATCTGCTGCAAATTCTAACAAACTTAAAAAGGCAAAAGGATCCAAGCAAGTATGGGTCCTTAAAACTAACCATTAGTGGTCTTTGTGATTGCAGTGCAACAGGAAAAACATCCTAGTACTGGATAGTGGATGTTCAGGACATATGACTGGAAATATAGCCCTGCTCTCAGACTTTGTGGAGAAAGCTGGCCCAAGAGTTTCTTATGGAGATGGCAACATGGGAAAAAGTCTGGGATATGGCAGTATTAATCATGGGAATATCATCATTGAATCAGCAGCTCTTGTCTCAGGACTTAAACACAATCTGCTGAGTGTGAGTCAAATCTGTGACAGAGGTTATCATGTGAATTTCTTTGAAGAACACTGTGAAGTTGTAGGTAATTATACAGGCAAAGTGGTTCTGAAAGGATACATGCATGGTAACATTTACGAAGCTAGACTTTCATGGTTCTGCAATCTGTCTGTTGAGTAGAACATCAATTGAAGAAAGCTGAAATTGGCACAAAAGACTCTGTCATTTAAACTTCAACAACATAAATGAGCTTGTAAAGAAAGATCTTGTGAGAGGATTTCCAAAATCAGTATTTGCTCATGATGGACTTTGTGATTCATGTCAAAAGGCAAAACAAAGAAAATCTTCTTTCAAGAGCAAAACTGAGTAATCAATTCTTGAGCCTTATCACCTACTGCATGTTCATCTATTTGGTCCAGTCAATGTCATGTCTACTTGCACAAGAAGAATGAAACTGCATTTACTCTAACTGATCATGTCAGACAGCTGGATAAGTTGGTCAAAGATTCTGTTAAAATTATAAGAAGTGATAATGACACTGAGTTCAAGAATTCAATCATGGAAGAGTTCTGCAAAGAGCATGGAATCAAACAGGAATTTTCTGCACCTAGAACTCCATAGCAAAATGGAGTTGTATAAAGAAAGAACAGGACTCTCATTGAAGCTGCACGAACTATGCTTGATAAAGCAAAGCTGCCAACCTACTTTTGGGCTGAAGCTGTGTAGACTGCTGGTTTTACACAGAATGCAACACTCATAAACAAGCAAGGAAAAACACCATATGAGATGGTGAAGAAAAAGAATCCAAATCTGAAACACTTTCATGTATTTGGATGTAAGTGTTTTGTTCTTGAGACTCATCCTGAACAGCTGTCAAAATTTGATCTAAAAGCCGATGAAGGAATTTTTGTTGGATATCCACTTTCCACAAAAGCCTTCAGAGTCTACAATTTAAGAACAAGGGTTGTTATGGAATCTATCAATGTATCTTTTGATGATAAGAAGATTACTGGACTTGAAGATTTCAATGATCACGATCAGCTGAGATTTGAAAATGAAGACTTAAATACTGATTCTGTAAATTTTGATGACTTAAACTCTGATCCTGTAAGTACTGATGTCATTGAATCTATGGTAACAACTCCAAAGGAAAATGCACCTGTCCAGGGGGAGCAAGCTGAAGATACTACCACATCTCAAGACTCTCAACAAGCATCAGAACCTGTCACTGACTCTTTAAGTTCTGATTCATCTAGTTCTGATGAGCCAAATTCTGATAATTCTGGAAGCTCTGATACTTCAAATCCTGAAGAATCCAAGTTAAATTCTGAAGTCTTAGAGAACATAACTACAGGGGGAGCATCAGAAAATGCTGATGGAGACAACATGGATCATGGGGGAGGATCCAGTTCTAGAAGTCAACTTCAATCTGCAAGGAAGTGGACCAAATCACATACACCTGACTTAATAATTGGAGATCTTGAAGCAGGTGTCAGAACTAGAACTGCAACATCAAATGAATTTCTCGATCATTCTTTTCTATCTTAGACTGAACAAAGAAAGTGGAAAAAGCTCTTCAAGATGCTGATTGGGTGCAAGTAATGCAGGAAGAGTTAAATGAATTTGAAAGAAATAAAGTCTGGACCCTAGTGCCAAGACCAAAGAATAGATCAGTTGTTGGCACAAAATAGGTGTTCAGAAACAAAACTGATAGTGATGGCATAATTACTAGAAATAAAGCAAGGCTTGTTGCTAAAGGCTACTCTCAACAAGAGGGTATTGATTATGATGAAATATTTACACCAGTTGCTAGATTAGAAGCCATAATGATCTTTTTGGCTTATGTTGCTCACAAAAAGTTTAAAGTCTTTCAAATGGATGTGAAAAGTATTTTTCTTAATGGAGAATTGGAAGAAGAGGTCTATGTTGGACAACCTCCGGGCTTTGTAGATTCAAAATTTCCAAATCATGTCTACAGGCTTGACAAAGCACTTTATGGCCTTAAGCAAGCTCCTAGAGCATGGTATGAGACTTTAGCTCAATTCCTCCTGGATAGTGAATTTCACCGAGGTACAATTGATAAAACACTGTTCTACCTCAACCATGGAAAGGACTTACTTTTGGTACAGATATATGTTGATGATATCATATTTGGTTCTACTAATGCCAAACTCTGTGTGAGGTTTGTAAAGCTAATCCAGTCAAGATATCAAATGAGTATGATGGGAGAACTCAGCTATTTGTTGGGCCTTCTAGTCAAGCAAAATGAAGAAGGTACTTTTATCTGTCAATCCAAGTACACCAAAAATTTACTGAAGAAATTTGGAATGCAAGATTGTTCAACTACATCCACTCCCATGGCCACTGCAATAAAGTTAGATAAAGATATTGGTTCATCAGTAGATATTACTAACTATAGAGGTATGATTGGCTCTTTACTCTATTTAACTGCAAGTAGACCTGATATCATGTATGCTACCTGTCTTTGTGCAAGATTTCAGGCTGATCCAAGAGAACCTCACTTAATAGCTGTGAAAAGAATTTTCAAGTACCTTAAGGGTAAAGCTGATCTGGGATTGTGGTATCCTAGAGAATCAGATTTAAAGCTAATAGGTTACTCAGATGCAGATTTTGCAGGATGCAAAATAGACAGGAAAAGCACTAGTGGAAGCTGCCAATTTCTTGAAGGCATATTGGTTTCTTGGTTTAGCAACAAATGGAAGTCAATTTCCACATCAACTACAGAAGCAGAATATATTGCTGCATGAAGTTGTTGTGCACAGATTCTTTGGATGAAGAATCAGTTACTGGATTATGGGTTAGAATTTTTTAAAATCCCTATTTACTGTGATAATCAAAGTGCTATTGCTATGACAGGTAATCCAGTTCAACACTCAATGACAAAGCACATCAGCATTAGGTACCATTTCATAAGGGAACATGTGATGGAAGGTACAGTGGAATTGCATTTTGTTCCAACAGATCAACAACTAGCAGATATCTTCACCAAACCACTATGTGAAGCTACTTTTACAAGACTGGTAAATAAACTTGGAATGGTTTCAGGTTCTTTCTCTAAATCTGCTTAGTTTTTATTCTCATGCATCAGACTTTATGATCAGTGTTTACAGATTGTCTTATCTTCATGAAATCTGTTCTTTAATTAAAATTCATTAAATACTGATTGTTATCTGGTGTGGATCTTTAAACTCTGATAGTGTTTTGAATGTTCTGTGACTATTCAATCCAATGAGGATAACTGTGCTAGATGCTAACCTAGTAGTCTTTAACTTACTAGAAATCCCATGTTTGAATTAGTTGTTTATGTGGAAACTCATTAACACAAGCAAATTCTGATTTTGAGCTTAGTCAAGTTTACTTTGTGTATCTTATTACTAAGTCACAAACTAGATTCTTGCTTCTTATCTGTTAGATTCTGATGTCAGTAAATCTTAAGAATGAACTAAATGCTGATAAGCCTCACTTATCAAAAGAAAAGAAAAGAAAAGAAAATAAAAGTCAGGTACTCCTTTGAGATCTAGAGTAAATATGTGGAAGGGAAGACCCAAGTGCATTGCTGGTATTAAGTAATATGCATTAGAAAAACAAATAAATTTTCTTGGTTACTTTTCACATTCTCTGATTACTGGAGAAATACTATGACAACAACATAAATTCTGATAAGCAGTCGTGACTCACTTACACTGAGAAGCCACTGTAAAAAGGAATTTCAAAAGATGCATAAAATGAGCACAAACAGTTGAGGTGGATTCATGCATAAATTTATTCTATAGTAGACTTCATGATTGATGACAGATTTTGTTATGACCGGCATTTTGTGTAATATTATTTGTGAACTTTGTATAATATTAGAGCCGAATGTAAATATACTTAATGATTGTACGTTGTGTGAATGAAAATTTCTGCATTATAAATTGCTTTATGTAGAATATGATTTTTTAAAGCAAAAGTTTATTCATTTCCCTTATTTTTGATTTATAAGGAATATTCTAAACCTTGGAAATTTTTTCTTTTAAACGTTATTTCATTCACAAATTTCAAAAGTGATCTTATAAAATTTCTAAAAATCCAAGTTATTTTATGGTATAAATTTTTATAATTTTTGAACTTGTATTTAATTTTATAAAAATAAATCTTCAAAAATTTATTTGTTATAATTAGCAAATTACATGGAAACCCTTGCATGCAAATCACTCTTCCATTCTATTAAAGGGCAAATGAGACCTTTCCAACCCCACTAACTCACTTGTTGTTAACCAAATTACCACATTAACCTTGCATGCAAAATGGCCTAACTTTACCTAGAGGGTATTCTTGTACATTCTCATTTCCACTCATTTCTTTTAGTCAATCAAAGGCATAAAAACCAAAAACAAAATGTGAGAAATCATTTCACTCACTCCACACTCCAACTCACCTCTCTTTTTCTCTCCTCCCGCTCCCTCTCCTTGCTCTCGGCCGAGAGCCTCCTCCCCCACTCCCTTCAATTTTTCCATCCCATTTCTCATCTTCCCTAGTGTAATTCTTCCACCTACATTTATTTTATATACTTTTCAAGAGTTTTGTGATTTGGGAGATGAAGTTTCATGGTTGCATGTGTAGCTTTTGTGTGATCTCCAAAGAGAAACTCTTGATTCTTGTGAATTCAAGAGCTCTCTATGAGATACATTTTATATATGTTTTAACTAAGTATTTTATGGAGAAACCATGCTTTAAAAACCTTTGCATGCTACTGAAATTTCACTATATAATCATGTTTAGCCATGCATGCTAGTTTTAAGATGTTAATATGACGATCAACCATGTTGTGTATGCTACTCTTCTCGAAATCATGTTTTCATGTTTAAAAATCTATAAATTCGAATTATTTGTGCTTCAATTAGATTTTTTCTATGATATATTTCTTAATAATAGTTAAGAGAAGATATATTTCATGATTATTAAGGTTGAGTAATAGGTACAATTCAAATTTACAAGAATTTAAACTCTATGTTTTGGTCGAAATCTTGTTAAGTGTTTTCCATGAGTTGCATGTTATATTTTTATTTGCATGATGGTGTTCTAGGGCATGAATGATCTCCACTCCTGTTGAGACACTATTTTAGGATGTTGATGCACTAGTTTTGCTTTGGTAAAGGTTGGATGTTTGGTTAATAAGTGGGAGTCAAGGTGGAAAGGGATTAGTTAGTGTTTGCATTTTTCCAGATATGATGCACTAGTTTATGGGGAAGTTTTGAATGAGCATTTGTTGTGCACTTTGAGGCCCAAGCCACCAGAAGCTAGAAATAGGAGTAAATAATAGGTTTTAGATGTTTGTTGGAGGTTTGTAAGATGTTTGGTTAGGTGCATGAGTGGAATCACAAAATCTGTCCAGCAGGGGACAGTTTTGTTGCAACTTAGAAATAGGAAGTTTTGACCATGTCATAGGTAGGCCCTCATTAGGCCCTATTGGGACTTAGTTAGAGGGAGTGTCATAGGAGTTTTTCCAGACATAGTTAATAGGATTTAAGTTAGAATAATGTGTCACAAGTTAGTTCAAGTCAGGACCTTTTCTGCCCAGAAAAACAGGGGAACCATGGACTTTAAGCTTAGGCCTAGGGAGGCCCAAGCTAGGCTCTTAAGCCACATCAAGTTTGGGAGTTGCCTTATGATTAGAAGAGTCTAGTGTAGAAGTTTTGGAGGTAAACTTGTAGTGTAAGAGTGTCTAATGCACTCAAGAAACCATAGATGCCATTCTGAAATTTACCTTAATAAGCACCTTCACTTACCACATAGTTTTAGAGCATTTATGAGTGAGGCATAGGTTGACCACTATAGTTGCAAGATAGAATAAATCCAGTAGAGTGAAAGGCCCAAGTGAGGGTCAATAGGTTTTAGATAGTTTAGTAAAGGCACATCGAGTTAGGAGGTCAATATTTGGAGACTTTGTCTAGTTTAGCGATCAAGTGACTTAAGTTGTGGAACGAGATCATCCAAGCCTATTATTGCAATATGGTGTGTGTGATATTATTTGGTACTTAAATATGGTATGTGAGCATATGTGGTTATGTGTACTATTATGTTTATAAGGTGATTATAAATTACGTGCATATAGGCCTAAGTGCCATTTGTGTTTAATTTCGGGTTGTAAATAGGTTGAGTTGGTGAGGATATGTTAAAATGAGGTTATTATTATTTGTGAAGGATCTCGAGACGAGGGTAAACTTTCCATAAAGGTCGAGTAAAGCTTCCAGTTGCTCTTACCTTCCAGTCCAGTCCAGCCTTTCTCAAGGCAAGTGATTCAACCTGCTTTTTCGTTTACACCGCAAATGTGGGATAATTAGTTCCTATTCATATGATGCAAGTATTCTGATTTATCTTGTTATACTTGAACCAAGTGGTTCTCAAACCTATCTTCGTATTATATAGAAATGCCATGAACCCTCAAGTATTTATTGCAAGTAGATCAAAAGTCATACCATGCTAGTATAACAAAGTAATTGTGATGCCATGATAAAATAGAGATTGGTTATAATAATTTATTTATCCTTTTGATTAACATGCTATTGATTCCTGAGAAATCTTGATATTGCACCCTGATGCTTTGATTCAACTCTTGTAAGAACCTCGATAAAAACTTTATCTTGATACCTAAAAGCCAGTTATTCTTTAAAGTCGTTCATGATTGTTTGATAACCCTATCCTTACCCTAAAGCTTGATACCCTGATATACTTTGAGCCGATGATCACTTTATTTGTATTTTAACACCTATATCATACCTGGAACCAGTAATGCTTATCTTCTTGATATTTTCATACCTATACCTTATCTGGAACTATTGCTTTAAGCCTAGTTTGGCATTACTCTTTCATATTATCCAATAACCTTACTAAATCTCCTTGTCAAAGTCCTTGTAAATAGAAACCTTTCAATTACCCTGATAGAGTAAAGTCTAGTGGATCATGGCCCTAAGATTTAGTGAACATAATTCCAGTGTTTCAAGTCAATCTACAATCCCTTTATAAAGATGTTTACTGTTTAAGAAATTTTATTATCAATCGACATCAGTTTTTGAAATGATTAAAATTTGGATTTTCAGTCCCAAAGGGGGATAAATGTTTTCTTTAAATAGTGGATCTGGACTGAGATGCAAGTCCTTTCCACACTGATATTGTAGGCTTAAAAGTTGCCTAGGGATCCTATTAATGTTTTACAACCCAGCGAGGTTCGGGATTACTTCGCGGCTGATCACCGGCTGTAATCCGTAGCGTCATAAAATGGTTTTTGATTAAGATATGATTTTGAAAATGTTTTGATTCAAGCAAATGATGCCATCACCCAAAAGTTCATCTCTTGTTATTATTAGTTATATCTTCACATTGTCATTCTTTAATATATATCTTGATTTATGTTTTGTATCGTATTGTTTAGCACTTGTTGAGCATTTGGCTCACTACTTGCTTTAACCCTGATATTACAGCTAGCAGCTATGGTTAAATTCAAGCAGACAACACGTAAGACTTGTGATGCCGATGTGTATGTCCGAGTTCAGGTAGAATAAGAGATAGTTTTGTGTGAGGACTCGATATTTAAACCAGTTGTAATAGTTAGTAGTGTTCGGCTGTTCCAAACCCTAAACTGTAAGATCTTGGATTCAGGTTGTATTTACTTTCTTTTAAATATTGTAATAGTTATATATTATGTATTTTTAAGTTGGGGGGTGTGACAAATTTTAAGCACTTTTCTTAATTATGCCTTATTTTTAAGATGTACTGAAGTTTATCAGACTTTAATGTTTATCTGATATTTTGCTGAATGCACACACTTTCACTCCATATGAATGATGAAAATTACTGTGGTGATTAAGTTGTTTTTGACAAACAGTTAAGTGTCATTTGCATAAATTCTGAGGACAAGTTCTGATGATTAAACTCTGAAGGAAACAAGTCAGTATTTGTATGAAGAATCACAGAAAAAGATATTCACTTTTTGAGTTCAGAAGCCATATTTTGACGACTGTTAAAATCTAATATAAGTTAAGTTCTGATATTAAATCCTGATGGAATCCTTGATGCTTACGTGACATTATTCTTTACTTGACTTATTTGTGGTAAAAAGTGAAACAGTCATATTTAAATCTGAATATATTTGGGTAAGATAAAAACAGTCATAATTACAATTATGGTCAATAATAAATTTTGTTGTTTAGAGGAAACAATGGAAGCACGGGTTCATGCATCAGAACCTGTGATAGTTGAAGCTGAGAATGTTACTTCTCAGACAGAAACAGTAGCTCAAAGTTCTGATACTTTGAAAAGAAAGAAATCTGTAAGTTCTGTTACTGTTGAAGCAACTCCTTCATTGGCAAGGAGATTGAAGAAAATGAAGGCTAGGAGGTATTTGGTTAAGGCTCCATCAGAAGATACTGAAGAAGCTGAGGAAGGGGATCAGGAATCTCTGATCTCACAAAAACCGATTATCATTGAAGCTCTTCCAGCTCAGGCCAAAGACACAGCTACTGATACAGTTGTAACCCCTCCCATCTCACCTATTAAAGCTATATATGATGCTAAAGAACAAACTGAAAACTCTGAAATAGATATTCATAATTTGAATATACCAAATGTTCTTTATCCGGAAGCTCCATCTACAAAAGCTCAACAATCTCCAACTCATTTTCCAATTTTAAATGCTGAGATACCATCTACATCAACCACACCAGCTCTGGAGATAAATTTTGATGTTCAAAATTTAAATGAAGTTGTTCCTGAATCTCCAGTTGCTTCACACACTGTTGTGCTGTCAGAACATAATGAGTTTTCCTCAAGTTCTGAAGACAGTGTTTCTGCCGAGACTCCAGTTCCTATACTAGGGAAGGAAGAATGGGTGAAGAAATTTGTTGAAAAGGAAGCACCTATTCCTTGGGAGGATACTCACAGAGGTGTAGAGTGGACCAAGAAGTGGAATGACACTGATTTCATTCCAAGTTCTAACATTCTGACAGAGCATATTGCTAAAGCTGATGAGTTGCTCACAAATGCTGATTTAAAGACACAACTCAAGATCACTGCTCTATCTACCAAACATCTTCAAGGTCTACATACTTCTACTCATGAAAAGGTTGATACACTAAAGGAACATGCTGATAAACTAGATCTACAGCTTAAGCTTGACAAGAATAGATATATCAGACCTACTCTTGGGAAAATTGAAGCCATTGAGAAGATTCAAGAGAAGCAACAGGCCCAAATTGATGAGGTCCTGGCTAACCAAGTTTCTCAGAAAGCTCAATTGAAAGAAATCCAATCTTCAGTTGAACTTCTTCTTTCTTTCTTACTTCCTGATGATGCCAAAAAGGGGGAGAAGGTAGTTAAGTCCAAATTCTCACCTACTGAAATACTGAAGAAAAATGATGATAAAAGTGATGACCAGGGAAACTTTGATAAGAGTAGAGGTCAAGGAAAAGTTCAAGGAAAATATTCTACACAGAACAAGTCAAGCTCTGATGCTGTGAATGCTCAAAGTCTGAAGTCAAGTTCTGATAAATAAGGTCTGATATCAAGTTTTGATATTCTGATTCAGTCAGGATCTAAAGACTCTCAGAAGTTTTTACAAACTCTGAAGCTAAAGGGGAAGTAGACTACTGTTTATTACAAAAATCATAAATCCAGACACTTGATGAGGAGATAGCTAGAAGATTATTTCTGAAACAAAATCCAGGAATGGATTTGGAAACTCTCTAGGAGGAAGAAGCTAGATTTGCTGCTGAAAGTCTAAAGCTTCTGATGCAAAAAAACCTCCAAGGCCTAAGGAAAAAGGCATTGTGATCAGGGAAAAGTCAAATTCTGAGACTTCAAAGTTCAAGACTAGATCACAAACTGAGATTTATCCTAAGTCAAAAGGAAAAGAAAAGGTTGGTGAACCTTTAAAGATTGAGAAAAAGATAAGTTCTTCCATTCCAGTCTATCAAACTACAGTGCATGATGATGATTTGATAGAAGATGAAATTATTCAAATTCTGAAGAGAAGAAAAATAATTGAAGAATCTAAAATAACCACTGACACTGCTTAAGTTTTTCAGAATAGAGAACAGCAAGCTACAGAAGAAACAACAAATTCTGATCAAGTTAATTTGGAAAAGATGACAATTGCTGATAGGAAGAAGCTGTTATGGAAGAAAGCTACTCCAGTTGAACCAAAATCCAATCTCTTGATGAATCAACTCACAACATTTGGATTGAGATCCAAGCAACCTAGAGATAAAGCTGGATTAGGTTCTGATGAAGAGAAAATACAAATAGGAGTAGAAGTTACTCTAAGAGATCCTTTCATGTTGACAGACAAACCATATGAACAAATCAAACAAAAGCACCTTGACAAAGTGTTGTCTGCTCAAATCATGATAGATCACATGATAAGGAAAATCTAAAGGAGAAATTGATTTTATTTCTCTATGATGGATTAACTTACAGACTAGCTGATATTGATGTGCTAAAGAAGTCTGTCAGATAACTTCAATATATTCACTATCTTCTGAAAGTAAAATCTGATGTTATAAGATGATGGTTAAAATACATTTTGAAGGCTATAAGAGATCTATTTAGAATCTCTGGTACAAAGACTTCTCAGTATATACCAATGATTACTGAAGATGATGAAAGAGAAATTCCTATGCTGAAGAATTCTTCTATGGTGAAAGTTATTTTGAAAGGAAGATGCTTATGTTATAATAAAAACTCTTCACATCCTAGGGTTATCGGACTTGGTGATGGACTTGAAAGAACAGTAATTCAAGCTCTCAGAACAGCCATTTATCAAATTAGTGATAGTAAAAATGAAGAACTGATGCAGGTCAAAGCACAGTTAGTTGAATTTCTGAGGAAAGCTGAAGACAAGCTGGTAAGAGATTTTGTTAAGAATCATTATGGATTCATATTGATCCGGTGAAGTTGGTAAAGCTACAAGGACTGTAAGTTGTAGTTAATAGTCTTATTAAACTCTTATTGCATTTGAACTTAAATGTTTTTGACATCATCAAATCTATTAACTTGTATATTTTGGCACAATTTACAAGTTGGGGAAGATTGTTAGATATATTTGAGATGTCATGTCTAATATGTTTCATGTTTAGTTTTCAGATCTTAACAAACAGGAAATATCTGTACTTACTGGAATCAGTACTTACTGGAAATCAGAACTTAAGGATATCATGACTTAAATTATCAGAAGATAAATATCAGAAGATGGATATCGGAAAAGTACTGAGGACTAACAGTTAAGGAAGGAAGCTGATTTACAGGAAAGAAGATCGAGACTAATACAAAAAGAAGATATGCATGGAAAGAGTTAGAGGACTTAAAGAATTATATAAGATATCTGATTGATGTATTTTAGGAGACAGAATTATATTCCATATCAATTAGAAGTTATCTTGTAACTGTGTACTATATAAACACAGACATCGGTTTACACTATATGTGTTATCATTATCGAGAAGATCATACATTGTAACCTAGCAGCTCTCGTGATATTTGTTCATCATTGAGAGAGAACAGTTCCATTGTAACAGAGTTTATTATATTGAATATATCTGTTTACTGTTACTTATATTTGAAATCGATATGATTGTATTCAACACTGTATTCAACCCCCTTCTACAGTGTTGTGTGACCTAACATATGAAATGAGCATGATGGGAGAACTAACTTACTTTCTTGGTTTACAAGTTAAGCAAGTTAGTGACGGAATATTCTTTAGTCAAACCAAATATATTTATGTTCTTTTAAAGAAGTTTGACATAATGGATTGCACATCTGCAAAAACTCCCAAGACCACTGCCACCAAACTTGAATTGAACATTACTGATAATTATGTGGACATTTCAAGTTATATAGGCATGGTTGGCTCACTCTTATATTTAACAGCCAATAGGCCATATATAATGTTTGCTACTTGTCTTTGTCCTAGACTCCAAGCTGATCCTAGAGAGTCTCATTTAGTAGCTATTAAGAGAATTTTCAGATATCTCAGAGGAACACCAAAACTTGGCATTTGATATCCTAGAAATTTTGGTTTTGATCTAATTGGTTATTCAGATGTAGATTATGTAGGTTTTAAAATAGATAGAAAAAGTACAACAGAAACCTGCCAATTTCTAGGAAACAAGCTAGTGTCCTAGTTTAGTAAGAAACAAAATTCAGTCTCTACTTCTACAGCTGAGGCTGAGTACATTGATGCTGGTAGTTGTTGTGCACAGATATTATGAATGAAGAATTAACTATTGGACTATGGTCTACATGTAGACAAGATCCCAATTTTCCATGACAACACAAGTGCCATTGCTATTACTGAAAATCCTATACATCATTCAAGGACCAAGCACATTGACATCAAGTACCACTTCATTAGAGAACATGTCATGAATGGTACAGTGGAACTTTATTTTGTTCCAAGTGAGAAGCAACTTGCAGAGATCTTTACCAAGCCACTTGATGAGTCCGCCTTTACTAGGTTGGTAAGTGAGTTAGGTATGCTTAATTACTCCTAAAGAAATTTTACTTTTATCTTTCTCAAAGCCTACTTTCAGTTTTCTTTTTACTTTTATCTTTCTTAAAGAAATTTTACCCTCTTCGTCTCCAAAGCAAAAACCCTTTTTATCTATAACTACTACCAATCACAGTAATGGCACCTGTAGTCAAAATCATGTCTCAATCTGGATTTGTGTATGAAAAGAACAACTGTGTGGCTCTGGTAAACAAGGAGATTATTGCTTCTGAGGACTATCACAAGATGATGGACTTCATTAGAAGTTGCAAACTAAGCTATGCGATGCTTGAAAATCCTGTTATCTACTGTGAAGTTGTGGAGGAGATTTGGTCTACTATAGTATACAACTCAAAAGATAGGATCATCACATTCTCTTTCAAAGGTAATGACTACTATATTAACTGTGATAAAATTCAAGCTTGCTTTAAATTTCCTGAAAACAACACACTTGTCCCACACACAGACACAGAGGTGAGCAACATGCTTGTTTCTATGGGTATTCTCTCAATCTTGCCAAGTTAGGTGAGGTTAGGAGAATGGGCTTTAAAAAGAAATGGAGCTTTCTCTGTGACTCTTTTATTAAAGCATATTTTGGCAAAATTAGTAATTTTGATACAGTTAGTTACTCTATGGTTAACATGCTTTATATGCTGGTAAGTGATAAGTATTTCAATTTCAGTAGTTCTGTCATGCATGAACTGGGGTATAAGTTAGGAGATATTAAGAAGAATTCTAAAAATATATACTATGCTAGATTTATTATGATGCTAGAAAATCATATGTCTAAGGACCTCTTAATTGAGAACCCAACAAATAAGCTTGATTGTTGGGTCCAAGAAAAGAGGGTTCTTACTGATGTTAACAGGAACAATCGCCATAGTGAGGCACCTCACAATTACTTGCCAATCATGGAGGCACCTCAGGTACGTGAGGTAAATTTTTCTCTCTTCTATTTCCCAACCTCAAACTTCTTTGCAAACTATTGTGGTTATGGCTTCTGTGACAGTGACCAAACAGATGCCTACCCAACCCACAAAATCCAAAATTTCTAAATCCCAGTCAAAGAAGCCCCACTCAAGTTCCTCCCAAAAGAAACTAGTTTCAAAATATACCAAAACACAAGAGGGGAGTGTGAAGGGTGGTGAGACAGGTGAGGGACAGGGTTAACATCAAAGAAACCCTAAGGATAAGGAGAGTGAGGTTTGTGTGACCCAAACCAGCCACATTACAATCTCCCAACAAACTGTGGTGCTTAATAGGGAAACAAGCTCGTTACTAGTTGCATCCTCCCAAAAGGATGTGACTATTGAAACAAGCTCTCAACCAAGAGCATGGGCCAAAAGGGGAAGGGACACTGGCCAACCTTAAACTTACATCAGAAAGAAGAAATCTAAAATACTTGGGGAATCACAGGGTGCACACACAGTGCCAACTACAGTCAAAGACTCGGTTACTGCACCATCACAAAGTTAGATTGATGTGGCTCCAATAAATGTGGAGTCACAGCCAAAATCTCTCACAATTGAAATACCTCACACACACAATTCTCCCACAGACTCACTGGATGTGGACATGATCAACACATCAATTCCTGATTCTCCATCTTTAACTCTCATGGAGAAGCCAAAATCTAAAGTAAGCGAGCACCATCTTTTAGATGATTTGTTGGCTCACTTGCCATTTTTCTGATACTACTGAGAAATCTGTGCCTAATCTCAAATCAATTACCACAGATTCTACAGTAGTTTCAACTCCCAACTCTTTCATTTCTACTCTCTCGATGGATATTCATCATCCGTCGATTAGTGATTGTCACTCGACGGATAAGCTTCATAGCAATTATCCGTCGACATTCACAACTACTATTTCGACGGATGTCTCTCATCCGTTGAATGTCACTGCACCACTTGAAATTTCCACAATTGTTACAAGTGCAGATGACTTAGTGGTTGTTCAATCACTCTTAAGACTGAGGGAAGGAAGTGAATTGAGTTAGAGGCTGAGTTGCTCCCAGGCAAAAGGAGAGGAAAAGAGTGACAAAATGCATGTTATTTCTTCCAGCATGGAAAAAGTAAGTGAGAGGAGTCCCACCTTAGATGGTGCAGGTGAGGGTGGGAAGCCAATGGGAGCCCTTGATGCAAGAAAAGAGAGATAATGAGAGAAAAATAGGTACATCAGAATGGGAAGATCTTATTATTAGTGAGTTAAGGGATGTCAATGATGCAAAAAATAAGCAACTATTTCATCAAGAATATCAAGCAGATTTTAGATTATGTCTCCTTTGATGTTGAGGAATTTACTCATCATGTTCCAGCTTATCAAATTCAAGTTGAACAGTGCAATGAGCATGCTGAGAAGATGTAATGCCCTCCAAACCCAGGTCAGAAGTTTGGGGTCCACAACATACACACACCATATTTAAACCTGTTTATGAATATAATAATGATATATATATATATATATATATATATATAAACAATGACCCTACTTACCATAATCCACGGATAGACTCAGTTAAAGTATGCCCACAAGCCACAACCAACACAAACTAAGCCAAACATCATCTGCTAGCTTATTCCATCTCATCCTAGATACCTAGCTCGCACACTTGTTTGGGGATCCTCGCTACCACCAGTTTTCTTTTTCACTGGAAAAGAATATAAACAGATTTGCAAGAGTGAGCTAACTAGCTCAGCAAGTCATAATGACAGTCACTGAGATTAACAATGATCAATTGAAATGATATAAGGAATCAATTTTACTGATAAACAACGATTAGAATTGGATATTCATTTTCATTTTAAAAACCAAAGTTAGGCTGTTGATCAGTCACGCACTAACCCCGAGCAAGGCTCCCAACTTTGCTCTATATACTGGATCCAAGGCACACATTGGCCTATTCTGACCACGAATCTGGTCCGACCACGAATCTGGTCCATATTTAAAAACAATCCAATTCCAGAATCATAATATGATAATCAATGTAAATCAATAGTTGAATCATAAATAACATTTATTTCGAAGCATAGGATGATATATAGTTCCATAAAGGAATAACAAGGAAATCATAAAGGTTGGGTTTCAATCAAGGAAAGAATAAAAAAACAGAAGACCCAAGGGTTCAAGAGTTACAAGAATTGGTCTTCTGTTACACAAGATATAAGGGTTGGTATGTTAAGCAATCTTGTATCAAGAATTAGTATGTGGTAGATATGTATTTTTGGAGTAGTATCGTATAAATATGGTTGGTATCTGAGAACTCAACAAGCAATTGTTTATGAAGAATCAGGTTTATGGCTCAAGATCAATGAGAATCAGGGTTCGGGTTAAGTATTTCGAAGTACTTGCAATATAGAACAAGAACCATTAGGAATACTTGCAATTATATTACAAGGAGGAGAAGAAACACTTGCCTTATCAATAGCTTTTATTCTACTTGCACTTCTCAATTGATTCCCACTCACTAACCACTTGCTTTCCCTTTCTACACCTCGCTTCCTCTGTTAAACATCACATATACTTATCAACACTACATCTCATCTCATTTTATTCGATACAAGCTTCTAACTACCCTTCGTTTCACCCAAATCCGATGTACATAATGAAAATTATGAATAAAACAGTCAAACAATGCACGTATAGTCATATTATGCATCAATCAGATCACATAAAACACGTAGCATGTAGGATATTCAATCACAATAATTTTTCAAAGAAGATTCGGGGTTAAAATGATTTTCTAGGTATCTAATACGAATTTTTGAACATTTTTCAGAATTTAAACGGGACTCCGAATCATTTTATAATTAAATAATAGGGTTCGAACACTCGAATCTGACTTAAAAATAATTTTATATTATTATCGAGCGTTGAAAATAATTTTAAATAATATTTTAAAACTCGAAACTATTTTTCGGAATTTTTAAACCAAAAAAAATAATTATATCCAATTATTAAATCAATTAATAATTAATTAAATTTATTAATCAATTAATATTAAATTAATCGATTAATTAAAATAATTAAAAACTAATTAAAATTAATTAATATATTAAATTAGATTTATTTTTGAATAAATAAATAATTTAAAACAATTTTCTAAATTTAAAATAATTAAATAACTATTTTTCTGATTTTTAAAATAATAACAATATCATTTCTAAATATAAAGTAAACAGAAATCCCCTTTTTGTAAGTTTTTTAAAAAGACATCCTGAATTTGCAAAGTTCAGAAACTTTGGGGGGTTAAGTTGTAAAAACATAATTTCATAAATGATTTTGAATTAAAACAGATCAAAACCGGATTAAACCCTGGGTCAAAATTGACCTGAATGGGACCCGATTATGAAGAACACGGCGGTCGGGGTAATAATCTGGCCAAAACTTTGATGATTCTCGTCCATTTTTCGCCTAATTGATTCCTTAATGATCCAGAAACACAAACCAGCTTGCCTTACTCTCAGAGGCGTTCCCGTTCACCTTCCCTGGTGAAACCGCCATTATCGCCGGCGAGTGTAATGACTAGTATACTTTTATATTATTTTAAAGTGTAATTATTAAATAAAATATGTGTATTGGTTTTGATCGCTGAGTGTGATTTTATTATTACCTATGTGTGATTTTTGGTGTACAGGGTTGTTCGCGCAACTAATTATTGAGTTGTATTATTTTTGTTTCACTTTTAAAAGTGGATTCAATGTAAATTTATTTTTATAAATATGTGGATTATCTCTAAAATTATTTTTGTGGTTTTATAATTACAATAATTATTTTTGGGAGTTTATAAAGTTTAGAAATCAATATTTCATCAATTATTTAGCCCTGTATAATTTTCTGATTCATTTATTCGTAAAATCATTATTTAATTCCAGAATTCTCTAAAAATTATGAAACTCATATTTATGTAAGTTTAAAATATTTCGAGAATTTTAAAATTATTTTGGAAATTTTCGGGATTAATTTCACCCGCACGTCGATTCATTTTATTGTTAAAAACGAGTATAATGTGCATTTTAGAAATTGTTTTAAAATCTTGAAAATTATGTTTTTATAAAGTTCGGGGTGTTTATAAAATTTTAAGAGTATTTGGGTAATTTTACGGGCTTTCGCTACCCGTGTATTCAGTCGTTAAAATAGCGTAGTGCAAGCGAAACCGGTCTTAACGGGGAATAGTTATCAGTCCAATTACACGTGTCTAATTCTTATGAATTAGAATACACGTGTTATGCAGGGTGTGGACAACAATTTATTCAGAAAAAAGAAATCAACCCCTCCTCCCTGTTCATCATTTTCGGTTCAATCTTTCTTCAGTCTCTCGTTTTTTTTCTTTTTCTTTTTGATTGCTCGATCACTCTTCTTCTTCCTCGTTTCTCTCTCTGTACTCAGGTGAGTTCCGGCCGTTTCGAACTCCAGCCATCATCGTTATTCTTGCTACTGATCTTGGTTCCAATTTTTATTTTGCTGATTATGCCTATATATATGCATGTATGTGTGTATAGCTGCGTATTCAGTTGTGGGCATATCTGTTTGCTTCGTGTGCTTGCTGTCCGGTTGCCTCCGTCTGGCTTTCTGGCAAGGCGGCCAGATGTGCGGGTGAAGTTCGTACGTGGCGTGATGTTTTCATTTTTATTGTTTATTTTTTAGTTTCTCTGAATTTCGGATTAACCGAAATAAAAATTTGAGTGATTATTTTGAATTACTTGATTAACTTCTGAAGATTTGGGGTAGATATATAAAATATTTATACGAATTATATGGAATAAATTTTCATAATTATTCGTATTATATTTTTGAAAATTACGAGTTAATCGGTGATATACGTGTTGGAAACCCAAAATTAATCGCGTACCCGCAAGTTTTACCGCCGTCAGCGATGAATTTCGATGAGGTGACGGTGGACTGTGATGATTTATTCTGAGTCCTAATATTTTAAGATAATAAATAATTTAGTTCGTATATTATTAGTAGTCGAAATAAAAAAAATAGTAGTTAAATAAATCAGTTCGAGAATTATTTGGATTGATTGTCTGGTTGTTGGGTTGTGATGGTAATTGTAATTGTTGGTTGGGATTTGTGAAGTTGAATTGTGGTTGTTATTGATTGGGTTTGACGTCGAAGTGTTTCGACGGGATAGTCCGATAAATAAAGGAAGTGCTGCCCGATTTCCGGGAAATTAAATTACAGAAATACGGAAGCGTATCCGGTGATTATTGGGCTGTCTAGCGAGTATATATAACTACATATATGTTTTATACGAAACGTGATTGTATGTTGTGGTGAAATGTTTTTCCAAAACCAATAACCAAAATTTCGTAAAATGACGAGCATACGTATATTCTTGAAACGAACACCGAACCGATCTTTGAGAACGTGAACCCGAATTGTTACGTGTACTATTACGTGCCTTATTATGTATATAATATTAGTTTGCGAATATGTACGAGTCAGGAATTGTATCGTTGGGTAATTAGTTTAGTGAGTACAAGTCAAGCATACCTGGTCGTCTAACGTAGGGTATTTCGACTCTGTAGGTTCTTGTTGAAGGACTCCAGAAGTGATATCAAACTAAAGATAACCTAGTGATCAGTCGACAAGCGTAGCGAGGTTCCAAGCGAAAGACCTGAACGTTGAAGTCAGACACATGATAGTCTATTAGTAAGGCGATAAAACCGAGCATCCAAGTCAGTCCAAGGTCAATCGGTATTAGTTGTAAAGCTCTGCAAGGCAAGTACCCCTGACCATTATTTTATGGTTCAGTATATATGAATGAAATGTTGTTTATTTCTGAACAGGAACATAAACATTTTAAGTTACATATCCCCTGTGTTTGAAAATGTTGTTAAATATGTGTTTTTGGGGAAAAGTAACTTCCGAAAATACCTACTCTAAAGTGTAATTAAAAATGGAAAAGAGGTTTTGAATAGTGTGATGTGACAGAATTAATTTTAACAAGAGATAGATAAAAGTGATTTTGAAACTGGATAAAATGAATCAGATATTGGATAACGTTGTTAAGTGGCTAATTAGGTTGCGCGCATTACAAAACCGATTAGTCCAGCATAGTTGATCAGAGACCTAGCTAGTCTCTGCGGATCCGGTAATTTGTGTAAAAGCTCGATCAACTTTCCTAGACATTTTTTGTGATAGCCCGACCAACTATCCTAGATAATTTGTGTGGAGGCATGATCAGCCGTCCCTAGATAACATCCAATACATATCTGATTATGATTTAGTGGTTCCTGTAACGGAACAAATGATTTTGTGGTTCCAGTAACGAAACAAGTGATTGAGGTTCTTGTAACGGAACAAATGGTTTTGGGTCCCCGTAACGGGACAAATGGTTTTATGGTTCCTGTAATGGAATGGAAGGTTTGAAAATGAAAATAGCATGCTAAAATTAAACTCTGGTATTTATGCACAACACACGACTGTTGATTTTGTTTTACAAGGCATGCTAGTTTTGATATCCAGTTTATACCTATTTTACATGTTTCTAACAAGTTATGAATTCTGTTCCTATAACTGCTTTACTTTAAATCATTTTTACTTGTTATTCATATAGTGGTACTGCTAAGCAATTGATTGATCACCCTTGCAGAATGTTTTATATATGTATTGCAGATACATAGGGGATTCATCTGTGGTAGTCAGGGCAGAGTTCCAGTTCCTTCCATATAAGGCTCCTCTCAGGTAGTTGTGTCGGACCAAAGATGGTCTGTTGAGTTGCTATACTAAGATAGTATTGTTCAGATTGTTTATAGTAAATTGGTTGTTTAACAGATGTAACCTAAATCATACTTAAACCTGGAAAAGATCTTGGTAAAGGGGGTCGTGGTTATGTATAATTAGTAATTTGAATTATATTATGTTTATTATTATTGTTATTGGTGACGTCAACTCCTGACCCCGGGGTTGAGGCCGTCACAGTTGGTATCAGAGTCAAAAGAATGCAAGAAAGTTCATTTGTAGATATGAGGCAGCAACTCAACCAGAGGAGCGAGTCTACGAGTTTAGTCAAGGGTTTTGGAAATGTAACCCTGACGTCTATTGAGGATTGGCTGGAACTACCCTAACCTAGAATACGTTTCCTTCGTATATGTATTATTAGTAATGTCCGATAGAGATTTCTAGTTTCCTTCTCTTAAATTCGAGTCTGATTGAGAGAATTCAGCTTTTGAGCAGACCTTTGATGTGTCAAGTGAAGAGACGCAAACGTTATTTCTAAATATCACATTTTCTATGTCAAAGAATGTTATTGGACCGACTGTGTGACCTTGGTGAGTTCGGATAGTATGATAATAGTCAGTGGCTGCTATGACGACCAAGTTGTATAGTGAATGTGGATCAGAAAGAGAGGTGGTATCTTTGAACCCTTATATTTCTTTCTTGAAACGTATTTTGTTTCCAGAGTCATTGTTTCTTATCCTATAAGTTGCTTACTTTTCCCGTGAGAAATTTGAGAACTCGGAGTAAGCCACTTAGGGTCCTGTTGGTTCAATTATAAATCAGATCTTCTCCCTCCATATTTGTAAATCTCTATTTAAATATTGTTTATTTTCTTAGAGATTCTATCGGTTGATTGGGGCAAACAATGCATATGAGTTGACCATTTGTCTATGTGACAAAAGGGTCTGGTGGGACGCCACCGAAATATGTGTTGTGAGCTATGCGGTACTAAGACTGGCCATCTTATGTACTTGTATGGTTGCTCTCAGTTATACTATGTCTTCTTCTCTTGTCCTCCCTGTATCATTAATTCCTTGACTTTGAAATTTCATTTGAAGTCCCGAGGTAGTTAATTGCCAGTAGTTTTTGTAATTAGACAGTCCTGGTTATTGGGAATAAATGAGAGTTGACTGTCAGGAAGAACGAAAGTCCTATATCAGGGTGTTATTTAAGAATGAGGGTAACAGCGAAGGTTCAAGATCTAATGGTGGAGTTATAGCCTCGGGAAAAGCAATTAAGTGGTTGGTGGATTACGTGTAAGTGACAAGAAATCATCCCTAGAGGAATGGTTGGTTCAAAATTAGACTTTGGTGCCTAGAAGAGGCCAGCGTTCCTTAAGTTGACCCGATTTACCAGTCGTTCTATGTAATTAGTGGCTGATATAGCTAGCCAAGTCTCGTAGTATATCAGATTAGTGTGATGTGGTAACTGAGTAGTGTCGGGAAGTTAGTCAGTTGTTGTTATATTGAGGAGCCATGTTACGGTGATTAGTTTCTTTATAATTCAGTTTCCTATACTGTTGTTGATTCTGCTATTGTTACCGTTGCTATTGTTGCTAGTATTGCTAATCTAGATATCTTTTATAAATGGATCCTAAGAATAAAGATATGGGTGTTTTGATTGGGCAAAATTTTCCTAACACAGATGTACCATTTGAACGGTGGTATTTTGTTACACATCCTCATTATGTTTTTGAATAAATTCCCTGTTATATTTCAGGAAAATGCCACCCAAGAAAGCTACCCAGTCTAAAGAAAATAGTAGTAGTCTGGCTGAGGGTCCAGTTATAAACAAAATTCTAGACTTGTTGTGCCAGCAGCAGCAGCAACAGTTGCAGTTAATCAAACAGATCTAGAAGCAACAATATCAACAAGGAGAACTAAACCAAACTACTAGTTTTAAATCCTTTCAGTCTGTTAAGCCCCCAGAGTTTAAGGGTGAAGTGGATCCTGTTGTTGCCAGAAATTGGCTTAAGGAAATGGAAAAGGCATTTACCCTCATGAAAGTAAGTGATGATCTTAAGACCGATTATGCGAGTTACTTTCTTAAGAATGAAGCAAATTATTGGTGGGAATCCACTCGTGCGTTGGAAGGAGAAGGCCCTTTTTCTTGGACAAGATTTACAGAATTATTCTTGGAGAAGTATTTTCCCGATGGTTTAAGGAATCAGTTGGAAGTCAAGTTTCTAGAACTGAAACAAGGTGAAAGAAGTGTGTTGGAATATGAGGCCAAGTTTACAGAATTGGCCCGATTAGTTCCTGAGTATGTAAGTACGGAGATTCAGAAAGCTAGGAGGTTTCTGCAAGGGTTGAAGCCTGAGATTCGCAGAGGAGTTGTGGCATTGCAACTCAAGACATACTCCTCTATGGTTCAGGCCGCCCTGGTAATAGAAAGTGACCAGGAGTTGGCTGTTAAGGAAGAAAGTGATAAGAAAAGAAAGTCGGAAGGTGTTATGGACAAGGCAGACCAAGGAGAATCCAGTCAAGAATTTGAGAATCGGTTTGGCCAAAACAGGAGTAAGGGATTCCGGAGATAGAGTTTATTTCAGGTTAGGTCTAGTTCTACCTCAGTTGATTCCACTCCAGCCCAGTCAGTCAAGTTAGCAGTGGATTGCAAGTCCTGTGACAGGAGATATAGTGGTTCGTGCAAAAAGAATGTGCAATGTTTCAGATGTGGTCATAAGGGTCATTATGCGTCGGAATGCAATCCAGAAAATCCAGGAGTTACGTGTCACAATTGTGGAAAGGTCGGGCATATTGCAAGGAGTTGTAGAATGGTTATTCAAGATACTACTTCCCAAGGGCCAACATCCAACACAGCTGGAGGCAGAACTTTCAAAAGGACCAAAAGATTGAGCGTTTAAAATTTGGACGTAGTAGCATTTGATTTGACACCCTTCGAGCTAGAAGAGTTTGATGTGATTTTAGGATCGAGTTGGTTGTCCTGTAGTAAGGCAAGGAGTGGTTTTTAGAAGAAGCGAGTTGTTAGTGTACAGAAGCCAATAGTAAGGTAAGTTTCTAGGTGCAGAAGTAATATAAGAAGTTCTTTAAATCATGCGAGAAAAAGGAGAAATAAGCAAAGAATGTTGTTAAAGAAAAGGGATGGAATATATGAGATTACTTTCCAGCTTTAATTGATGGAAATGAGTAAAAAGTGTTCGAATGTTTGGGAATTAAGTTGAAAGTGGGTACCATTTATCATCCGTAGGCAAAAGGTCAAACTGAGAGAATGATTCAGAAGATATAAGATATGTAGAGTGTATACATTTTGGATCTAAAAGGAAATTGAGGTAATCCCCTATCATTAATTAAGTTTTTCCATGTTAATAGTTATTATGTCAGCAGGGGAATGTTACCTTGCGAAGCCCTGTGTTGATATAAGTGTGGGTTCCCCTCTATTAAGAGAAAGTGGAAGTAGGAATGATATTAGATCCTGAGTTAATTTAGGGCACCAAGGACGTAGTGGTATTGATTCGGAAAAGAATTGGAACAGCTCGGGATAGACAAATAAAGAAAGCGGACTTGCACCAAAAAGTGTGGATATCGAAGTAAGATCTTTGGTATTGACAAAAGTTTCACATTAAAAGAGATTAATTAAGTTTAAATAGAAGGGACAAGTTGAGTCCTAAATTTAGTGAACCATTCGAGGTATTGATAAATATAGATAAAGTTTCTCATGAGTTGATGTTATCGTTACAACAATATATATATATATAATGTGTTCTGTGTGTCAATATTAAGGTGATATGCATCTGATTCGAACCAAGTCATTGATTGGGAGACAATGGTCTCTTAACAAAATTTATTCTGCGTGAAATGATCGATCCTAGTCCTGGATCGTTAAGAGCGAGTCCTTAGTAATAAGTTTATATCCATAGTGAATATGCTCTGAATAAATCCTCGAGTAGAAGAGTCTACCTGGAAGTTAGAGTCAGATATGCTTAACAAATATCCTCACTTATTTAGTTAAATCAGATTCTGAGGACATAATCTTTTTAAGGGGGGAAGGATGTAACGACTAGTATACTTTTATATTATTTTAAAGTGTAATTATTAAATAATTAATTAAATAAAATATGTGTATTGGTTTTGATCGCTAATTGTGGTTTTATTATTACCTATGTGTGATTTTTTGTGTACAAGGTTGTTCGCGCAACTAATTATTGAGTTGTATTATTTTTGTTTCACTTTTAAAAGTGGATTTAATGCAACTTTATTTGTATAAATATGTGGATTATCTCTAAAATTGTTTTTGTGGTTTTATAATTACAATAATTATTTTTGGGATTTTATAAAGTTTAGAAATCAATATTTCATCAATTATTTAGCCCTGTATAATTATCTGATTTCATTTATTCGTAAAATCATTATTTAATTCCAGAATTCTCTAAAAATTATGAAACTCATATTTATTTAATTTTAAAAAATATTCCGAGAATTTTAAAATTATTTTGGAAATTTTCGGGATTAATTTCACCCGCACGTCGATTCGTTTAATTGTTAAAAACGGTTATAAAGTGCATTTTAGAAATTATTTTAAAATCTTGAAAATTATGTTTTTATAAAGTGCGGGATGTTTATAAAATTTTAAGAGTATTTTGGTAATTTTGCGGGCTTTCGCTACCCGTGTATTCAGTCGTTAAAATAGCGTAGTGCAAGCGAAACCGATCTTGGCGGGGAATAGTTATCGGTCCAATTACATGTATCTAATTCTTATGAATTAGAATACACGTGTTATGTAGGGTGTGGACAACAATTTATTCAGAAAAAAAGAAATCAACCCCTCCTCCATGTTCATCATTTTCGGTTCAATCTTTCTCCAGTCTCTCATTTTTTTTATTTTTCTTTTTGATTGCTCGATTAGACTTCTTCTCCTCGTTTCTCTCCCTGTACTCAGATGAGTTCCGGCCGTTTCGAACTCCGACCATCATCGTTATTCTGGCTACTGATCTTGGTTCCAATTTTTATTTTGCTGATTATGCCTATATATATATGCATGTATGTGTGTATAACTGCGTATTCAGTTATGGGCGTATCTGTTTGCTTCGTGTGTTGGCTGTCCCGTTGCCGCCTTCTGGCTTTCCGGCAAGGCGGCCGGATGTCCGGGCATAGTCCGTGCGTGGCGTGATGTTTTGATTGTGATGTTTATTTTTTAGTTTCTCTGAATTTCGGATTAACCGAAAAAGAAATTTGATTGATTATTTTGAATTACTTGATTAACTTCTGAAGATTTGGGGTAGATATTTAAAATATTTATACGGATTATTTGGAATAAATTTTTATAATTATTCGTATTATATTTTTGAAAATTATGAGTTAATCGGTAAAATACGCGTTGGAAACCCAAAATTAATCGGGCACCCACGAGTATTACCGCCATCAGCGATGAATTTCGATGAGCTGACGGTATATTCTAATGATTTATATTGAGTCCTAATATTTTAAAATAATAAATAATTTAGTTCGTATATTATTAGTAGTCGAAATAAAAAAAATAATAGTTAAATAAATCAGTTCTGGAATTATTTGGATTGATTGTCTGGTTGTTGGGTTGTGATGGTAATTGTAATTGTTGGTTGGGATTTGTGAAGTTGAATTGTGGTTGTTATTGATTGGGTTTGACGTCGAAGTGTTTCGACGGGATAGTACGATAAATAAAGGAAGTGCTTCCTGATTTCCGGGAAATCAAATTACAGAAACACGGAAGCATATTCGGTGATTATTGGCATGTCTAGCGAGTATATATAACTACATATATGTTTTATACGAAACGTAATTATATGTTATGGTGAAATGTTTTGCCAAAACCAATAATCCTAATTTCGTAAAATGACGAGCATGCGTATATTCTGGAAATGAACGCCGAACCGATCTTTGAGAACGTGAACCCAAATTGTTACGTGTACTATTACGTGCCTTATTACGTATATAATATTAGTTTGCGAATATGTACGAGTTGGGAATTGTATCATTGGGTAATTAGTTTAGTGAGGACAAGTCAAGCATACCTGGTCATCTAACGTAGGGTATTTCGACTCTGTAGGTTCTAGTTGAAGGACTCCAGAAGTGATATCGAACTAAAGATAACCTAGTGATCAGTTGACAAGCGTAGCGAGGTTCCAAGAGAAAGACCTCAACGTTGAAGTCGGATCCAGGATAGTTTGTTAGTAAGGCGATAAAGCCGAGCATCCAAGTCAGTCCAAGGTCAATCGGTATTAGTTGTAAAGCTCTGCAAGGAAAGTACCCCTGACATTCTTTTATGGTTCAGTATATATGAATGAAATGTTGTTTATTTTTGAACAGGAACATAAACATTTTAAGTTATGTATCCCCTGTGTTTGAAAATGTTGTTAAATATGTGTTTTTGGGGAAAAGTAACTTCTGAAAATACCTATCTCTAAAGTGTGATTAAAAATGGAAAAGAGGTTTTGAATAGTGTGTTGTGACAGAATTGATTTTAACAAGAGATAGGTAAAAGTGATTTTGAAACTGGATAAAATGAATCAGATATTGGATAAAATTGCATAAGTGGCTAATTCGGTTGCGCGCATTACAAAACCGATTAGTCCAGCATAGTTGATCAGAGGCCTAGCTAGTCTCTGCGGATCCGGTAATTTGTGTGAAAGCCCGATCAGATTTCCTAGACATTTTGTGTGATAGCCCGACCAACTATCCTAGATAATTTATGTGGAGGCCTGATCAGCCGTCCCTAGATAACATCCAATACATATCTGATTGTGATTTAGTGGTTCCTATAACGGAACAGATGATTTTTTGGTTCTAGTAACGGAACAAGTGATTGAGGTTCCAGTAACGGAACAAATGGTTTTGGGTCCCCGTAACGGGACAAATGGTTTTATGGTTCCTATAATGGAACAGAAGGTTTGAAAATGAAAATAGCATGCTAAAATTTAACTCTGGTATTTATGCACATCACACAACTGTTAATTTTGTTTTACAAAGCATGCTAGTTTTGATATCCAGTTTATACCTATTTTACATATTTCTAACAAGTTATGAATTCTGTTCCTATAACTGCGTTACTTTAAATCGTTTTTACTTGTTATTCATATAGTGGTACTGCTGAGCAATTGATTGCTCACCCTTACATAATGTTTTGTATATTTATTGCAAATACCTAGGGGATTCATATGTGGTAGTTAGGGCAGAGTTCCAGTTCCTTCCATGTCAGGCTCCTCTGAGGTAGTTGTGTCGGACCAAAGATGGTCTGTTGAGTTGCTGTACTAAGATAGTATTGTTCAGATTGTTTGTGGTAAGTTTGTTGTTTAATAGATGTAACCTAAATCATACTTAAACCTGGAAAAGATCTTGGTAAAGGGGGTCGTGGTTATGTATAATTAGTGATTTGAATTATATTATGTTTATTATTATTGTGTTGGTGACGTCAACTCCTGACCCCGGGGTTGAGGCCGTCACAGCGAGGCTTCGAGCTTTTCCGGCGATACTTTTTCGGCCTCCAACACAGAAACCAAACACATGACTGAGCTTATTTTATTATGATTTGTTCTCAGTCTTAATTAAGAACATTCAAACATTCAAAACCCTAATTTTAATTTTCCAGAATCAAACATCAATTTCTATATGTTATTGAACTCGGTTTTTGACATATAATATACCAAGATGACCAGAAAAAGATTATCTACGTGATGGAATCATTAAATCACAACAACAACATTAAGAACAAATTTTCATAATTTAATCTATAATTAATTCAAAATAAAAAAATTAAATAAGAAAAATACCTCGATTTCTACACCAAAATAGTTGATTGATTCAAAAAGAGTTTTTTGAGAGCTTCGTTTTGATATATTGCACGCCCGAATCGGAGTTCGATAACGTCTTCATTCGTATGTTTGATTCTCAAAAACGTAATGTTTTTAGGGGTTTTCTCTGTATTTCTTATTTGTGAATTGATTGATTATTATTTTAGGAATAAAATGAAATAATAAAAGGGCTATATATATTTATGGAATATTGGTTCATGTTGGATCGTCTTGGATCGATAAATTAGTTACTTAGCCGCTAAGTAACTGCAAAAATGATCTGATTTAATACCCGTATTGGATAATTATCCCAACCTGGCTTTTTATAAAACACTTTATACGAAAATAATGTAATATTATCCCGTCTTTCGAGAATACGAGTTTTGTTGATATATCGAAATAATTATCATATCGAAAATTGTACGCCGGGATGCGTACAGGTCAAACCGTAATCCGGATCGAAAAAGTCAAAACACGTAAAATGTCTGGAATTACCAGATTAGGTTAGGAAGGAGTTTTTAGAAGAGTTTCGGGTTGTAAAAACGTAAAAACGGTTGAGGTTGGACGATTCCCAACTTTATAAAATAATTTTGTAATTATCCGGGAGATAATTAATAAATTCATAAATTAATATAAAATCATATAACACTCCAAAAATTACCAGAAAAATACCACACTTATCTATATTTAATTCTGGACATATTAAAATTAACATACTCATATCATGTCACATATAAACATCTAAATATTATTATCAATTATCAGATAATTCACCAAACTTCACATAATAATCATATAATAATCATTTACTGATAAAAATAATTACACGCGATATCCTGGATATTACATCCTTCCCCCCTTAAAAGGATTCTGTCATCAGAATCTCCTTTGTAAACAACTGAGGGTACTTTTCTCGCATATCGCTTTCTAACTCCCAGGTTGACTCTTCAACCTTTGGGTTTCTCCACAATACACTTACTAAATTTATAACTTTATTTCTCAATATCTTTTCTCTCATTTTTAGAATATCTATTGGATTCTCTACATATGACAAATCTGTCTGAAGTTCTATCGGCTCATACTCAATTACATGCCTAGAATTTAAATTATATTCCTTAAGCATCGATACGTGAAAAACATTATGAATGTGCTCCATGTGCGGGGGTAACGCCAATTCGTATGCTACCTTGCTTACACGTTTCAAAATTTCAAAAGGTCCGACGTATCAAGGACTCAGCTTTCCTTTCTTTCTGAATCTCGATAATCCTTTCCATGGTAACACCTTTAGTAACACTAGATCTCCTTCTTTAAATTCCATATCCATTCTTGATTGATCCGCATATTTTCTCTGACGATCCTGTGCTGCAATTAGCCTTTTCTGGATGACTTCCACAACCTCTTTTTTCTGCTGCACCAATTCAGGTCCAAGTATTTTACGCTCTTTGACTTTGTCCCAATATACTGGTGATCGACATTTGCATCTATAAAGAGCTTCATAAGGAGGCATTCCGATGCTGGCATGATAACTGTGACGGCCTCAACCCCGGGGTCAGGAGTTGACGTCACTAAACACAATAAACATTCTCTCGGCACTGTCCACTGTGCTTTTTCCCACACGTCTTACAATCAACTACTGGTTTACTCATCCTCGTCGGGGCAGAGTTAACTGATGTTGCACCGGGCTTAACTTGGGGAAAGTTCTGCCCTTTAAACTTTTTATTCTTATTTCTGCCAAACCAACGCTGAAACTTCCGACTCGTTATTCCTGATTCTGACTTTGCAGGTCCACTTTTAAATTTCCTCTTCTTTTTACCCTGCTCCTTTACAGCTAACTTCTGATCACTCTCTATTACCAAGGCAGCCTGGACTACCAAAGTATATATCTTGAGTTGTAAGGCTACAACTCCACTCCTTATTTCTGGCTTCAACCCTTGTTGAAACCGCTTCGCTCGTGGGGCTTTTGAACTCACATATTCCGGTTCTATACGAGCCAATTCCGTAAACTTCGCTTCATATTCCGTGACACTCCTATTTCCTTGTTTCAGCTCCAAAAACTCCATCTCCATTTGACTTTGGAGACAAACTGGGAAATACTTTTCCAAGAACAACTCTGTGAATCTGGCCCAGGGAACTGGACCTTCTCCTTATAGGGCTCGCGTAGATTCCCACCAATAATTCGAATCATTTATCAGAAAATATCTAGCATAATCAGTTTTTAAATCCTCACTCACCTTGGTGAGCGCAAATGCCTTTTCCATTTCCTTTAACCATATCCTGGCAGCAACAGGATCTACCTCTCCTTTAAACTCCGGGGGCTTCACTGCTTGAAAAGACTTAAAACTAACACCTTGATTTGCCCCTCTCATCTCATGCTGCTGTTGGATTTGTAGTTGCTGCTGTTGGATTTGCTGTTGTTGTTGATGTATGATCATGTGTTGCTATTATTATTGTTGTTCTGTTGCTGGCATTTTTAGATTATAATCATTCACTTAGGACGGATCCAATTATAATGGGGGATGAGAATAATGTCTTAGTGGCAACGCTCTCCTGATGCATAAATATAAACTGCTGGAGCAATCCATTTCCTTATATATGACTATTATGTTTCAGGAGATGCCACCAAAGAAAAATTCTCAGCCCAATAACGGATCTGCTGGGGATCCTTCCATGAGTGATTTGATGAACTTGTTGCGTCAGCAGACTGTACAGCTGGCCCAACAGCAACAACAATTCCAGTAACAGCAGCAACAATTGCAACAGCAACAACAACAGCAACAGCAGCTCATACAGCAACAACAACAGCAAATCCAACAGCAGCAACTACAAATCCAACAGCAGCATGAGATGAGAGGGGCAAATCAAGGTGTTAGTTTTAAGTCTTTTCAAGCAGTGAAGCCCCCAGAGTTTAAAGGAGAGGTAGATCCTATTGCTGCCAGGATATGGTTAAAGGAAATGGAAAAGGCGTTTGCGCTCACCAAGGTGAGTAAGGATTTAAAAATTGATTATGCTAGTTATTTTCTGAGAAATGATTCAAATTATTGGTGGGAATCTACGCGAGCCCTAGAAGGAGAAGGTCCAGTTCCCTGGGCCAGATTCACAGAGTTGTTCTTGGAAAAGTATTTCCCAGCCTGTCTCCAAAGTCAAATGAAGATGGAGTTTTTGGAGCTCAAATAAGGAAATAGGAGTGTCACGGAATATGAAGCGAAGTTTACGGAATTGGATCGTATAGCACCAAAATATGTGAGTTCAGAAGCCCAACGAGCGAAGCGGTTTCAACAAGGGTTGAAGCCAGAAATAAGGAGTGGAGTTGTAGCCTTACAACTCAAGACATATACTTCGGTAGTCCAGGCTGCCTTGGTAATAGAGAGTGATCAGAAGTTAGCTGCAAAGGAGCAGGGTGAAAAGAAGAGGAAATTTGAAAGTGGACCTGCAAAGTCAGAATCAGGAATAGCGAGTCGGAAGTTTCAGCGTTAGTTCGGCAGAAATAAGAATAAAAAGTTTAAAGGGAAGAACTTTCCCCAAGTTAAGCCTGGTGCAACATCAGTTAACTCTGCCCCGACGAGGATGAGTAAACCAGTAGTTGATTGTAAGACGTGTGGGAAAAAGCACAGTGGACAGTGCCGAGAGAATGTTAATTGTGTTTAGTGACGTCAACTCCTAACCCCGGGGTTGAGGCCGTCACAATAACTGTTATTGTAAGCAAATTTCACTAAGGGTAAATACTCGTCCCAATTTCCTTTAAAATCAATGGCACAAACACGTAACCTATCTTCAATTATTTGGATTGTTCTCTCGCTTTGGCCGTCCGTGTGCGGATGATAAGCCGTACCCATATTCAACTTAGTTCCCAAGCATTCTTGAAAACTTCTCCAGAATCTTGAATTGAATCGTGGATCTCGATCAGATATAATAGACACAGGGACTCCATGACACACTACTATTTCTTTTAAATAAATGTGAACTGACTTATCCAGGGAAAATCTTTCATTGACAGGCAAGAAATGAGCTGGTTTGGTTAGTCTGTCCACTATAACCCAGATAGTATCGTGATTTGCTTTCGTCTTTGGTAAGCCAACTATAAAATCCATAGCAATGTGCTCCCACTTCCATTATAGAATCTCTAGTGGTTGTAGCAATCCGCTTGGTCTCTAGTGCTCCGCTTTAACTTTCTGACACGTGTAGCATTTGCTAACCCATTCCGCAATTTCTCTTTTCATGTCTGGCCACCAATATTTCTTTTTCAAATCTCTGTACATCTTGGTACTTCCTAGATGGATGGAATACCTTAAGTTGTGAGCTTCCTGTAGAATTTCATTATTCAATTCTGTCACTTGTGGAATCCAAATTCTGGATGAAAATTTGAGAATACCTTGATCATCCTTCTGAGTGCATAACTCTTCTCCAACCAAACGATTGATAACTTGATCCATTATTTCCTCTTGGCATCTTATTATCTTTTCTAGCAATTCCAGTTGAATAGTCATATTATACATCCTTGCTTCATTAGGCTTGCAAATTTTGACTTCCAATTCCAGTTTCTGAAATTCCTTGTATAACTCTTCAGGTATCGTCAGCATGTTGAGTCTTTCCATTCTGCTTAACGCATCTGCCACCACATTCGCTTTTCCTGGATGATAGTTAATCGTGTAATCATAGTCCTTGATCAACTCCAACCATCTTCTCTGTCTCATGTTGAGCTCTTTTTGCGTGAATATGTACTTCAAACTCTTATGATCCGTATATATCTCGCATCTTTCTCCATATAGATAATGTCTCCAAATCTTCGAGGCGAATACTATTGATGCTAGTTCCAATTCATGAGTAGGATACTTCTGCTCATGAGGTTTCAATTGTCTAGACGCATATGCAATGACTTTATCATGCTGCATCAAACACAACCTAATCCCTTATGAGAAGCATCACTATTGATTAAGAAGTTCCCTTGATCATCTGGAAGTGACAAAACAGGTGTCATGATCAATCTCTTCTTTAATTCTTGAAAACTATCTTCGCACTTCTCGTTCCATATAAACTTCTCACTTTTCCTGGTAAGCTTTATCAAAGGCGTCGCAATCTTTGAGAAATCTTGAATAAATCGTCGATAATATCCCGCTAATCCCAAGAAACTTCTCACCTCAGTTGGTGTTTTTGGCCTTTCCTAATTTGTAATAGCTTCAATCTTCACTGGTTCCACTTTGATTCCTTCATTGCTTACCACGTGTCCCAAAAATTGAACTTCTTGTAACCAAAATTCACACTTTGAAAACTTGGCATACAACTTCTTCTTTCTCAGAAATTCTAAAGATATCCTTAGATGCTCCGCGTGATCTTCCGTTGACTTTGAGTAGATTAAAATATCATCGATAAACACAATGACAAACTTATCCAAGCATTCCTTAAAACTTTTATTCATCAAGTCCATAAATGCAGCTGGGGCATTGGTCAATCCAAAAGACATCACTAGGAATTCGTAATGACCGTACCTTGTTCTAAAAGCCGTCTTTGGTATATCTTCAGGTTGGATCTTTAATTGATGATATTCGGATCTCAAATCAATCTTAGAAAAATACCTGGCCCCTCCCAGTTGGTCAAACAAATCATCGATTCGAGATAAGGGATACTTGTTCTTGATCGTAAGTTTATTGAGTTCTCGATTGTCAATACATAGCCTCATGCTTCCGTCTTTCTTCTTAACAAATAATACCTGTGCACCCCATGGGGATACACTGGGTCGACTCACTCCTTTCTCTAACAATTCTTGCAATTGCTTTGCTAGTTTCCTTCCAGGTGTTAAATCGATCGCAAACTCAATTTCTCTATCTGGAGGAAGTCCTGTTAATTCATCTGGAAACACGTCTGAAAATTCTTTGACCACTGGAATGTCTTCCAGTTTTGCTGGCTCCTGACTTCTATCTATCACATACGCAATGAAATGCTCGCATCCTTGTTGTAGTAACTTCTTGGCTTGAATCATCGTCAAGAACTTCTTCGCTTGTCTCTAACCACTAAAGGTCACCACTTTCTCCTCTGGCGTCTTCAAGATTACTTTCTTATTCCGACAGTCTATCTGAGCATCATGCTTAGATAGCCAGTCCATTCCTAAAATGACCTCAAACTCTCCTAACTTAAACGGTATCAAGTCAGCAACAAACTTATTTCCAGAAATCTCAATCTCACAGCTCTTACACACTTGATTAACCGATACACGTTCTTGTTATGCTAATTCTACCGTCATAATTTCACTTAGCAATTTAATTGGACAATTCAGCTTATCAACAAAATCTTGAGAAATAAATGATTGAGTTGCTCCCGAATCTACCAACAGTTTAGCACATAAAGAATTCACAGTTAGCGTACCTGCCATAACATCAGTGTCCATGATAGCATCTTTCACAGACATATCACAAACTCTAGCTCTGGGAGGTTCATTCACTGTTGGAGGGGCTCCCATGATTCGCAGTGTATTATTGACTAGAACTGGTGCCTTACAATCCCTGGCTATGTGCCCTGGCTTTCCGCACTTGAAACAGGTATACCAAATTTCTAGAATTTTGCCTGCCTGATTTTTGGTAGGTTGCTCCTTGTTGGTTGGCTCCCTGACTGGCTGATTACGATACTCCCTTGAATAGTTCCCCCTCTGGTTGCATCTATAGCACACTACATTCAACTTGTTCCAAACTCCACCATGCTTCTTCCCGCAGACTTGGAAATCTGGTATAGTTGGCGTCTGCTGGGTTGGCTGGTTCCCAGTGGCTGGACGGTTACCTTGTCCTCTATTGCCTGTATTCTGCCTGTTAAAATTCCTCCCGGGCTGGAACTCGCCTTTCCTCTAATTGAAATTTGGAAACTTCCCTGCTTGAGATTATCTTTCACTCCCTTCGAACTTCCTCTTCTTACTTTCCTTCTCTTTCTGAGACATTTCACTTTTTGTCTCCACGATCATAGCTTTCTGCACAACTCTCACATACGTGTCCAATTTAAATATGGTCACCTTCCTACGAATCAATGTCTTGAGTCCTTGCTGAAACCTCTTAGCCTTCTTCCTTTCAGTGTCCACATAGGATGGCACAAACCTACACAACTCCTCAAACTTGCTTTCATAATCTGCCACTGACATATTCCCCTGCTTGAGCTCCAGAAATTTCAATTCCATTTGATCCTGAAAAAACTGAGGGAAATACATCTCTAGAAATAACTCCTTGAATCTATCCCATGCAACATCATCAGTACCTTCCAACACTTTAACAGTTTCCCACCAGTAAGTGGCTTCATTCTTCAAATAATAACTTGCAAACTCAGTCTTCTGTTCCTCCCTCACCTTAACTAAGGCAAATGTCTTCTCAATCTCCTTCAACAGACCCTTGCCTCAATCGGATCTACGGAACCTTTAAACTCTAGTGGATTCACCGCCTGAAAGGTCTTAAAGGATACCTGAGGGTTAGTCTGCCTCTGCTGTTGTTGAGTCAGGTGGACTGTATGTTGGGCCAAGATCTGAAGTATCTGGGCTACAGTTGGGTCCATAGGACCTGGATTAACATTCTGGTTATTACTGTCTTGGGTATTGTTGTTGTTGTTGTTGGTTTCTTCATTTTGGTTGGTAGCACGGTTGTTTCTTCTAGGAGGCATTTTCTATAAAAAATCAAACAACTTATTTAGCCTTTAAATCAAATCTCTTTTTCTGAAAAGATTTTAGTAAAACAGAAATATATCTTTTTGAAAACATTTTTAATAGTCGAACTAAGTAAATTGTATGCTTATTTACAAAATATAAACAGTTAGGGGAAAAATACAGGTTATCACAAGAGTTTTATAACTGGTGCTATAAAATAAAACATGTATAGTAAAGTAGATGACCATTCTGGAAAGGAAAGGTACTGGTGTATATCAAAGTTTGGTGGTACAAGCGCGAAACATTTTATTGAAAGCAAAGGTACAACAGGCCTATCCATTAGTCAACATGTCTTGTTTATTTATATTCCCGCCAAAAGTCTGATCTTACATATCACACATTATTATACATATATCAGTTGTCACATTATCTCCGTCGTCTAGTTTCAAGTACTCTCCGGGTCACCTAAATCTCATTCCGAAATTTCTTCACATTCCTTCCTACATCTATAGTCCTGATAATGTGTTGTAGTTCCTCGATTTGTGCCCTACAACTTCTCGCTCCAAAAGAAGAACCTCATACTAGAGATTACTGAAGAAATTTATTATCATAGAATACCAAATGAAATTTCAAAATCAAGGAAATCGAATGAGAAGGAATAGTGAAGAAGATGTAGGTATGACTGAGAGCAATCATAAAAGTACATAAGATGGCCAGTCTTAGTACCGCATAGTTCACAACACATAATTTGGTGACGTCCCGCCAGACCCTTTTCTCACACAGACAAATAGTCAACGCATATGTATTGTTTGCCTAATCGTCCGATAGAATCACCGAGGAAAGAAACGATGTTTAGATAGAAAAATTCATAAATAGGGAAGGAGAGAATCTGATTTATAATGAAATCGATAAAATCCTAAGACGCACCCGCAGCTGAATGTCCACTAGAGTCAGAATCAGGAGGTAGAGATCCTTGAATAGGTGGTCTCACACTTGGAGGAAGAATAGTTTGCATCGGTGCAACCATCGCAACATGTATTATGGCTGACACTGGTGGAAGAGCAGGACGTGGATCATATGACGGTCTTCCAAATGAAGGTTCTGAATGATCAGAAGGTACCAAAATAAAGGAATCTGACATCGCTGCTATCTGAAAATCACGTTGCTAGATAAGGATCTCGAATCTCATCACGAATCATACTAAAGCCTACTATTTAATCATACCCAACTTCTCGATGTTCTATTTTTTTTATTTTTAATACTAATATTAACCCTCTACCCATTCCCGACAATCTAGGCTTGTGGTAGTGACTTTACACCTTAGCTCTGATACCAAACCTGTAACGCCCTCCAAACCCGGATCAGAAGTTTGGGGTCCACAACACAGACATACACCATATTTAAACATATTTATGAATATAATAATGATATATATACAATGACCATACTTACCATAATCCACGAATCAACTCAGTTTAAAGTATGCCCACAAGACATAACCTTAGTTATTACAATCGCTCCAAATCCCAGTTTATTTATCTTACAATGGAAGTAAACTTTATTACAAACTATCAACACAAACTAAGCCAAACATCATCTTCTAGCTTATTCCATCTCATCCTGGATACCTAGATCGCACACTTGTCCGGGGATCCTCGCTATCACCAGTTTCCTTTTTCACTGAAAAAGAATATAAACAGATTTGCAAGAGTGAGTTAACTAGCTCAGCAAGTCATAATGACAGTCACTAAGATTAACAATGATCAATTGAAATGATATAAGGAATCAAGTTTACTGATAAGCAATGATTATAATAGGATATTTATTTTCATTTTAAAAACCAAGGTTAGGTTGCTGATCAGTCACTCACTAACCCCGAGCAAGGCTCCCAACTTTGCTCTATATACTGGGTCCAAGGCACACTTTAGCCTATTCTGACCACGAATCCGGTCCAACCACGAATCTGGTCCATATTTAAAAACAATTCAATTCCAGAATCACAATATGATAATCAATGTAAATCCATAGTTGAATAATAAATAACATTTATTTCGAAGCATAGGATGATATATAGTTCCATAAATGAATAACAAGGAAATCATAAAGGTTGGGTTTCAATCAAGGAAAGAATCAGAAAACAGAAGACCCAAGGGTTCAAGAGTTACAAAAATTGGTCTTCTGTTACACAAGATATAAGGGTTGGTATGTTAAGCAATCTTGTATCAAGAATCAGTATGTGGTAGATATGTATTTGTGTAGTACTATCGTATAGGTATGGTTTGTATCTGAGAATTCAACAATCAATGGTTCATGAAGAATCAGGCTTACGGCTCAAGATCAATGAGAATCAGGGTTCGGGTTAAGTATTTCGAAGTACTTGCAATATAGAACAAGAACCATTAGGAATAGTTGCAATTATATTACAAGAAAGAGCAGAAACACTTGTCTTATCAATAGCTTTTATTCTACTTGTACTTGTCAATTGATTCCCACTCACTGACCACTTACTTTCCCTTTCTAGGCCTCGCTTCCTCTGTTAAACATCACATATACTTATCAACACTACATCTCATCTCATTATATTCGATACAAGCTTCTAACTACTCTTCGTTTCACCCAAATCCGACGTACGGATTGAAAATTATGAATAAAATAGTCAAATAATACACGTACAGTCATATTATGCATCAGTCAGATCACATATAACACGTAGCATGTAAGATATTCAATCACAATAATTTTTCCAAGAAGATTCGGGGTTAAAATGATATTTAGGTATCTAATATGAATTTTTGAACATTTTCGAAATTTAAACGGGACTCTGAATCATTTTATAATTAATTAATAGGGTTCGAACACCCGAATCTGACTTAAAAATAATTTTATAATAATTAGCGAGCGTTGAATATAATTTTAAATAATATTTTAAAACTCGAAATTATTTTTCGGAATTTTTAAACCAAAAATAAATAATTAAATCCAATAATTAAATCAATTAATAATTAATTAATAATTAATTAAATTAATTAATCAATTAATATTAAATTAATCGATTAGGTCAAATAATTAAAAACTAATTAAAAATAATTAAAAAATAAATTAAATTTATTTTTGAATAAATAAATAATTTAAAACAATTTTCTAAATTTAAAATAATTAAATAACTATTTTCTGATTTTTAAACAGAAATCCCCTTTTTGTAAGCTTTTTAAAAAGACATCCTGAATTTGCAAAGTTCAGAAACTTTAGGGGGTTAAGTTGTAAAAACATAATTTCAGAAATGATTTTGAATTAAAACAGATCAAAACCGGATCAAACCCCAGGTCAAAATTGACCCGAATGGGTCACCCGATTCTGAAGAACACGGCGGTCGGGGTAATAATCTAGCGAAGCTTAATCCGGCCAAAACTTTGATGATTCTCGTCCATTTTTAGCCTAATTGATTCCTTAATGATCCAGAAACACAACTGTTAGGTCTCAATATGTTTGTAGAAGGGGGGTTGAATACAAACAATACCGTTTAATCGAATAAAATGCGGAATAAAAATGTGAAACAAAATTCAAGTTAAATAAAATTATTATTAAACTTGAAAGGTGTTACCACAACGGTATCGTTTACAAGGGATTAATCTCAAATCAATTATACAAATCTAGAATAAATTCAACATGAACTTTTTCTATTTTTGTAATAAAAAGATCAAATGCTATAAGCGATTTGAGATTAAGTTCTAGGGATTTTGATCCGCTAGATTGTTACACAAGAACAAGATAAATAATTCTAGTGGTTTGGATTTAACTTTACAATCTAGAATTTTGATCTTGAATAAAGCAGATGAAAAATGATATGTCTTGCTTTTTGTTTCTGCTGTTTTCTTGACTTGTGTATTCTGTATGATCTCTTAATGAACTGCTTCTACTGCTTCTTTTAATCCAACAATCGAGTAGAATGTACTGGCATGACAATCTCTTTGAACTAGCAAGACAATCAGAATGAACTAGCAAGACTTTCGGTATGACTATCAATTGTCATACCGATTGTCATAGTAGTTCAAAATCAGATTGTCTTACTGAATTAATAATAGATTTTAATGTAATAAAAAATCTGATAAGACAATCCTTTTGAATTAGCATGACTTTTGGTATGACTATTGATTGTCATACCGATTGTCATACTAATACAATCAGTTGTCCTTTTGAATTAATAACAGATTTTAAATCAATTAAAATTCTGAAAAACCTTAATATTAATTCTGAATTAATTAATCAATTAATTTAATTAATCAATAAATTAATCTTTGCAGATATAATTTATTTTCTTAATTAAATTATATGACTTAATTAATTAATAGAGAATTAACACTAACCCTGAGCAGCATCCATTCTTCTGAAAATCTTCTGAAAATTACTGTCAATAATGAATCAATTCCACCACTTCAATGTTGACACTCGATGTACTGTCTGGTTCATGAGTGACTAACTTTCGTGACGTTTCTTCAAGCCTTGACCTTGATACTCTTGATTTTCTTCATACTAAATCCTTGCAATTAATTGATACCCTGACGAGATCTCTGTCACTTGATTAAATCCACAATCTTGATTTATATCACTGAGGCTTGATCAATTTCTTGAGCTTCTTCCAGTGAATTAAGTCTTCAAGTCTGTAGATGAATAATGTTTCTTAACCCTTTGACAGATGTTACTTTGTGAGATCTCTCTGACGATAGATCCACTATTTACTTATTACATTCTTATTTGAGTTGAGTTAAATCCTCGAATATACAAATAGGCTATGCCATATGCCTTTCAATCTCCCCCTATTTTCTTGTTAGACAATAACAACAAATACCTAGAGGATAACTCAACTAACAAATAAGAAAAAGATATAAACAGTAATGCAAAGTAAATAGCAGAAAAGTTCTGGATTATATTTAACGTTTTCCAGATACCAAAAGAAATTTACAAGTGAATACAAGATAGATGTTCCTCTAGCCTAAACATATAACTACATTAGACTATCTTGATTTATAAAGCTCTAATCATATTACATTGAGTTTTGAGCTAATTGACTTCAGTTGTCTTCTCTTCTGACTTCACCTTCTTCTAAATCTTGAAGCAACTCTTTGTCAAAGACACGATCTTTTTCTGAAGTGAAGCTTGCTGGTCTGACTGGTTGAACTCCAACTGACTTCAGCTTATTCTTGATCTGATTGTACCTTTTAATATTCTTTTCACAATAAGCTTGAATCAAATCAGCAGCTTGAGTCTTCAACATGGATGAGTATCCAGCAGTTCTTAAATGATGTTCCATCCAGACCAGATGCTTAGCTGAGTAGTCTTTAAGAGATTGTACATCTAGCTGACAGATTTAAAGACAATCAGACTTAAAGAATCTCACCTGATGAGGATTGTTGACCACTTGAGGACTAGCCTTGCTGGCAAACTCTTTAAGCCTTTCTCGAAGAACTTCATTCAATTTCTGAGCTTCTTTTTACTTTGTTGAGAAGAACCCAAATCTCTGACAAAGAACGATTCTCAAACAGATGAAGTGACACCTTGAAAGATCCTTCACTCTGACAATATACAAAAATGCTCATCTCATTTAGGGATCTGTCAAAAGCAGCCGTGATCCTTGAGACTTCAGTCTTGATAGCATTCATGTACATGTCATTGTTAGGATTTGAGATTTCCAGCTTGTCAAGAAGATGTAGGAACTGCCTATCATTGTTAGTGCTCAGCTGAGGCATATCAAGTACTCTCCTAGCTTCATCCCATTTTTCAGCAATCTTCAGTCTGACATCTCTTCTCCTTTCTTGAGCCTTAATGTCATGAAGACGTTGCTTTTGAAGAGTTTATGTTCTTTGTATGTCTTTCCTCATGTCAATGATCTGGGAGACCTTTTTGAGTTCAGCTTCTTTTCTTTTCATCTCTGACTGCTGCTGCTGAAACTCTTTCTCAAAGATAGGATCCACTGTAGCTTCCTCTTCCCATTCTCCAAAATCACTTACCTCTTCAGCTTCAAATACACCATCTTTATCTTCCAAGACTGGTTCAGTGGGAATGTCAAAAATATCAAAGTCATCCTGTTCTCCACTGTAGTAGACATCATCAGCCTTTCCTTTGTCTCCAGCAGAGGTATCTTTTTCTTAACCCTTTCCACTACTCCCTTTCTTCTCCCCCTTAGTTGAGGGATCCTCTACTGACTTTCCTTTAAAACCTCCATGACCTCCATCACCTCCAGAGCCTGAGCCTCCACCAGACGACCCTTCAAAGTAAGTTCTTTGTTCTTCATTAGGGCAGTGAGAATTCTTGATCATGAAATATAAGTGTTTCATTCCTTCATTAAGATGTTCCATGCCCGTTTCTATCTTTAGAAATCTGGAGGAGTCCAGTGTAGGATTCATTTCAACCAGGTCTTCAAGAGAAGTCATTCTTGTATGTAGAGAGCAGAAGTTAGAAATGTCATCAGTTGTAAAGTTGAAGTTTCCTGAATGGAATTGAGCTTTGGTGTGACAGTGTTCTTGAGATCTGAGATATCATTCCTGATGAGTGCCAGCTGATTGTTGACAGAGGTGGAAGAAGAAGACCGTTCAACCACTTGTGCTTTGAATGATTTAGCTTCAGCTTGGCTTTTAGCAAGTTCTTCTTTTAGAGCAGCAATTTGAGCTAACAGGTTTTCAGTGTCTGTGTCTGTGTGTGCTCTCACCTGAATTTCACTCGTGCTTGGTTCACTCACCTCACGTGCTTGTGTTTCTCTCAATATAATTGCTCGTGAGGAGTCTTCCTGTTGCTGTTCTTCTGTACCTGCAGTTAAAATCACCCTAGCCTCTTCAAGAGAGGTCAGTGGTGGTGCAATGGGAATTCGCGAGTCCCGATCCTCAGTCAAACCTATCATTTCATGTGAAATAGATGTCTGAATTGCTTCAGGGATAGATTGATCGAGTTGCCCTCCACTTTCTCCAGATAAATCTGCGAGTGGAGAATCCCGTGAGGGAGCCAGAGGTGTTTGACCTGGGAGGGGAGAAAATGACTCTATTAAGGGTGGCTGAGAGTCAGATTTTCCCTCAGAAGCATGTGACTGCTCTTCTGCCGTAACTATGGCAGGCACTGTAACAGACTCTATGTGCACTCCTTGTTCTGTGTCCTGAGTATCATCTGTGGGTATGTATGGTTCCATTGTGAGGAATGGAATTGTGCTTGACTCAGTACAAGATGCCATGGCCCTATGGCGAATTTCAATAGATTCATCCTGTTGAGAGAATGTCTCTAGTAACTGTTCATTGGCCATTTCAAAGTCCATGTCCTGTTGGGAGGACAAGGATGGGCTTTCAGATGCCTTAGTATATGTTCTTCTTTTCTTGGGAGGAGGCAGAGCTGAGGGTTCACTCACATTTAACAATACACTACTTCCTATTAACCTTCTGGGTAACATTTTAGACAGTGGGGGAGAGGTTGAGATAGGTTGTGACTCTGTGTTTGGCTCTATGACCTGGGATTGAAGCTGTGGTTCTACAACTTCATGGTCAGTCCTATCGACCACTGGGGGTCTTTCAACAGAAGTAGGAATGGAGTGAGAGTGAGGAATTACTACCTGTAATGGAAGAGCATCTGATGTTAGAGGAGCCTGGGTGGCTTGAACCACTGGAGGTTGAGGTTGCTGTTCATGACCGGGAAGATTGAAAATAGGTAAGGGAATATAAGTGGCCATGAAAGCAGATACAAGTACTGGAACTTGCATAAATTTGAAGGTTGTGTCTTGGCGGGTGTAAATCTTTTTGCTTACAGGAGGGGGTTCGGTTACTGCAGAGTTAGCAAAAAGGGCTTTGTGCTCAGGTGTGAGAAGATGATCTGCTATAAGCATGAGAAAACGAGCATAGTAACATGATACCCTACGATTTGTAGAATGATCACGTAAAGCAGTAGTGAGACGTCTCAAGAGAATGGGAAAAAGTAGTTTTCCAAAATTGATCCTTTGATTGAAAACAACCGCAAGACCAATATACTGCAGAGTGGAAGTGATGTTGTGAAAGTTGGATTTAGTGTAGTTGGCAAACACTTTAGAAAGTGTATCGAAGAAAATGTCCCATTCAGACACCAAATTGGATTTTAAAAGTTTGGTTAAATTGATCACCCCCTGATAGTGAATAGCATGGAAAAAGTTTGTGATATCATTTTCAAAGGGCAAATTACAGAAATTGTCCAATGGAAAATTTAACGCTTGATTGACGACTGTTTCATCAACTATATACTGTGTGTTTGCCACGGTGAATGAAAAAGATTTTGAATCATCGGCCACAGTAGAGGTTGTGCAAATCAGTCTAAGTAGATCGACATTTAAAATCACATTTGATTTAATAGCAGAGCTAACAATCGAATGGTCATTCAAAAATCTAATCCATGGCTTAAATTTTTCCACATCACATTTTTCAGGATTAAAATAACCAACCTGATTATGCGCGACAATTTGGAAATTGAGAGCCATTTAAAATAATAATAAGACACACACTTTCAGAATTTTAAGAATAATATTAAGAAAATTCGAATTAATTAAATTAATTTAATAATTCGAATTAAATTAATTATAATCGAAAAATTTAGACAGAAATGTATCTCGTTAAAATTCTTAACTCACAAACGCAGATTTGAAAAGCCAAAAGACACAAAACAGAAATTAAAATTAAAATTAAAAATACCCAAAATCAACAAACACAATGATTCGAAAAAAAATTTTGAAAAAATTTTGGCAGCACTCCTGTATGTATATATATGTAAGTATATATAACAGGAGTAAGATTGCTGAGTAAAAACTCGAGCAAAGGAGATCAATGGCGGTTGAGATGGTGTTTTCTGTTCGAAGAGAGAGAAAGACTGAAAGAGAGACTGTTGGAATTTTTGAAAAACAAAAAAAACTGAACTGATGAAACTTAAAACACACACAAAAACGATTAAGTAGTATAACTGGTATGACAATCGGATTGTCATACCGATTGTCATACCGATTGTCACACCAGCTTAAAGACAGAAAAAAATAAACAAAACAAAACAAATAATAATATATAACTGGTATGACAATCTGATAGTCATACCGATTGTCATACCAGTACAAAATAAAACATAAAAAGTCTGATATTAATTTTATTAATGGCATGACAATCAATAGTCATACCGATTGTCTTGCCAGTTATAAAATTAATCTGATTTTAAAAATAACCAAGCATTATTACTGAAATGACTTTCAGCAAGACAATTTCAATTGTCTTGCCGATTGTCATTCTAGTATAAGATAAATTAAGTATTTAAATATACTGAATAATTAACATAAAAACTGTTAAAAACACATAAAAACAGAATATATAAAATATTTCAATTTCAGAAAACTGAAATGAATATTGCAGAAAATATTTACATAATTAAAATAATTAAAATATTTCAGAGATAATAATATTTTCAGTCCAAAAATAGATTTCTTTTGAATTTTAACAAATTAAATTCATAGAAAAATATTTTTAGAGAAAATAAAATAAAATATTCTGAGACATTAAAATTAACAAGTTGAGTAAATAAATAAGATAAGATAATAGAAATTACATAGAAATAAGCAAGAAATATGATAAAATGATAAAATAATTTTGCAAATGAATTTTTCATTTATGAAAAATTCATTTGTAAATTCATTCAAGAACAGATGTCAGATATTAACTAAATTAATCACTAAAACTATTCAACATGCCCAATTTACCAACTAATCTGGTAAATGTGGATTCATCAAGTGGTTTAGTGAAAATATCTGCTATTTGTTCTTCTGTTGGAACAAAAAATAGTTCAACAGTACCATTCATGACGTGCTCTCTAATAAAATGATACCTGATGTCAATGTGCTTTGTCCTCGAGTGCTGCACAGGGTTGTTGGTGATGGCTATTGCACTTGTATTGTCACATAAAATAGGAATTTTGTTCAATACAGAGCCATAGTCTCGTAGCTGGTTCCTAATCCACAAGATCTGAGCACAGCAGCTTCCAGCAGCAATATATTCAGCCTCGGCCGTTAAGTTGGAAACTGTTTGTTGTTTCTTGCTGTACCATGAGACTAGTCTGCTACCTAGGAATTGACAACTCCCTGAGGTGCTTTTCCTATCAACAACACTTCCTGCATAATCTGAATCTGTATATCCAACAAGGTTAAAACCAGATTCTTTAGGGTACCAAATACCTAGATTTGGTGTTCCCTTAAGATATCTTAAGATTCGTTTAACCGCAACGAGATGAATATCTTTAGGATCCACTTGGAATCTTGCACATAAGCATGTAGCATACATAATATCTGGTCTACTTGCAGTAAGATAGAGTAACGAGCCAATCATACCTCTGTAGCTTGTGACATCTACCTTAATGGAGTTTTCACATGGTCCAAGCTTGACAGCTGTAGTTGATGGAGTCCTTGCTGATGCAGAATCCTCTAGATTGTACTTTTTGAGGAGTTCCTTGAGATACTTGGATTGACAAATAAATGTTCCATCTAACCTTTGATTTACTTGTAATCCAAGAAAGAACTTCAGCTCTCCCATCATGCTCATTTCAAACTTGCTGTGCATTAACTTAGCAAATCTCTTACAGAGATTATCATTAGTAGACCCAAATATTATATCATCCACATAGACTTGGACTAATATAGTATCATTCTTATGTTTTTTAGAAAAGAGAGTTTTGTCTATGACACCTCTAATAAAGCTATTTTCAATAAGAAATTCAGAGAGAGTGTCATACCATTTTCTTGGAGACTGTTTGAGCCCATAGATAGCCTTGAAAAGAAAGAAGACAAAATCCAAATGATCTGGATCTTCAAAACCAGGAGGTTGCTCTACATATACCTCTTCATCCAGCTTTCCATTCAGAAAGGCGCTTTTGACATCCATTTAAAAAACTTTAAAGTTTGAGAATGCTGCGAATGCCAGAAATATCCTGATGGCCTCAAGTCTAGCCACTGGAGCATAGGTTTCATCATAATCAATGCCTTCAGCTTGAGAATACCCTTTTGCTACCAGTCTTGCCTTGTTTCTTGTAACCACACCATCTTCATCTAGTTTATTCCTAAATACCCACCTAGTACCAACAGCTTTCTTGTGTGTAGGTCTAGGTACCAGTTTCCAGACTTGTTGACTTTCAAACTGATTGAGCTCATCTTGCATAGCAATCACCCAATCTGGATCAGTCAGTACTTCCTCAATCTTCTTAGGTTCCATCTCAGAAAGAAATCCTGAGAACAGACACTCATTTTGAGTAGCACGTCTAGTTCTGACTCCAACATCTGGATCACCAATAATCAACTCAAAAGGATGAGCTTTATTCCAGACAGTCTGTCTTGGAAGATTTGATCTTGATGATTCGCCTTGAAATTCATTGGGATGTTGTGTCCTACTAGATGATCCTTCAGCATCTCCCCCTGAGTTGTTGCCATGTTGACTTGAAGATTCTCCGTCAGTAGCAGTGGTATCTCCATTGTTGTCAAAGTTTCCATCACTATTACCTTGAGTATCATCATGATTAACAGGTTCTTCACCAGCAACAAACTCAGGTTCTTGACCATGTTCTAATTCTGAATCTGACATATCATCAAACTTCAGTTTCTCAGAAGGATCTTCAGTTTGGATACTAGGGAGTTTAGTGTCATCAAATGTAACATTGACACTTTCAGTTACTTTGTGTTGATCAATGATATACACTCTGTATGATCTTCTTCCATATCCAACAAAAATACCCTCATATGCCTTTGCCTCGAATTTACCACGACGATCATCTCCATCCTTGAGCACGAATCATCTGGCACCAAATACATGAAAGTATTTGATGGAAGGTTTCTGTTCATTCAAAATCTCATAAGGAGTTTTCATGAAGTCTTTGTTGATTAGAGTTCGATTCTGAGTATAACATGCAGTATTGACAGCTTCATCCCAAAAGTACATTGGAAGACCTGATTCACTTAACATCGTTCTTGCAGCTTCAATCAATGTACGATTCTTCCTTTCTACCAGTCCATTTTGCTGAGGGGTCCTAGGAGCTGAAAATTGTCTGGTAATCCCTTTGTCTGTACAGAATCCATTGAGAAGTGAATTCTTGAATTCTATTCCATTATCTGACCTTATTGCTCTAACAGGGACATTAGAATCTAACTCAATCATCTTGATATGATCAATCACAACTTGTGGTGTTTCATCCTTAGAGTGAAGAAATAAAACCCACGTATACTTGGAATAGTCATCAACAATCACAAGACAGTAACACTTCTTTGACATTGAAAGGACATTAACTGGTCCAAATAAATCCATGTGCAATAATTGCAGAACACCAGTTATGGAAGATGTGTCAGTGCCTCTGTGACTTGCTTTCTTTGACTTTCCTTTTTGGCAAGCCTCACATAGTCCTTCTGGGGAGAATTCCAGCTGAGGCAGACCTCTGACCAATTCTCTTTTGACAAGAGAATTCATTGTTTTGAAATTGAGATGAGAAAGTCTCTTGTGCCATAGCCAACTCTCATCTGACGATGCCTTTGCATAGAAACAATTGACTTCAGGACTGCTTCCAGAGTTCATGTCAGCTACGAACAGATTTCCTTTCCGAATTCCCATCAAGGAGGGTTTTTCACTTTTCTTGTGCAGAATCTGACACTTCAGCTTGTCGAATACAACATTGTAGCCGTTGTCACAGAACTGACTAATGCTAAGCAGATTGTGTTCAAGTCCTTGCACAACATACACATTTTCAATGATAACATTTCCAGCTAGCAAACAGCCATATCCCTCCATTAAACCTTTGCTGTTATCTCCAAAGGTAACCACTGGGCCAGCTTTCTCAACCACATTTGATAGCAGGGCTCTATCTCCGGTCATATGTCTTGACGATCCGCTGTCAAGAATCCACACTACCGGTTGTACCTGTTTAATGCCCTGCAATACAAATGGATTAGACCTTCTTCGGAACCCAAGCTTTGCTGGGTCCGACATATTTGTAAAATTGGCCTTTATCAGGCAAAACAACATTCTTAATTTTAATATTCTTAACTTTCTCAATGACTGGACATTTGACCTTGTGAACAGCCTTGACAAATTTCTGTTTAAGCTTAGGCACAAATGTCTCCTTTCTAGCTTTAGGAGGACTAGCAGTCTTAGACCTATCATGCTTTCTATTATTCACATGCTGACGAGGAGTAGTCTTATCATTAGAAACATGCTTACCATTAAAATAAGCATACATCATATTAAAAGCACAAGACATACAATCAGGAACACCACATGCTTTATGAGAGGGATTAACAATAGGCAACTTATGCATGGTAGACATGGCATTTGTGTTATCCAACTCATGTGTGTCTGAGTTAGTCTCAGTTGCTTTCACAACCTTGACTGGAACTTTTGACACACTTGACTTAGAGACAGCTTTCTCATTAGCATTATCTTCAGCACGGATTTCTTCTTGAATAATAAATGAGGTCTCATCAAATGGTTCAGCAATTGATTCTTTATAGAGGGGTTCATCAACACCCTTAAGCACATGTGGTAATTCCCTGCCTTTAGCACAGACATAAGGAGGGGAGTTTATGCCTAATTTTCCAATAGCAGCATTGTAATCATAACCTATTCCAGATGTTTGATTAACAGCTTGCTTATTATAAAACTCTTTGGACTTCGAACAAGAATTAAAGTAAGCTTTAACCTTAGCCTCAAGACCGGTGATCTTGTCTTTGAGAATAGTTTCAAGTTGTCTATAACAGTCAACTCTATTCTCTAGAAAAGATACTTGTTCTTTTAATTTATATTGATTAGTGTGCACAAGTCTTAATTCATTGACCTCTTTCTCAAGGTCTTTGATTTGTTGATTTAACAATTCATTATCACGACGAGCACAATCTAAGGAACCTCCTAGATGATAAACTAATTCAGCATCAGTAAATTTTACCTCTTTTCTTGACGATGAGGTATTTGCATCACTAGCCATGAGAGCAAGATTCCCAACTTCTTCATCTTCACTGTCAGTATCATCCCAGCTTCTTCCCTTTGCCAGGTAAGCCCTTTCAGATTTACTCTTCTGATTAGAATCATAAGAGTTCTTCCTAACTTGTTTTGGCTTCCTGCATTCTGTGGCAAAGTGTCCCAACTCATTGCAGTTGAAGCATCGAATGGTACTTCGATCAACCATCCCTGTTTTGTACCCACCACTGCTGGTGTTAGAGGATGAAGATCCACCTTTCTGGAATCTGTTGTAGTTGGACTTGTACTTGAACTTGGGATTCCTTTTGAATCTGACATTTGAGAATCTCTTGACAATCAGGGCCATTGACTCATCCTCCAATTGCTCCAGTTCTTCCAAGGAATAAAAATCATCTCCTGATTGATTTATAGTAGGAGGATCAAATTCTGCTACTATCACATTTTCTTCAACTTTGGAAGACTGTACCATTCTTTCTAACTGTTGAGATTGTTGTTGATATTGAGGTTGTTGTTGTTGTTCATCAGCTACTAGAGCAGTAGACGTGCTAACCACTCTTCCTTTCCCGTAAACTTCCTTCTGCTGAATCTGCTCCAACTCATAAGTCTATAACACACCATAGAGCCTATCCAAAGAAATCTCACTCAGATCTCTTGCTTCTCTTATGGCAGTGATTCTATGTTCGAGATGAGTTGGCAGTGTTAAAAGGAACTTTTTGTTGACCTCCCTGATGGAATAGTATTTACCATTAATGCTCAGGTTGTTGATCAATGCATTGTACCTCTCAAACACTTCAGTGTTTCCTTCTCCTGGATTGGATTTAAAGTATTCATACTCAGAGGTTAGGATTTCTAACTTGTTCTCCCTAACTTCCTATGTGCCTTCATTGATAACCTCAATAGTTTCCCAGATATGTTTGGAATCTTTACAATTCATCACATATCTATTCATCAAGGGATCAAGGGAATCTACTAAAATTAATTGAAGGCTAGCATCCAGGGAGGCTTCTTCTATTTCAGCAGGAGAGAAATCCTCAGGATCTTTCACATAAGTTCTCGGTTTGGTGATCACCACATCATTTTCTATTACCTCTGGTTCAATAACCATAGGAATTTTTGGACCCTTCTTTAACACTTGCAGATATTTGGGATTAGCAACTTGTAAAAACAGTAGCATCTTCTTCTTCCACATAACATAATTTTCTTTATCGAAAAGTGGAATTTTAACGGTTCCAACTTTTTGTGTAGTCATTATGAATTTTTTGAGTGAATAAAAAATTCAAGGAGTGAAAGAAATACAAAAGTCTAGGATCTTGATTTGTACGTTAATCAGAAGTCTCAATATGTTTGTAGAAGGGGGGTTGAATACAAACAATACCGTTTAATTGAATAAAATGCGGAATAAAAATGTGAAACAAAATTCAAGTTAAATAAAATTATTATTAAACTTGAAAGGTGTTACAACAACGGTATCGTTTACAAGGGATTAATCTCAAATCAATTATCACAAATCTAGAATAAATTCAACATGAACTTTTTCTATTTTTGCAATAAAAAGATCAAATGCTATAAGCGATTTGAGATTAAGTTCTAGGGATTTTGATCCGCTAGATTGTTACACAAGAACAAGATAAATAATTCTAGTGGTTTGGATTTAACTTTACAATCTAGAATTTTGATCTTGAATAAAGCAGATGAAAAATGATATGTCTTGCTTTTTGTTTCTGCTGTTTTCTTGACTTGTGTATTCTGTATGATCTCTTAATGAACTGCTTCTACTGCTTCTTTTAATCCAACAGTCGAGTAGAATGTACTGGCATGACAATCTCTTTGAACTGGCAAGACAATCAGAATGAACTAGCAAGACTTTCGGTATGACTATCAATTGTCATACCGATTGTCATAGTAGTTGAAAATCAGATTGTCTTACTGAATTAATAATAGATTTTAATGTAATAAAAAATCTGATAAGACAATCCTTTTGAATTAGCATGACTTTCGGTATGACTATTGACTGTCATACCGATTGTTATACTAATACAATCAGTTGTCTTTTTGAATTAATAACAGATTTTAAATCAATTAAAATTCTGAAAAACCTTAATATTAATTCTGAATTAATTAATCAATTAATTTAATTAATCAATAAATTAATCTTTGCAGATATAATTTATTTTCTTAATTAAATTATATGACTTAATTAATTAATAGAGAATTAACACTAACCCTGAGCAGCATCCATTCTTCTGAAAATCTTCTGAAAATTACTGTCAATTATGAATCAATTCCACCACTTCAATGTTGACACTCGATGTACTGTCTGGTTCATGAGTGACTAACTTTCGTGACGTTTCTTCAAGCCTTGACCTTGATACTCTTGATTTTCTTCATACTAAATCCTTGCAATTAATTGATACCCTGACGAGATCTCTGTCACTTGATTAAATCCACAATCTTGATTTATATCACTGAGGCTTGATCAATTTCTTGAGCTTCTTCCAGTGAATTAAGTCTTCAAGTCTGTAGATGAATAATGTTTCTTAACCCTTTGACAGATGTTACTTTGTGAGATCTCTCTGACGATATATCCACTATTTACTTATTACATTCTTATTTGAGTTGAGTTAAATCCTCGAATATACAAATAGGCTATGCCATATGCCTTTCAACAACCCAGCTTGCCTTACTCTCAGAGGCGTTCCCGTTCACCTTCCCTGGTGAAACCGGCATTATCGTCGGCGAGGCTTCGAGCTTTTCCGGCGATACTTTTCCGGCCTCCAAAACAGAAACCAAACACATGACTGAGCTTGTTTTATTACGATTTGTTGACTGATACTGATCAATTGAATCCAGAATTCACAGATTAAAAGTGCCCAGTCTTAATTAAGAACATTCAAACATTCAGAACCCTAATTTTAATTTTCCAGAATCAAACATGGATTTCTATATGTTATTGAACTCGGTTTTTGACATATAATATACCAAAATGACCAGAAAAAGATTATCTATGCGATGGAATCATCAAATCACAACAACAACATCAAGAACAAATTTTCATAATTTAATTTATAATTAATTCAAAATAAAATAATAGAATAATAAAAATACCTCGATTTCTGCACCAAAATAGTTGATTGATTCAGAAAGAGTTTTTCGAGAGCTTCGTTTTGATATATTGCACGCCCGAATCGGAGTTCGATAACATCTTCGTTCCTACGTTTGATTCTAAAAAACGTAATGTTTTTAGGATTTTTCTCTGTATTTCTTATTTGTTTACTGATTGATTATGATTTTATGAATAAAATGAAATAATAAAAGGGCTATATATATTTATGGAATATTGGTTCGTGTTGGATCGACTTGGATCAATAAATTAGTTATTTAGCTGTTAAGTAACAACAAAAATGATCTGATTTAATACCCGTATTGGATAATTATCCCAACCGGGCTTTTTATAAAACACTTTATACGAAAATAATGTAATATTATCCCTTCTTTCGAGAATACGGGTTTTGTTGATATATCGAAATAATTATCGTATCGAAAATTGTACGCTGGGATGCGTACGGGTCAAACCGTAATCCGGATCGAAAAAGTCAAAACACGGAAAATGTCCGGAATTACTAGATTAGGTTAGGAAGGAGTTTTCAGAAGAGTTTCGGGTTGTAAAAACATAAAAACGTTTGAGCTTGGACGATTTCCGGCTTTATAAAATATTTTGGAATTATTCAGAAAATAATTAATAAATTTATAAATTAATATAAAATCATATAACACTCCAAAAATTACCAGAAAAATACCACACTTATCTATATTTTATTCAAGACATATTAAAATTAACATACTCATATCATGTCACATATAAACATCTAAATATTATTATCAATTATCAGATAATTCACCAAACTTCACATAATAATCATATAATAATCATTTATTGATAAAAATAATTACACGCTGATAGGGATAAATAAATTATGATTGTATAATTAAATACTGCATTAATTGTACAAGCTGTGGGCTGCTAGACCCAATAAAAAGATATATGATACTCAGACCAGAAAGGTTAAGCCTGATGGACCAGATCAGGCCTGATGGAATAAAAAAGGCCCAAAAGCCCTGATTAAGAATTAATTCGTAATTAATTAATAAGGGAAAAATCAGATGTTGAGAAGAGTCCCGATATGGATATAAATCCTTAGAGATTAGCCTCAAGGGGACCTAAAAGGATAAGGAATCAGTTTCCTACTATCTAGGACTCCAAAGTCCATTCTAATTATGAGACTTGCCCACCAAGTCTCCTATACCAAGTCCAATTCAAGGACTCCCAACATCAATATAAGGGACCTCACCCCACACATCAGAACTACGTTTTTTGGCTTGATTCTCTAATTCACAGAGATACGTAGGCATCTCGTAAAGGCAAAATTAAGCTACGAAACACGAGAGCAGCCATTAAAGGCCTTGAGCTCCCGAATCTTAGTAATAAATACAGCAAATAATAACCTTAGTTTTTTATCCATAACATTTGGCGCCGTCTGTGGGAAGGCACAACAACAACCATGGCGAAAACACGGAGAACAATTAGAGCTCTAGAGGAAGGAACACCATCAGAGACAACCCAGGTGATTTCGTCAACCGTGGAGGTTCCGCCCCATTCGACTTATGCATCTACTCAGGGGGATGCCCAGATAGGGGGAATTCAACCTCAGCCACAAGGGACAACTCCCTCGATTATTCAAGGTACGAATCCTCAAGTTCAACAAGTACATATACCTGTGAATTCTCGACCCGTCGGGTATGAATATTCAACTGTTGTTACTACTAACCCCCCTTATGGGATGCCCCTTCGCCCTGAGGTTGGAGGAAGCGGATATGCTGGGCGAGGCGAAGCACGAGGGCAGTCACCCCCCTATATACGAGGTTTGGGTCCTATTCCTGAGGATCGGGAATTTTCTGGTCCTTACACTGAGAGAGACTCCGAATCTTCGGATGATGAAGTGGCCCCGAGAAGGAGGCGTCCTGAAAAAGAGCCAATGGCCGATGGAAGGCAACGCCCCCAAAGCACCCCAGGGGCGAATCCCCAAGAAGTGCAGGAAAGGATCAGGGCTCATGAGGCTGAAATCCAAAGGCTGAGGCGTGATTTGGAGGCTCACCAGGCCACCAGACCCCAGATACCTCCTAGGGGGAGAAATCCTCCTCCTGTCATAGACCTGGATGGTCCGGTAAGAAGAAGGGCTGCTGTCCCAAGAACTGATCCAAGCAATCTCCTTCCCCTTGGAGATCCTGATGATCCAACTCCACCCTTCACAGAAGAGATAATGAATGCCCATATCTCAAGGAAATTCAAGATGCCCACTATCAAAGCCTATGATGGCACGGGAGACCCCGCTAATCATGTTAGGACATTCTCTAATGCACTGCTGCTGCAACCCGTGAATGATGCTATAAAGTGTCGGGCCTTCCCTCAAACCCTGTCGGGTATGGCTCAAAGATGGTACAGTCGCCTGCCCCCAAATTCTATTGGATCGTTTAGAGAATTAAGTCAGGCTTTTATTAAGCAATTCATCAGTGGAAGAGTCCATGAGAAAAGTTCAGCATCTCTTATGAGTCTTGTGCAGGGAGCTAAGGAATCCTTGAGAGATTACCTGAATCGTTTTACAAAGGAGGCTTTAAAAGTCCCAGACCTTGATGATAAGGTAACCATGATAGCACTGCAACAAGGAACTAGGGATGAGTTTTTCAAGATGTCCTTGGCCAAACGTCCCCCTGAAAACATGTTGCAACTCCAAGAGAGGGCAGGGAAGTATATCAAGGTCGAAGAAAGCATGAGGAAGACCGTAGTAAGTAATGAGCCCACTGGAGGCAAGAAGCGAAAAACTGATCTGGAGTATATCGCTAAGGACAAATATCCTAGAACCGAACAAAACCCTGATTCAACCCCCAAGAAGGGAGGACCTGGGCAAAAGTTCACTGAATACGCTAAGCTGAATGCTCCCAGAAGTCAGATTTTGATGGAGATTGAGAAAGACAGAGATATTCGCTGGCCTAAGCCCTTGAAGGCTGATCCCGCCAAGCTAGATAAGGGCAAGTATTGCAGGTTTCATAAAGATGTTGGCCATGACACCGATGAGTGTAGGCAATTGAAAGATGAAATTGAGTTTTTGATTCAAAAAGGAAGATTGAACAAGTATACTGGAGATGGAGGGGACATAAATAATAATGGAAGGAAGAACTTTGAAGATCGTAGGAGGGACCAAGACGATCAGGGGCGGAATCCCCAACCTAGAGGGCCGGTTATAAATGCAATTTTTGGAGGACCGCGACGCCCTCGAGGGCCAGTGATAAACACGATCTTTGGAGGTCCAACTGCTGCTGGATTGTCCAAAAATTCCAGAAAGGCATATACTAGGGAGGTTATGCATATTGTTGGAGAAGCCCCGAAGAGGGCCAGGACAGAAGTAACTTTGGCTTTTGATGATTCCGACCTAGAGGGTGTAAAGTTTCCCCATGACGACCCGCTGGTCATAACACCAATAATAGGAAATAGCCCGGTTAAGAGGGTCCTTGTGGATAATGGTGCTTCTGTGGATATCTTGCTCCACGACACCTTTCTAAGAATGGGGTATAACGACTCCCAGTTGACACCAACCGATATGCCGATATACGGATTTGCTGGAGTAGAATGTCCTGTGGAAGGGATAATCAAATTGCCAACCACCATAGGTACGGAACCAAGGCAAACAACGCAGATGCTATATTTCGTGGTGGTAAAGGCTAGTTCAACTTATAATGCTATCATGGGGAGAACAGGGATACATGCCTTCAAGGCAGTCCCTTCTTCCTACCATTCAGTCATGAAGTTTCCCACCCGAAATGGGATTGGAGAAGATAGAGGAGATCAAAAAATGGCTAGAAGCTGTTATGTGGCCTCTTTGAGGGCAGATGGAGTCGGGGGGCAGGTTCTTCCTATTGAAGATATGGATGTTCGAGAAAATGATGAGAATAGAGGAAGGCCAGCAGAAGAATTGGTTTCAGTTCCTTTAGACCCCGAGAATCCTGAGAGGATGACTTTCATTAGAGCCACATTAGAGGAGCCCCTTAGAGGGAAGTTAGTGAAATTTTTGCAAGAAAATAGTGATGTGTTTGCATGGTCAGCAGCTGATATGCCAGGCATAGACCCGGAGTTAATTACTCACAAGCTAAACGTGGATCCAAGCCGGAAGACAGTGAAACAAAAGAAAAGAAATTTTGCCCCGGAAAGATAAGAGGCTATAAAACAGGAAGTAGAAAAGCTCTTAGAGGCTGGTTTTATTGAGGAGATTCAATTTCCGGAGTGGTTAGCAAACCCTGTAATGGTGAAGAAGGCTAATGGAAAGTGGAGGATGTGTATAGACTTCACTGATCTGAATGATGCATGCCCCAAAGACTGTTTTCCGCTGCCTAGAATTGATACTTTGATTGATGCCACTGCTGGACATGAGATGCTGAGTTTCATGGATGGATTTAGCGGATACAACCAGATCAAAATGCATAAGGATGACATTCCAAAGGTATCATTTATCACTGACTTTGGTGTTTATTGTTATCTTGTTATGGCGTTTGGTCTCAAGAATGCAGGAGCCACCTATCAAAGGTTGGTGAATAGAATTTTTAAGGATCTTATTGGTAAGACTATGGAAGTCTATGTTGATGACATGTTAGTGAAGAGTCTAGTAAAGACTGATCATATAGCCCATTTAAGGGAAGCTTTTGAGGTCCTGAGGTACCACAAGATGATGTTGAATCCTACGAAGTGTGCTTTCGGAGTAGGATCTGGAAAATTCTTGGGACTGATGGTCTCAAAGAGGGGAATTGAGGCTAACCCGGATAAAATAAAGGCGATCCTGGACATGGAACCACCAAAAACTGTTAAGGATGTTCAGAAGCTTACAGGAAGGGTTGCTGCGCTAGGACGATTCATTTCCAAGTCAGGAGACAAGTGCTTGTCATTTTTCAAGTCATAAAGAACATCAAAGACTTTTTATGGAGTGAGGAAAACAAGAAGGCATTTGGAGAGTTAAAAAAGTATATGGCCCAGGCCCCGTTGTTGGCCAAGCCAGTTCTGAATGAAGTTTTATTCTTGTACTTGGCTGTTTCAGAGAGCGCTTTGAGCGCGGTGTTGGTTAAGGAGGAACTGAAAGTCCAGAAACCCGTATACTATGTCAGCAAAATTTTGCATGGTGCTGAGTTGAATTATTCAACTATTGAAAAATTCGCTTTAGCCTTGGTAATGGCTTCAAGAAAGCTGCATCCTTATTTTCAAGCTCACCGGATTGAAGTGCTAACAAATCAGCCCCTGAGAAATATCATTCACAGTCCCAAGGCAAGTGGGAGACTGATTAAGTGGGCAATAGAGTTGGGAGAGTTCGATCTCAAGTATAAGCCACGCACGGCCATAAAAGCCCAGGCACTAGCTGACTTCGTGGTGGAATGTACCATACCCAACCAAGAAGTCGGGGGGCAGGAAGATACCATACCTCAAGACAAGGGAGTCGACAATAGGGACAGGGAGAAGGATGATAAGGAGAAAGAATATTGGATTCTCTATTTTGATGGAGCATCAAAAACAAATTCCAGTGGAGCAGGGTTGGTTTTGCAAAGCCCTGATGGATTCTTAATTGAGTATGCTATGAAGCTAGACTTCCCAACCACAAACAATGAGGCAGAGTATGAAGCCCTGATTGCTGGCCTTGGTCTAGCTGGGACACTTAGAGTCAAAAACTTAAAGGTCCGTGGAGACTCGAAGCTGATCATATCCCAGGTAAAGGGAGAATTTGAGGCAAGGGATGATACGATGGCTAAGTATGTCCGCCTAGTAAGGGCTGTGATGACCCAATTTAATGAATTCCATGTTGAACACATTCCAAGGGAAGAAAATGTTAAGGCATATGCGCTATCAAAGTTCGCTTCGTCTGAGATTGAAAAAAGTTCAGGAAGTGTGTACTTCCGTGTTTTGAAGACACGAAGCATATATGTTAAGCTAGTGGCTCCCATAGGCTTGGGGACGTCATGGATTGATCCCATCAAGGCTCACATTCAGACCGGTTGGTTGCCAAGCGATGCAACTGAAGCACGGAAGTTAACTGTTCGGGCACTAAGGTACTCTTTGATAGATGGGATTCTTTACAAAAGATCTTTCGTGGTTCCCTACTTGAGGTGTCTCAGGCCCGATGAGGCACGCTTGGCTCTTGAAGAAGTGCATGAAGGTATTTGTGGACAACACTTGGGGGGCAGGGCCTTGGCTCATAAGATAACTCGTTTAGGTTTTTTTGGCCAGAAATGATGACTGATGCCAAAGAATACGTGAAGAAATGTGACCGCTGTCAGAAGCATGCACCTGTTGTTAGGCCACCCCCCGAGATGCTGACCTCTATCAACTCGCCCATTCCTTTTGCTATGTGGGGAATGGATATTTTGGGGCCTTTTCCTATGGCCACGACACAAAGGAAATTTCTGATTGTAGCCATTGATTATTTCACCAAGTGGATCGAAGCCAAACCCTTGGCCAAAATCACAACTAAGCAGGTTGCACAATTCCTGTGGAAAAACATTATGTGCCGGTATGGAATTCCCCGTATCCTCGTCATTGACAATGGAACACAATTCAACAATGAGGAATTCAAGAAGTATTGTGAAGAAAATGAAATTGAGTTACGATTCACCTCTGTGGCTCACCCGCAAGCCAATGGGCAAGCAGAGGTAGCAAATCGGATAATCCTGGATGGACTAAAGAAGAGGATCGAGAAGTCAAGAAATAATTGGGTGGATGAGATACTTCCAATATTATGGGCCTACAGGTTTACCTGTAGAGTCACGACAGGAGCAACTCCCTTCATGTTGGCATATGGGGCAGAAGCAGTAGTTCCAGTAGAGATATCACATTCCTCTCCAAGGATTCAGGCTTTCAATGCAGAAGAAAATGAGGAAGGGCAGAGGTTAGCCCTGGATTTAATCGATGAAGTGCGAGATAAAGCACATGCAAAGATAGTAGAATATCAGAAAAATGCTTCATTCTACTACAACCTAAGGGTTAAAGAGAGGTTTTTCAAACAAGGTGACCTAGTCTTGAGAAAAATAGAGGCCTCTAGTGTCGGACAGAAAGGAAAGCTTGCCCCGAATTGGGAAGGGCCGTACAGAGTCAAGAGCGTTCAGGGTAGAGGAACCTACAAGCTGGAAACTATGGAAGGTTTTGAAGTCCCGAGGACTTGGCACGCACAAAACCTGAAGGTTTACTATGTGTAATATAGGCGAAGTACGATTCTCACTTGTCATTGTGACAAGTAGGTTTAAAAGCACCTCGAAGCTTTGCTTGCGTAGGATTTTATATTCCAGTAGAATTTACATTGTCTAGTTATTGTTAACTAGGGTCGAACCCATACTGTGTTAGGTTTTGGAAAACCAGACTTCATATTAAAGAGTTTGAAATTATTTCTATCTAAGGATGTTTAAAGTTCAAATGCGTATTAAGATTGTAAAGTTAAAACAGAAAGAGGCAAGAAAAGCAACATATGAAATATAACCCCGAAGGGTAACAAGTTTAGATATGAATAAAGTTCAAAAAGAAGATATACAAAAAGTTAGGCCTTGGAAGGCTGAGATTCCTCAGAACCACTATCCGAAGTCTCCTCGGAAGTCTCAGTCGTTCCTTCGGACGTCTCGGTTGTCCCCTCTGAAGTCCCTGTAGAAGTTCCCTCTACAGGAGATGCTGGCTGTTGAGGCGCTGCTTTTGGAGGCTCTTCCACCCTGGCCTTCTTAGCGACAGGCTTAAACTCCTCTTCGGAAGAATCTTCCTCCTCTCCTTCCTTGATCATAACAGCAAGCTTCTCAGTAACACCTCCAAGCTCTGGAACCCGCACAGGGCAAGGAAAGGGGGACTGCTCAAGGACCTCTGGAAACTCATCCTGGATGGCCTCCACAGCAGCATCCCAGCCCTCTTTATAGCTAACTGGGTGAAGAAGGGCATCATGCTCCACCATCAAGTCCTTGAATTCTTGGGTGTCCATCCAGCCATCAAAGGCTTTGTCCTTCTGCGCCTTCAGAATGACATTTTCGGCCCGGGCCGTCTCCAGGTCAGAAGTGGAAGAGGCCAGTTGAGCTTCAAGGGCCTCTATTTTTTGGTTGGCCTCCTCCAACTTCTTGTTGGCATCTTCCAGGCCAACCTTCCAAGCCTTAGCTTGGTGAATTGCCCCTTGGAAATGGGCGTTAGCCTGCAAGAGAAACAGCGAAAGTTTAGAAAAGAAACATGGAAAGATAAGTACGAAGGGCATAAGTAAAGGACGTACCGTCGCCAGAGCCTGGGCTCCAAATAGCTCATTCCCCTCTAAGTCCTGTTGAAGGACAAAATCTTGATAATCCACCGGGGAGATGGAATGCTTAGACCATTCCTTGGACAACGCCGTGCTGCCCACGATTGAGTCCTTGCCCCGGATCCTCCAGGCAGGTTGAAAATAGGCCCCTGGCCTCTGCTTGGTACGCAAAACTTGGCTGGGGCCTTCCTCGCTTGGCTCCATTGCCTAAGGAGGAACTCGGGGAAGCGATCACCAAGTCGAGGGTCTTTAAAGACCTTCCCAGCCCTCTTCATCCTAGTTGTCTCCAGGTCCTTAGGCTTAGTAGCCTCCTCAATCTTCTCAGCCACTGTAACAAATGAAGTCAGTTGAAGATCAATGGAATAAAAATGAAGGAAATAAAGGAGGTAAGAAAGGGAACTTACTTTTCTTATGAACGGGCGAGAGGCCGCGTTCTACCAAGACGGTCTCCCGGATAAGATCCCAAGAATGGGAAATACCATTGTCTTGTGTAAGGAGGTTGAAAGCTCTAGCCTCCTCCTCAGACAAAGTTATATCATTTGGGCTCCCGTCCATGGCCAGCCCAAAGGATGATCGAAACAGGGAGCCCCAATCTCCACCTTCCCAAACAATGAACAAGAAATCTTTCTTCCACCCCAAGTTGTTGTCAGGGATGGACTTCCCATTCACGATATGGGGGATAGTGGGGCGCTGATTTATAGAAACCCAACCCGGACTTTTGTCAGGGCTATTCTTGAACTGAAAAATCTTTCTGAAGACAGCAACAGATGTGGGGACATTGTGCTTGGTGCATTGCGACAGATAGCACAGAATCAGCCTCCAAGAATTAGGGGGAAGTTGGCAAGGGCTAATGCCCATATTAGCCAGTAGCAAAGGAATGAATGGATGAACAGGGAGTCTGATACCTGCCCTTAGAGTATCCCTATAGACGCATAGCGCGTCCTTCTTCCACTGACAGGCCCTGTCGGCCGGACCCGCAAGAACCAGCTTAAAAGGTTTCTTGATTCTGAAGCAGCTGCTCAACTTTTCCAGCTCCTTGGGATCCCGTAAAGCACTAATATGATCGTGCGCGTCCAGATGCGCATCAGACGGATACTCGTCCCCTCGAGTGTTGATCATATCGATTAAGGAAGTATACCTCGATCGAATAGGAAAATCGTTGGACTTTCTAGCCACGTTCATCTTGGCCAAGCGAGTCATTCTTTTGTCAGCCATCTGAAAAAAGTAAGGGGCACGTAAATAGGCTATCTTAAAATGGCACACAATGGAAAAATAGACATGAAAACCAAAGGGAGGAATCTTACCTGAAGAAGCGCTCCTGAAAAAGGCTTTGAGCTCCGACTTGCTGTTATTCCTCTGAGAATCTTAGCAGGATGATAAAGAAGAAAACTAAGAAATGAGAAAGTGAGGAGTAATAGCCTTTCCTCATTCCTTTATATAAGAGGAAAAGGAAGTTGAAGGGACGAAAAGCCCATTTGAGAACAAAAGCCCATAGGAAAAAGCCCAGAAAAAGAATATTCCAGAATATTCCTAGGAATTCTAGAGCATTCTAAACAGGGTGTATTAAGCCTAGATCAATAAAAGAGGCCCAATAAGATTTGAAAAGGCCCAATAAAAGAGGCCCAATAAGATTTGAAAAGGCCCAATAAAAGAGGCCCAATAAGATATGGAAAAGCCCAATAATAGAGGCTCAGTAAAATTTAATAAGGCCCAACAAAAAAGGCCAGGCCCAAATCCAATTAGGATTTGGAAAATACAAAACCATAAATTGAAGCTAAATAAAGAAGGCTAGTGGAAGACCAGGAACCAGGTCGAAATCCAGGTCGTGAATCCTGCCCGAAATCTTTCGAGCAGACACCCGAAAATAACGGGTAAAAAAGACCAGAATCCAGGTCGAATTTCAGGTCGTGAATCCTGCCCGAAATCTTTCGAGCAGACACCCGAAAATAGCTGGAATAAACGGGACTGAATTGAGGTCGAAGCTTCGACCAGGAATGAGGTCGAATAAACCAAGTATCTTTCAAAAAAAAAATGGGGATTAAAAAACTAGGTCGAAGTTCGACTAGGATCCTGGTCGAATTCCAGGTCGTGGATCCTAGTCGAAATCCTTCGACCAGGAAGCAAGAAAACCAAAGAATTTTCGAACAGGATTCAGGTCGAAATATCGACTAGAATCCTAGTCGAAATCCTAGTCGATAGGCTCATGACAAGAAGCTAAAAAAAGGGTGGAATTTTCGACCTAGATCCAGGTCGAATTTTTGACTAGGATCCTGGTCGAATTCCAGGTCCTAGATCCAAGTCGAAATTTCGACTAGGATCCTGGTCGAATTCCAGGTCGTGGATCCTAGTCGAATTCCTTCGACCAAGATGGCAAGGCTGACCCCTATTTTCGACTAGGATCCAGGTCGAAATTTCGACTAGGATCCTGGTCGAAAAAGGGCTGGAAATAGGGAAAATCCCAGAAAATTAGGGGAAAATCCCAGAAAATTAGGGAAAATCCCAGAAAATTAGGGAAAAATCCCAGAAAATTAGGGAAAATCCCAGAAAATTAGGGAAAAATCCAGAAAATTAGGGAAAAATCCCGGAAATAAGGGAAAAATTCCTGGAAATTAAGATAATTCCTGAATAAAAGGAAAAATTCATTGTAAATGTGTAGGTCGCTCCACACTTTACGGAAAAACGAAACCCTGTAAGGGAACGAATAGACTTAACTTCTGCGAAACCTAATCAATGTTTCCCAAAAGTTGGGGGGCAAATGATAGGGATAAATAAATTATGATTGTATAATTAAATACTGCATTAATTGTACAAGCTGTGGGCTGCTAGACCCAATAAAAAGATATATGATACTCAGACCAGAAAGGTTAAGCCTGATGGACCAGATCAGGCCTGATGGAATAAAAAAGGCCCAAAAGCCCTGATTATTAATTAATTTCGTAATTAATTAATAAGGGAAAAATCAGATGTTGAGAAGAGTCCCGATATGGATATAAATCCTTAGAGATTAGCCTCAAGGGGACCTAAAAGGATAAGGAATCAGTTTCCTACTATCTAGGACTCCAAAGTCCATTCTAATTATGAGACTTGCCCACCAAGTCTCCTATACCAAGTCCAATTCAAGGACTCCCAACATCTATATAAGGGACCTCACCCCACACATCAGAACTACATTTTTTGGCTTGATTCTCTAATTCACAGAGATACGTAGGCATCTCGTAAAGGCAGAATTAAGCTATGAAACACGAGAGCAGCCATTAAAGGCCTTGAGCTCCCAAATCTTAGTAATAAATACAGCAAATAATAACCTTAGTTTTTTATCCATAACACACGCGATATCCCGAATATTACAGAAGACACTCAACTTGGTGCACACAACAGCTTCTATGCTAAGGGCCAAAGATGCAATCAATTTACTACCTTCTACAGTTAGTGATGATCTTGATTATCCTTCTAGGGCTTCTGGTGGTTCTATTGGAGATGACTCTCTCGGAGAGGATGCTGAAGATACAGGCAGAGACGTAGGGGGGAAACTGAAACTCCAGCCTGGATGTTTTCAAAGGATTGCAACTATCATCACCTTTAATCCACTTAATTCAAACTAATTCATCAAACTCAAGCTGCCATTCAAGCCACCAATAACACCAGCGCCAAAAGTCTTCTACAGGACCATCTAGAGTCTCTATAGTTGCATAAAATTCAAGCTCTCCAACACAATCAAGCTGTAAATAAACTGAAGCAGGAGATTGAGAAAGTCAAGGAGAATATCAATAAGAGGTTGTGTAATATCCGGGATATAGCTTGTAATTATTTTTGTTGATAAATAACTATTATGTGATTATATTGTGATTTTTGGTGAATTATCTGATGATTGGTGTAGGTTTGCGGATGTTTATATGTGGTAAACTATAAGTATATTAATTTTATTATGTCCAGAATAAAATATAGATATTAAGGTATTTTTCTGGTAATTTTTGGAGTGTTATATGATTTTATATTGATTTATGAATTTATTAATTATTTTCTGAATAATTACAAAATCATTTTCTAAAGCGGAAATCAACCAACCTTAACCGTTTTTACGTTTTTACAACCCAAAACTTTTCCGAAAACTCCTTCCTAACCTAATCTAGTAATTCCGGACATTTTCCATGTTTTGACTTTTTCGATCCGGATTACGGTTTGACCCGTGCGCGGCCCGACGCAATATTTTCGATACGCTAACCCTTTTCGATAACAATATCTTCATACAAATCGTTTTATAAAATCCCGGTTTTGATAATTATCCGAAATAGGATAATGCTTATCCAAAATAGGATAGTGCTTATCCAAAATAGGATAGTGCTTATCCAAAACAGGATAGTGTTTATCCAAAAAGGATAATGTTTATCCAAAATGAACGTATTTATCGATCCAACATGATCCAGAACATACTAATATTCCGTAAATATAAATAGCCTTTTCTAATTTCATTTTTACGCATAAAATCATAATCAGACAGTACAAACCCTGAAAACCAGAGAAAACTTTATTAAAAACACTATATTCTTGAAAATCAATCGCACAAACGAAGGCGTTATCGAACTCCGATTTGGGCGTGCAATATATCAAAACGAAGCTCTCGACAACATCTTTTTGAATCAACCATTTGTTTTTTCCCAGAAATCAAGGTATTTTTCTGATTTAATTATTTTAAATCGAATTAATTATGGATTAAATTATAAATTTTTCTTGATATATTTGATATGATTTGATGGCATAATCATGTAGATCTTTTCTTCCTGGTCATTTTGGTATATTATATGTCAAATTTGGAGTTAATAACATGGTTAAATTTGAGTTTGATTCTCGGATTGTAAATTAGGGTTTATAATTGTTTGAATGTTCTTAATTCGAATTGGGGTTTTCATTTTGGTTGATTCTGGGTAAAATCGGTTACCACCACTGCATTCAGGACGTTCCCAGGAACCAAACCATAATTTTTAGTTGATTTTAGGAATCGTAGTTTAGCAGATCGGAAATTTTAGTTCGGCGGCGGCGGAAATTTCCGTCGAGTTTTTCGGCGAATCCGCGGCTTTTCTGGTAATTTGATTTGCATATTCACTTTCCTGACAACTTCTACTTCATCCCCTATAGATTTGAAGTGTTTCTGGGCAGGTTTGGTGTCGCCGGAAAAGCTCGGGATCGCCGTTAATGCCGATCACCGTGACGGGGATGGTTAAATTACAGAAATGTCCCTATTGTTTGACATATTTGTATTTTAGTCCCTGGAATTGTAAATCTCTGCAAATATTGGATTGTTGTTTTCAAAAATTACAAAAATCATTTTTCTGTTTATATTTTATTTCCAGAAATTGTTTTAATTATTTTAAAATTCCAAAAATCATTTTTTTAATTCTGAAAATTATTTTTAATTTCAAAATAAATCTCAATTATTTAATTAATTAAATTTAGTTGATAATTAATTATTTAATTAGTCAATTAATTTAAATATTAATTGATTAATTAATTTAATTAGTTATTAATGAATTTTAGTTGATTATTTAATTGGATTTAATTATTTAAAATTGATTTAAAAATTCCAAAAAATAGTTTTGAGCTTTAAAATATTATTTTAAATTATTTTCAAATCTCGATAATTATTATAAAATTATTTTAAAGTCAAATTCGGGTGTTCGAACCTATTATTTAGTTATAAAATGATTCGGAGTCCCGTTTTAATTCCGAAAAATGTTCAAAAATTCGTAATAAATACTTGGAAAATCATTTTGGCCCCGAATCTTCTTTGAAAAATTATTTTAATTGAATATATTGCATGTTATGTGCTAGTGAAAGAGATATGTCCTAAGTCCAATCACGTATAAGGATTTAGGAATAACTTTTATGTAATCTGTTTTGATTTCATTGATATTAATAAAATACTTATTTTGTTTTTATTAAGGGCTCTATCTATTTAAGTGTTTAAATAAGATATACCATAGTTTAGAATAAATATTTTTATGGATTATGATGAGATCATAATAGTGAGACCTAAAAGATGATAACTCTAAACTTAAATAGTTTCTGGTCATAGGATTACTAACTGGTAATTAATAATCCGCAAAGATCGGTACATACTATGCTTGCTTCATTTTGAAGGATGTCTGTTCTCATAGATATTTGTGTGGTGACACTATAGCTAGTATGTAGGTGCTTATTATAGAATAAGTTCACTGAACATGACTCGCACAACTGAACAACTGATGGAGTTCACTCACGTGTCAGCAGTTGTTCACATAGTGATAGTTGTACAAGTATCATTTGACTTGAGGTCATCATAGTCATCTTGTGTACTCTGAACTATGCTTTGGATTAGTTCTTAGTCTCCAGGGACAATTATTAGGGCTCTACTGGGAATAGGAATTTGTACACGAAGATAGTGTATGATCAATAAAGGATCTACCCCTTCCAGTGAAGGAAGAGAATGTTCAAAGCAGATCCACTTATGCTAGTTCAGGAATCTCTGGCCAGAGTGAATGAAATTAGAAAGGAGTTTCTAATTTACATAGAACTGAGCATAGTGAATGGGAAAGCAAATGATTAAATTAGATAGGCTTGACACAAGATCCATGCCTTGTATTTAATCAGAACATTGGAGGGTAGAAGGAATTCATTGTACGGTAACTAGTCACTGACAGGTTCTTGATATTCTAAGCAGTGAATTCATATTATCCGGATAGTCGCGATATGTTGAGAAGCCTCACTCACGATGTAGAATAAATATAATTAATCAATTAATTATATTTAGTGAATTTTAATATTCATATAAATAATTAATAAAAAGTTTATTATTATTTATTTCTACTACCGACATAATATTGAACCTACAGGGTCACATCATAAAAGAATATTTTCTTTGATGAAATAATGAGAGAGAGAATTATTTTCTAAATAGTTTAGAAAAAAAATAGTGATTAAAATAGTTTTAATTATTATTAAAGCATTTTATGAAGATAAAATGTGGGGGTTAATATATATAAAGATATATTATAAAACCCTAGGAGAGCCCTATAAATAGAATGAGATGGATGACTCATTTGACATGGACACACAATTTTGGTTTTGGAAAACCCTAGCCTCCATCTTCTTCCTCTCTCTCTCTCTCTCCCAAAAACTCCATTTTTATAAAAGCTTAGTTTTATAAAAAGGTTCATCGAAGAGGATCGTTCTTGGTGGATACCGGTAGAGTGCTTCACACACTGAGGAGTAACTGCTAGCACTCCAATTTTATAAAGCTTCGATTCACGAGGTATGGTTTCGATTCCTCAGTTTTTCCCTTTTATACGTTTTTCTATATGTGCGGTATATGGTTTTTACGGAATAAATGTTATTTCACACTTCCGCTCATCCGTAAATTCCTTCATTGGCATCAGAGCTAGGTTCTGCATATAGAGATTCATATAAAAAATTTCAGATTTTTTAATGCATGTATGGATTTATTATGATTTTTGCAAGTTTATTTGGATTTAATTATGAATTAATTTGAAATAATTTTTGCATGAGATTTTGACTACTGATCTGGGTTCTACAAGTGTTGTAGATAATCTAGATATTTTTTTCATAATTTTGTGATGTGTAGATTATTTGTTATGAATTTTTAAAAATTGGTTTAATTAAAATTCATGAAATAATTATGCATGTGAATAATTATGATTAAAATTTGCACAAGGACCCATGGCTGATATGGTATTTTTCTGCTACTCCCTGATTTGAGAAATCATATTATTTTGATTTTTATTAATTTATTAATTAAATGTTAATTAATTTATTAATAATAAAATTAAAATAATAAATTAATAAAGAGTTATTAATTAGGGAGTAAAGGGAAAGGGGGGGTTACATCTCTTTTTTTGTAACAACAAGAAAGACCAACAGACACGGCAGGAAGAAGAAATAGAAAAAATAAAAACCTGCTGCGGCTGTGCCAGGTGCGTGCGCTGCACGCGGGGTAGGGGTGTGTTGCGCATTCCGTGAATGCGTTACACACTGTTGCGCATTTATGAAATGCGTTACACGCGTAAATGGCTCAACAGTGTTGTAACGCATTACGTACATGCGTTACAGCCCGTATGTCCACATTAAATTTGATTTTTTGGGAGTTTCGTAACTCCATTTTGGGCGTGCAATATATCGTTGGATTCGTTTTTCCGAGACGGATCTAATGGAGTGGTCAAATATTTTTTATATAAAAGTTTTGAACTGTTTATATTCCCTAAAGTGTTTTAAAGCATATTTTAATTGTTTTAATTGCTTTTAAATACTATAATAAATCCATACATCATTATATCAATGTGTGACATGATATTACTTGCATGCTTACTTGTTTATTTATTTTTATATATGAGATATATGCCTGTGTTTACCATGCGATGATAGATTTAGGTGAACTTAAATCAATATAAGGCGTGCTCTAGAAAATCTAGAGTAGGAATCGTTTCTTGCCTTGACAATAATATTATGAATACAATCATGAGATTCTTGTGTTTATGAAACACGTAATTAAATATGAATTTTCAATTTTGAGAGAAAGGATGATTCTGTCAACAACAGATTTCTATCTGTAAGAAAGGGTTATTAAGTGACGCCTCTTGACAATGCTCCACCCGATCTGGGAATCATCTGATTATCGATTATTAATTTGAAATATTTAATTTAAAAGGAAGAATCTCTTTATAATATGATTATGATTGTAACGTAATATAATCCCTCTAAAATTAAATAATATCAAGTAGTAATTGGCCAATGACACAACGGGCTTGTGTCGGTCATAGCCTTCCAACATGATAGAAAGTGGTTCTTATTTTTAAATCATTGTCGTTTCGTGCTACAGCCGAGGGCTTTGATTTCGAAATAAAAAATACTTGTCTATTACATAGAGATGTGTACATTGAATTAGAATCTAAAGGTCGTTACGTGCCACAGCCGTGGGCCGTTGGAGACTGATTCAATTGTACGGAATGTTCGGTTAGACTTGGCTTAGAATATTGAGTTTGTCGTGCCACAACCATGACTCAATTATTCAAGAGGCTAAAATTATATTAGGGAATAACATAAGATGTAATTGACAAGAGTTGTCTGCCTATTGAACATCACATGACGTTTCGTGCTACAGCCGAGGTTGTGTAATGAAATGTAGGATCCCTATTCCCACTAGCATTATGAATGCTTAATTTTTCACGTAGGGGGTTGAATAAATTAGATAAACTAGTGGGAGCCACTTATGAATAAAGACCCGATTTATATAGTGTTTTTGAAATGAAATTGAATATTTGCTAAGTGTTGTTATATGTTTATCATTTACAGATTTACTATATTCGTTATGTCTTCTGCACTATCACTCCAAAGTATACTAGATGCTCACAAGTTGACTGGTCCTAATTTTGCTGACTGGCTTCGAAACTTGAGAATTGTTCTCAGGGTGGAGAAGCTGGAATATGTGCTTGACTCACCTAAGCCTACTGAACCTGCTAACGATGCACATAATGATGAACATATTGTGTATCGTAAGTGGATAGATGATGCAAATGTTGCTCAATGCATCATGCTAGCTTCCATGAACATTGAGCTACAAAAGCAACATGAGCATATGGATGCTCACACTATCCTTATGCATCTACAAGAGTTGTATGATGTGGCAGGGATGACAGCTCGATATGAGATATCGAAGGAGCTGTTCGGTTGTAGGATGTCTGAGGGATCATCCGTGAATGACCATGTACTTAAGATGATCAATTTGATTGAACGTCTTGGACAACTTGGTTTTGCCATGGATGGGGAGCTGAGCCAAGACTTGCTCTTGCAATCACTTCCGGGTTCATTTTCGCAGTTTGTTGTGAACTTTCACATGAATAAGCTGGATGTCAGCCTGGCTGAACTCCACAACATGTTGAAGACTGCGGAATCGAATTTTCCCCCTAAGAAGAGCTCTGTTCTTCTAATTGGTGAAGGTTCCAATCCTAAGAAAAGGAAGAGGAACCCTTCCAAGAAGAAGAAAGTAGGTGAAGAAAAGCCGGTTCCACCAAAAGCTGAAGACCCCAAGAGCAAAGTTGTTTGCTTTCACTGTAACAAGGTAGGGCACTGGAAGAGGAACTGCAAGGTTTACCTTGCAGAGTTGAAGAAGAAGAAGGGGAGTGAGACTACCACTTCTGATTCAGGTATGTTCATGATAGAAATGAATATGTCATTAAGTCAAATTTCTACTTGGGTATTAGATACCGCCTGTGGTTCTTACATCTGCAATTCGTTACAGGGACTAAGGAGAAGTAGGACTCTTGAGAAAGAGGAGGTGATTCTACTGATGGGAAATGGAGCAAGAGTTGCGGCTGAAGATGTAGGATCATTTCATTTACATATGCCTACGGGCAAGACTATTGTTTGAAATAATTATTATTTTGTTTCCTCGATTGTAAGTAATATTGTTTCTATTCCTATGTTGGATTTGGATGGTTTTTCATTTTATTATTAAGAATAATGAATGTTCTATCCTTAGAGATAATATTCTTTATTGACGTGGTATTTTAAATAATGGTCTGTATGTATGTGACATAATTTACTTCAGATTGAACAAACTAATAAAAGAAAAGGGATGATGAAAATCTCACTTTCTTTTGGCACTGCAGACTTGGTCATATTAGTGAAAATAGATTGCGGACATTGCATAAGGAAGGGTTACTTGACCCCTTTTGATTTTGAATCATATCCTACATGTGAGTCTTGTCTATTGGGTAAAATGACCAAATCTCTATTTAGTGGACATGGAGAGAGGGCTGCAGATTTGCTAGGATTGGTACACACAGATGTATGTGGACCAGTGTCTACGCAAGCCATGGGTGGATTTTCATACTTCATTACTTTCATAGATGATAGATCTAGATTCGGATATGTGTTTGATGAAACACAAGTCTGATGCCTTTGAAAAGTTCAAAGAGTATAAGTATGAAGTGGAGAAACAAACCAAAAATGGTATTATAACTCTTCGATCAGATCGAGGTGGTGAATACTTGAATGGAGAGTTTCTGGATTATCTCAAAGAAAAGGGTATAGTCTCCCAGTGGACTCCTCCAGATTGGTATCTGAAAGGAGAAATCGAACTTTGTTAGACATGGTTCGGTCCATGATGAGCTATGCGAATCTTCCAGTATTCCTATGGGGTTATGCATTGGAAACCTCAGCATATTTACTGAATAAGGTGCCTTTCAAATCTGTTCCTGAAACTCCATATGAGATATGGAAAGAAAGGAAACCGAGTCTTAAACACGTTAAAATTTGGGGATGTCCAGCTTATGTCAAGAAAGTTGACCCAGATAAGCTGGAATATCGATCCGTAAAATGTAGTTTTGTGGGATATCCTAAAGAGACTTTAGGGTATTACTTTTACACCGATCATAGGGTGTTTGTCTCCAGACATGCTACTTTCTTGGAAAAGCAGTTTATCCTTGAAGGAAACAATGGGAGCAAAATTGAACTTGATGAAGTTCAAGAAGCACAACCTACTACGGATCAAGTGGAAACACCTGTTCAGACTGAACAACCTTCTGTGGAACAACCCGTTTGTAGGTCAGAGAGAGTGTCTCACCAACCTGAGAGGTATTATGGCCTTGTCATTGAGAATGACAATGAGTTGTCAATAATTGATGATGACAACCCTGTGACCTATAATGAGGCTATGAGTAGTGTTGACTCAGAGAAATGGCAAAGTGCCATAAAATCCGAAATGGAATCTATGTCTACGGTATACAAAAGAAAGATTAGAGCAGATGGCCAGGTGGAGACCTTTAAAGCCAGGTTGTGGCAAAAGGATTCAAACAAAGGAAATGGATTGACTTTGATGAAACCTTTTACCTATAGCCCTGTTAAAATCAGTTCGGATTTTGCTTGCGATTGCTGCTTACTACGACTATGAGATCTGGAAAATGGCCAGTGGCCATGGGAGTTTTTGCAGACATGCAATCCATTAGATCAAACATCTTTAAAAGATCATAAATGTATTTAGTTTGACTAATGAATATTCCATCACTAACTTGCTTAACTTGCAAACCAAGAAAGTAAGTTAGTTCTCCCATCATACTCATTTCATACTTACTTTGCATCAATTTGGCAAACTTTTTGCAAAGTTTTTCATCTGTAGAGCGAAAGATAATGTCATCTACATAGATTTGAACAAGTATACTAGAGCCATTAACATTTTTAAAGAAAAGAGTTTGATCTACAGTACCTCTAGTGAAGTGATTCTCTAAAAGAAACTTTGACAAGGTGTCATACCAGGCTCTAGGTGCTTGCTTCAGTCCATAAAGTGCTTTCAAAAGATAGTAAACATATTTTGGAAAATTTGGATCTTCAAAACCAGGAGGCTGACTAACATAGACTTCCTCCTCCAAATCTCCATTTAGACAGGCACTTTTGACATCCATTTGATAGACTTTGAAATTAGCATGGGCTGCATAGGCTAAGAAGATTCTGATGGCTTCAAGTCTTGCAACAGGAGCAAATGTTTCATCAAAATCTATTCCTTCTTGTTGACAATAGCCCTTAGCAACCAATCTAGCTTTGTTCTTGACTACTATGTCATTTTCATCCATCTTGTTTCTGAATACCCATTTGGTGTCTATTGGATTCTTTCCTTTAGGCTTGGGCACCAGCTTCCATACCTTAGTCCTCTCAAATTGGTTTAGCTCCTCCTGCATAGCTAAAATCCAATCAAGATCCAGCAAAGCTTCTTCTACCTTTTTTGGTTCTTCCTTAGAAAGAAAGCTGTTGTATAGACATTCTTCTTGAGTTGCTCTCCTTTTTTGAACTCTAGAAGATACATCACCAATGATGAGCTCAAAGGGGTGATCCTTTGTCCATTTCCTTTGTTGAGGTAGATTAGCTCTAGATGAAGAGGACTCATTATTGTCTTGATATGTGATTGAGTTTTGATTGTTAGAAACTCCCCCTGAGTTAATGGATCTTTGATTTGAGAAGGGAGAGCTTTCTGTAAGTGATCTATCCTGACTTCCAGCTTCTTTTGATGACCCGACGGATGGTGAATTTTGAGTACCGACGGATGAGGCTGGTTGTCTCCCGATGGATAAGGCAGCTTGTCTCCCGACGGATGAAGCATTATGCAACTCAACAGATGTTGAATTTTGTGCTTCATTGGTAGTGGATTTTTCTGCATTATCCTTTGATACTGTTTCTTGATCACTTTCATCATCACTGTCATCACTAACCATCTCCACATTTTCAAATTTGAGGCTCTCATGGTAATCTCCATCTTGCAGTCCTTCAATCTTTTTATCATCAAAAATAACATGTATTGATTCCACAACAATGTTGGTTCTTAAATTGTAGACTCTATATGCTTTACCAACAACATATCCAACAAAAGTTCCTTCATCTTCTTTAACATCAAACTTCCCATTCTGATCAATTTGATTTTTCAAGATGTAGCATTTGCAGCCAAAGACATGAAGAAAATTTAGAGTTGGCTTCTTGTTCTTGAACAATTGATAGGGAGTCATGCATTTTGCTTGATTAATCAGAGAAATATTCTGAGTGTAGCATGCAGTATTTACAGCTTCAGCCCAGAAATATGTTGGTAATTTAGATTCTTCAAGCATTGTCCTGGCAGCTTCAATAAGTGACATGTTCCTCCTTTCCACCACTCCATTTTGTTGTGGAGTTCTTGCTGCTGAAAACTCATGCAAAATCCCATATTCTTCATAAAATACTCTCGTGACAGAATTCTTGAACTCAGTTCCATTATCACGCATGATTCTTCTAACTTTGAAATCAGGATGATTATTGACGTGCCTTATATGATTGATGATGATTTCACTAGCCTCATCTTTAGACTTTAGGAAATATGTCCAAGAAAACTTTGAGAAATCATCTACAATTACTAGGCAAAATCTTTTCCTTGAGATGGAAAACACATTGACTGGTCCAAACAAATCCATGTGTAGCAGTTGCACAGGTTCTTCAATTGTTGAATCAAGTTTCTTTCTGAATGATGCTTTGATCTGCTTTCCTTTTTGGCAGGCATCACACAATCCATCCTTAGAAAACTCCACTTGAGGAATGCCTCTAACTAGTTCTTTCTTTACTAGTTCATTTATGGTCTTGAAGGTTAGATGTGATAGCTTCTTGTGCCATAACTAACTTTCATCCTGACTTGCTTTGCTGAGAAGACAAGTAACATATACTGCATTTGATGAGTTGAAGTCAGCTAAGTACATATTTCCTTTTCTCACACCAGTGAGAACCACTTTGTTGCTCCTCTTGTTAGTCACAACATAGGTTTCTGAGTTGAAGGTTACTGAATTGCCTTTATCACAAAGCTGGCTGATACTCAACAAATTGTGCTTGAGACCATCCACTAAGGCAACCTCCTCAATGATGACATTGTCTTTTGAAATCAAGCCATATTCCACAGTATAACCCTTGATGTCATCTCCAAAAGTAATACTTGGGCCAGCTTTCTCCTTGAACTCTGTGAGCAGGGTAGAATCACCAGTCATGTGTCTTGAACAACCACTATCCAAGTACCATAGATTCTTTCTGTTTCCCTGCACACATCAAAATCAAATCAAGTTGATTTTGGTACCCAAGTTTCCTTGGGTCCTGCCTTGTTAGCTTTCTTTTTCTGTTTCTTAGGCTTTATCTCATTTGAATTGGGGATATCAGATTCATCCTTAGTCATTTGAGTTGGACCTTTGAAACCATTCATTGCAACATAATTATCATGCATATTTTAATTAATAGGGAATGGCATGCTACTAGTGAACATGTTATTCCAGTAAGCCATGCTAAATGGCATTTGTGGCATACTAAATGCAGCATAATAGGGATTAGGTGCAAATGGCATATTAGCAAACTGTGCATTCATTTTCTGTGTAGACATAGCATTTATAGGCACAGAAGGCATGGCATTCATGTTGGGAAAGTGAGGTGGCACATTTATGGGAGTAGGCATGGCAGATTTGCAATTAACAGACAAATGATTTACACTACCACACTTGACACAGATTTTTCTAGGAGCATATTTATCAGGTGTGTAGTTATTATGTTTGTTAATCCCTACTTTACCATTTCTATTATTTTTCTTTTTAGCCTCTGTCTTAATCTCAATCTTTTCAAGTCTGTCACTCAATTGCTTGACAGTCATATCACCAACATTAGCCTTTCTCTCCTTCTTCACTTGACTGGATTTTCGTGGAACAAATTCTTGGAAACTGATCCATATTTCTCATTTAACTTGACAAGTTTGGCTTTACTCACAGGCTTGCTCACAGTCGACGGATGAGGATTTATATCACTCGACGGATAACCCTTTTTGTTATCCGACGGATGACCCTCATCATCCGTCGAGTCTACATCTGTTAGCAATCCTTCCACCAAATTGGATTCCAGCTTCTCCTTATTCTTCTTCCAGGCTGCATCACAAAAGGACTTAATACCTTGAACTTTGGTGATTTGAGCATGAATATCTCTAGATGTTATCCATGCCTTAATCACCTTCTGTTCTCGTTCAAGTTGCTTCTTCAAGATATCTTCTTTCTTCAAGGACTCAGTTAATTCATCCTTAGCAATTTTACATTCAATTCTTAAATTTTCAAATTCAATGAACCGAGACTCTAGCACATTATTCCTCTCACTTAAAAACAAATTATTTTCTTTGATTTTAGTATTTTCCTTAGTAAGAGACTTAAGTGTAACACGTAAATGATATAGTTCTGTAGACATGTCATTTATTGCATCATTACACTCTGCTTTAGATAAATGTTTAAGGTTAGTGGTGATTACCTGATTGCTTGAAGAACTTGTCTCTATTTCATCAGACTTGGCCATTAGGGCTAGATTGACATAGCTGACATCCTCATCCTCATCCAGACCATCTGTTGCCCAGTCATTCTCTTGTGTAATGAAAGCCCTTTCCTTTTGTTTGAGCAATTCAAAGTATTTCTGTTTATAATCCACAGGATCAAACTTTTTTTTGTTGGAATCTGACTTTCTACACTCACTGGCAAAGTGCTCTGCTAAGCCACATTTGAAACATTTGAATTTTGATTTATCCACCATGTTTCTATTTGGCTTAGCTGCTCCAAAGTTCTTCTTGAACTTGAGCTTGGCAAATCTTCTGAAAAGAAATGCTAGATGTTCATCAATATCTTCCATGTCATTTTGGCTCAAAGAATCTTCATTTTCTGCTAACAGCCCCTTGCCCTTATTTTCACAGACCTTTGAAGTTGATTCAACAGCTTCCATCTTCATCTTCTTCTCTTTTTCTAACTCAACTACTGTAATGGATCCTCCTTTCTTCTTTCCTCTCTCCATCCTCTCATCTTTCTCTATTTCAAGCTCATAAGTCTTTAGGATGCCATACAGTCTCCCCAAAGTAAACTCCTTATAGCCTTGAGAGTTTCTCAATGAGACTGTCATTGGTTTCCATTCCTTTGGAAGAGATCTAAGGAATTTAAGATTGGAGTCTTTCATTTAGTAGTTTTTGAAATCTACTAAAAATGTCAGTGAGAGACTCACTATCTTCACTATGAAAGTGCTCATATTGCTGAATTAGCAGCTGCATCTTATTTTCCCTGACTTGTTCAGTGCCATCACAGATAATTTGTATTGTATCCCAAACATCCTTGGCAGTTTTGCAATTAATTATGTTGTGAAACATATCACCATCAACTCCATTGAACAAGATATTCATGGCCTTCTTATCTTTCCTGACTTGTTCAATATCAGGATCAGACCATTCATGCCTTGGCTTGGGGACAAATGGCTCATTTCCAGTTGCAGCTCTCATTGGCACATGAGGACCTCTTTCTATGCAATCTACATAGGCCTCATCTTGAGAAAGTAAATGAAGATGCATCTTTACCTTCCAATGATGGTAATTATCTTTATCCAGAAAAGGAATCTTGACTCCAACATCCTTCTTGTTCATCTTGCTATTTTGTTGTGATCTTTAAACTCTTTGTTTATCAAGAGCTTGCTCTGATACCAATTGTTAGTCCCTTAACAATGCAACAAGAATTACAGAAGGGGGGTTGAATGGAATTCTTGAAACTTTTTCACAAAAATGTAAAATGTTCTATCTTAATAATATATAACCGTGTGAATTGATTTGCAAACTGCGGAATAATAACTTGGGATAAATCAATACACAAGTCTTGAAAAAATTTATGGTGGATTTGAAAGTATCCACCAGAGATAGATATTATATCAAGAGAACTCTGTGTAGCAATTAGCTCACAGCTGCTTACAAATTTGAACAACTAAGTTTACAGAGAAATGCTAAGAATTCAGCTTACAAATGTTTCTCTGAGAATAATTATCTTGCTCAGTTGCTTAGTGTTCTATTTGCTACTTCTTGGTTTATATATCACCAAGATTATAAAGTAATAAGACAAGATAATAAAACAAAACCTATCAAGTCTAATACTATGCTGCTTTATTACTCTATTCCAGCATCTTTGAATATCTTCATAATAGCATGAAAATGGAAATGCTTCTTTGTTCTCTAAAACCCAGTTGAATAGGCTTCCACATTCCATTTGCATACATTCGACGCATGTGACTGTGTTGTCACTGTCAACAGATGTTTAAATTCTTTATCCGTCGGGTTCATGATCATCCGTCGGGTTGCCTAGTTGATCATCCGTCGAGTGGCATTGTTGTTTATCCGCCGGGTAGCAATCTGGCACTTGACTTCATTTCATTTATGCAGAATTACAAGATATCATCTATGTACAGTTAATCAACCTATTCTGTATATCTAGTTAAAGTCAACATCACTTGAGTACTACTACAGAATCTAGACAATGTGTATGCAGAAATGTGCTACAGACTTATTATTACACAAGCTACTCACTCGATGGATAATAAATCATCATCCGTCGGGACTATATTGAGTCATCCATCGGGACTACAATCCTTATCCGTCAAGTGCTACATTTTTCACATAGTAAAATCTACTAAGGTGTTTTGTTAATGAAATCATCAAGTTCACAACATATTCACAACAATAGCCAATCCGACTATAGATAATTGGTCTTTGATTTCATTTAGCTAGTCATCACTTGGTGTCACTACACCATAAAATGCCTACTGTAACACCAAAAAAATGTTGTATTAGGGGGTAAATATGTTGCTCTTGCCCCATTTTTAAGCTAAGGTAACATTTTCTTAAAGATATGTTTTTCAATATTGCCTTAGGGGTCTAAGGTAACATCTGCGGTGCCTAAGGCAACATCGTATTTTATGTTACTATAACTTGCTATTGCAACAGAATGAGAGATCAGTTATAACTTGTTTTTTATGTTACCTTAGAGGTAAAAAAAGGTTTAAAAAGTGGGACCCACAGTGGGACCCATGTTGTGTTGACATGGCATGATGATGTGGCATGTGGGTCCCATTTTTTTGTAGTATCATTTTTATTCCTAGGGTAACATTTTAGGAGCTGCTATAACATTTATATGTAAGCTAGTGAAACATTTATATAGCATCTTGTAACACTTTATAAAATCTAATGTAACACTTTAACCAGAAAAAAATTAAAATGTACTGTTGGAATATATACAATCCCAAAATACCAAATCATTAATGCAACAATACAATTTATACAAACCAACCAAACTGATTACCAATCACAAAAGAACTAAGATAAACTACTTAAACAAAATGGAAGGCAGCCATGCACTCATCACGATTCCTTAGGGAGCATAGCTAGTTTGGTGGTATCATCATCTTGTTGCTTAACATTAGCCTGTATTTTACATCAAAATAATAACTATAAATACTCAGATGCACTAATTTAATATGCGAGAAGAATGTGGTATATCTTTACCTTTAGCATGGAAGTATCCACAGTAACTTCCGCAAGCCATGCACACATCACGATTGCTCAGGGAGCATACCATATGTGCTAGTTTGGTGGTGTCATCATCGTCTTGCTGATTAACCTTTTTCTGCATTTTACATCAAAATGATAACTATAGATACTCCGATGAACTAATTGAATATGTGAAAAGAATGTGACATCTCTTTACAAAAAGTCCACTAAAGAAATAAATCACAAAGGAAGACAAAAGAACAAAGTACAGACTTTATTCTTTGCTTCTGGTCTAAATCAGCATATTACGGGTACATAATATTGTACATACTGGTAAATAGCAGGAGGCATTAAGACATACATTTTCAGAATCGGCACTAAAAAGCTGTTGTTCTAAATAAACTCCTAAAATGTTGTTCTGCCATCAAGGTAAATAAATTTTCAGAATCAGCACTCAAAATCCATTGTTATAAAAAAAACTCCTAAAAGGTACTGAATCAGTCCATCCTTTGAAAACCTGCCCCATCTCATGTCCACACAAAGCTCAATATACTTGAACATAATCTTCTCATGCGCTTTCTGCCATGCCCTGTACCAATAACAAATATTAACTTATTTACTTATCCTATTTGCAGGTGACAATTATAGGACCAAATATTCTATATATAAAATCAACTAACCAAGTAAAACAATTATTTGTTTAACAACCAATTTAGCAATGCCCGGGGCTAGGAGGGGTGTGTTTTATAGTTTGATGCAATGCAACAACACCTTTTAACTAGGTTTTTGTAAAATTTGATAAAACGAATCATTTGTAACTACTCAGAGTTTCCAACATAGAAATAAGTACAAACAACGAGTTGCATATGCAGCAGCTATTAAGTTAATATATGTATTAGCAAAAAGTATCGAAAACAAATAATTAGCAAATTAATAAAGTAAATCAAACATTAGCAAGAGCAGATAGTATACGAGGCATTAGTACAAAGATGAAACAGGCTTACCGGATAACTGCAAAACAGGGTATGAATAAGAGGTTCTGTGAAAAGCACGACTGCTGATTAAACTTGTTGATATAGCAGTATAATATATATTTGTAGGTTTCCTGAGAAAGGTACGTGAAATCATCCCCCTAGAGTAGCCATCGACATCAGAATGAATTACCAGTCGACAGAAAAAGTATGTTTGTGTTCTGATTCAGACTACAATTTTTAACCTAAAACTTAATGATAAATGCTAGGATCAAGAATGATAAATGTTCATCACAGCAAAATACTGTAAAATAAAACTTATCAAATAAATAGAAATACAGTACATGCATAAATCGACATCAAATCCAAATGTGTCATGGGAGATTAGTAATATATACAACACATCTTTTTTGGCTAAGTATTCTTATACGAAAATATAGTTACCTGCATGAAGCTATTAAGCAAGTTTGTCTTAACTTTGCGTTTGATATAAAGAGAAGATGCAAGGAAGAAAAGGACATCCATAAAGGAACATGAGAATGGCTGGAACTCCAGAACCTAATTTCCACCCGAAATGTTCTTGAATATAGACACTGCCACTGTAAGCAAGCAGAAGTGCAACAACTGCAGAAGCATAATTAAACATAAAAATCAAATTACAACCACCTTTACTGCCTTTCTGTTACAAAAAATCAGAATAATTAAACATAAAAAATTAGTTCGGCACAATAACACACATACACACACAAAAACCAATAAGAAGATCTCCAGTTGTTATTTAATTAAACATCAATTCACCATAAAGTCGGACACGTCAACAAAGAACATTTATATTAATTATGATTTCTTTTTCGGCGCGATTATGAAGAATTGTCTTTTTAATCAATATTTTCATAGAAATAACAATAAATGAATGAGTGGTACACATTATAAATTTCCCATAAACACGGAACTCATTGTCCCATTTAGCCCTTAAGGGTCATGTCAGTAATTCCTTAGCAGGAAAAAAAGACAACAACTATGAAATAAACTAATAGTCATATCCGACAAACTAAACACCATTCGCCTTCATCTTACTCCAGGACATATGGTCAATTATACATTTAATTAATGAACATAGAATATATATGGCAGGAATTAATAAAATTAAGTGTTGTGATTGTCACAACTATCATCCCAAGCAAAACAAATTCACACCGTTTGATCCAACATAAAATAGCACCACAGAGAACACACAATTAAGAGTAACTAGAATAATAATCAACAACAATAAGTAGTAAAGTTATGGTTAGTTGAATCACATAAATTAAATTAAGCATTCGAGAAATTAACAAAAAAAAAGAAGAAAAAAAACCTTGAATATAAAAAAAAGCTTTAACAAAAGATAGAGAGTTATATATATATAGAAGCAGACAGATATACCAGAACGGGGAGCAGGTAGAATCCGTTTCCGCCTGGAAAAATGGAAGCAAAAGCCTTATCACCGAACAAAAGTTCATTGGAGCAAAGGCTTCAAGAGCTATAATAATCATCACAGGGTTGAAATGAGCATCCAGAAATCATAATTAATAAGAAATCATAATTTATTGTTTATTGTTACAAACTTATCAATTCACTGCAGTTGCATAAACACAATTATTGAAAAAGATTGATCTAAATGTCCAACTTAATTTACAGAGACTAGTCAATAATAATGAAAAAACACAATTACAAAGACACACACACAAACTAAAACAAGAAATACATACACAAAACAAGATGAGGCATATCGAGAAATTATAACGAAGTAATACAGAATAACAGTTGCATCTATAATCTACAAATTGCAATAAAAACTAATCAAATTAGCACAATTACATATACACACAGACAAATTAAAAGAAGAAGATAAGAAAATACATACATAAATCAACATATAAATATAATTATATATATTTAGATGTATGTGCACAGAGAGATATATATACAGAGAGAGGAGAGAGGTAGAGCGAGGCGAGAGGATATAGGAAAGCGAGGGAGAGAGAGAGAGGGAGAGAGAGATAGATAGAGAGAGAGAGAGAGAGAGATCAAATGAAGTTTAATTGAACTCAAAATGAAGAATCAAACCCCCAATTTGACATTCAATTGAGCCCTAATTTGATATTGAAATCAATTGAGCCCTAATTTGATATTGAAATCAATTGAGCCCTAAGTTCAAATACAAATACATTCAATTGAGCCCTAATTTGATATTGAAATCAATCAGTTAGAGCGAGTAGATAGAGAAAGAGTAGACAGAGATCGAGAGAGAGAGAGAGAGAGAGAGAGAGAGAGAGAGAGAGAGTAACGAGATTGAGAGAGCACGGAGGGGGAAAGAGAGTGAAAGAATGAGAGAGTAATGAGATTGAGACTCGGTGTGAGTTTTAATGGGCTGAAAATAGGCGGCCTTTTACCCAAAAATTAGGCGCTGGGTTTGAATATTTTCATAAATTTTACCTCCTTATCAAATTTCTAAGATTCCATAAATCTATTTTCAAATATTTAAATATTATATTTATTTATTTTATTTTATATATAAGTATGTATATTCAAATATTTAAATATTTTATTTTTAAACGTATATCACAGTGCTCATATCAAGAGGACGACAATTTATATGTTTTATTACTTTTAAATATTCCATTTTTAAATTTTATTAGGTTTAAAATATTTATTTTAACTTTTTTTTGATAATTAATTCCTTTTTTAACTTTTTTAAGTTTTAATATGTACAAAATTCGCATATCGTCATAGATTTTATTCATTCTATTTGTATATCACCCTACATTCTTGAAAATGAATTTAAATTAATAATTAATCTTAAAAAACATCAGATTTGTGTTTTGATACTCTAAGGTAACACTTTGACCAGAATGTTGCAAGCTGCAACACTTTCGACCTAATGCAACACCACGGTTTTGGCTAAGGTAACATAAAAAACACAATGTTAAACTAGCTCATAACTGCCCTATCTAAGGTAACATATTAGATAACTTTCTTTAGGGAGGGGGTTGCGATAGGCCATTTATGGCGTAGTGTGTAATTGATCAATTAAATAAGTTAATTGGTTAATTTTACCAATTAATGGTCAGTTAGATGGAAATCAATTCCAATTAGATTAAGTCAACTTTTGATATGACTTTCAAATCCGAAATCAATACAATGAGGAATTTGGGGAAGGTAAGGACACTAGTAGAGTTCAGAAGTTGCTGCAAGTGTATGAGGCTTTACTTGGATGAATATGCCCTTAGTAATGGACAAGAGATATATAAAGTTAGTTGTATGGACAGGTGAGAAGAATGTTTTGAAGAACTAAAGGTTTAAGATAGAGTAAAGAGAAGGAAGGAAGAAAAGGAAGAATGAAGGTGGAATGAAGAAGAGATTAATAATCACACCAATATGGATTTTATTAGCCAATCAAAGGGATTCTATCATCTGCAATAAAGTTTTATTAAAGGATGTCTTGGTTCCAAATTGTTTTGGTGATCATACAATAAATGATTTATCAAGTATTTCTGTTCTGGATAAAATATGAGATACAGTTTTAGTTCAGTTTTTGATTGATATTAATACTTAGGTTGTTGTTAGATATTAAAAGTGGTATTAATATAGATGATTGATGTTTATTTCAGTATGGGATGTTGTGAGCATCAAAGTTCGTATTGATATCTAATTTGATATGACATCAAAATGAGTATTAATATCAGGAGTTTGGTTGTGAATGAGCTATAAGAATGAAGAACAGAAATAGGAAAGAAAGTGGAGTCAAAAGAATGATAAAGAAAATTTATAGGTAAGATATGGGTAACATGAGGGACATAAGTAAGGTGTAAAATTTAGGAAATATTGGTAAATTGAGATAGGGAATGTGTCCCAGGAGTACGATTAAGTATCGAGGGCTAAAAGAAGATATCTAGTAACCAGACATAAAGATAAAATAGGGAGGAAACATGTAGATAAATGTTAGACCTACCCAAGAGCTGAGGCGGGACATCAAAGACTAGATGGATATATACTTCGCCAGGGAACATCATAGTGAAGTCACTTGAGAACCAAAGTTGTCTAATAAGTGGGTTAGTTGCTGCTTGAAGAAAGGGTGATACGTCATTCGATCCAGAAATTGATTGTAAATAATCTATATTATTTGATTTGAGAATTAACAGGAGTATTCAGAATGCGAGGAATTATGTCAAACCGGAATAGTATATACAACTCCTAGATGAATGGGCAGTAAGTAAGGAAGAACTAAAAGATAGAAATTTGGCTATGACAACGCAAGGAATTCAAGCTACTCCGAGAATATGATACGAGACACAGATTTCAAAGAAGATTTTTGATAGTATGGCACAAAGAAAAAAGAATAAGCGTTATATGTGACTAGACGTCAAAGAAGAGCATTGCAGTCAGTTTCGTATTAGAACTCCCTCGAACCAAAATAAATAAAAGTATGGGTTAGAATATGCGGGTGATGCCTCCCGATTAGTGTATTTTCTTCTAAGAAATAAAAGATATTCGCTCAGCAAATATACTCGATTGTGATTCAAGGAAATTAAGGTATGACGATACGGCTGTGCGCCAATCGTATCCAGTCGAGATTTTCTCGTTAATTTTTAACTCTAATGTAATTTTGAGAACGTTAAAATCGAATACGCCCTGGTTTCAGTATATCATTCACGGATGGACAAGAAGATTAAGAGAACTATTAAGGAACCTCAAATGCAATGGGAAGCAATTACAAACTAGGTTAATTGAACAGAGAAACATGTGGCAATGAGATTCAACAACCAGTAACTACTGGAAACATTCATGAGCACAAATTTCTAGAATTAGAAAGAGAAAGAAAATTAATAGACGTTATGCTAGTACTTTTGGAAACAGTAAAATAGAGAAGATAAGTGTAAGTGAGTTGGCTTCACCACCACACGTATGCATGGTTCATAGGGTGTTTATACGTGTATATTCACGAAAAATAATTAAGCTCCATTATATATAAAATGGAGACTTGAGTTGAGTTATAGGAGCAACTAATAAAATGTGATGTCAGTGTGAGGCTGTTGAGTAATGAGTGATGATGCGAGTAAAAGTTTATGAAAAGTGGTAAGGTTGAGAGATCAACCTGAGAAAAATGGAAGTGAGATACTGGAATATATCATTATCTGATCCTTAGTGCGATTTTGAGGACAGAATCCTTTTAGGGGGGATGTAATATCCGCGATATAGCGTGTAATTAATTTTGTTGATAAATAACTATTATGTGATTATATTGTGATTTTTGGTGAATTATCTGATGATTGGTGTAGGTATGTGTATGTTTATATGTGGTAAAGTATAAGTATGTTAATTTTATTATGTCCAGAATAAAATATAGATAATTAAGGTATTTTTCTGGTAATTTTTGGAGTGTTATATGATTTTATATTGATTTATGAATTTATTAATTATTTTCTGAATAATTACAAAATCATATTCTAAAGCCGGAAATCATCCACCTTAACCGTTTTTACGTTTTTACAACCCGAAACTTTTCCGAAAACTCCTTCCTAACCTAATCTGGTAATTCCGGACATTTTCCATGTTTTGACTTTTTCGATTCGGATTACGGTTTGACCCGTGCGCGGCCCGACACAATATTTTCGATACGCTAACCCTTTTCGATAACAATATCTTCATACAAATCATTTTATAAAAGCCCGATTTTGATAATTATCCGAAATAGGATAATGCTTATTCAAAACAGGATAGTGCTTATACAAAAGAGGATAGTGCTTATCCAAAACATGATAGTGTTTATCTAAAAAGGATAATGTTTATCCAAAACGAACGTATTTATCGATCCAACACAATCCAGAACGTACTAGTATTCCGTAAATATAAATAGCCTTTTCTTATTTCATTTTTACGCGTAAAATCATAATCAGACAGTACAAACCCTGAAAACCAGAGAAAACTTTATTAAAAACATCGTATTCTTGAAAATCAATCGCACAAACGAAGGCGTTATCGAACTCCGATTCGAGCGTGCAAATATCAAAACGAAGCTCTCGAAAACCTCTTTCTGAATCAACCATCTGTTTTTGCCCAGAAATCAAGGTATTTTTCTGATTTAATTATTTTAATTCGAATTAATTATGGATTAAATTATGAATTTTTGTTCTTGATATTTTTGATATGATTTGATGGCATAATCATGTAGATCTTTTCTTCCTGGTGATTTTGGTATATTATATGTCAAATTTGGACTTAATAACATGGTTAAATTTGAGTTTGATTCTCAGATTGTAAATTAGGGTTTATAATTGTTTTAATGTTCTTAATTCGAATTGGGGTTTTCATTTTGGTTTATTCTGGGTAAAATTGGTTACCACCACTGCATTCAGGACGTTCCCAGGAACCAAACCATAATTTTTAGTTGATTTTAGGAATTGTAGTTTAGCAGATCGTAAAATTTAGTTCGGCGGCGGCGGAAATTTCTGTCGAGTTTTCCGGCGAATCCACGGCTTTTCCAGTAACTTGATTTGCATATTCACGTTCCTGGGAACTTCTACTTCATCCCCTGTAAATTTGAAGTATTTCTGGGCAGGTTTGATGTCGCCGGAAAAGCTCGAGATCGCTGTTAATGGCGATCAGCGGCAACCGGCGACGGGGATGGTTAAATTGCAGAAATGTCCCTGTAGTTTGACGGATTTGTATTTTGGTCCCTGGAATTGTAAAACTTTGCAAATATTGGATTTCTGTTTTCAAAAATTATAAAAATCATTTTTCTGTTTATATTTTATTTCGAGAAATTGTTTTAATTATTTTAAAATTCCAAAAATTAATATTTTTAATTCTAAAAATTATTTTTAATTTCAAAATAAATCTTAATTATTTAATTAATTAAATTTAGTTGATAATTAATTATTTAATTAGTCAATTAATTTAAATATTAATTGATTAATTAATGTGATTAGTTTTAATTAATTTTAATCGATTATTTAATGGGATTTAATTATTTAAAATTGATTTAAAAATTCTGAAAAATAGTTTCGAGTTTTAAAATATTATTTTAAATTATTTTCCAAGCTTGATAATTATTATAAAATTATTTTAAAGTCAAATTCGGGTGTTTGAACTCTATTATTTAATTATAAAATGATTCGGAGTCCCGTTTTAATTCCGAAAAATGTTCAAAAATTCATAATAAATACTTGGAAAATTATTTTGACTCCGAATCTTCTTTGAAAAATTATTTTAATTGAATATCTTGCGTGTTATGTGCTACGTGCTATCTGATTGATGTGTTATATGCCTATGTGGTTGTTGTTTGACTATTTTGATCATAACTTTTAATCCGTAAATCGGATTTGGGTAAAACGAAGGGTAGATAAAAGCTTATGACGTCTATGTGACGATTAAATAATATGAGATTGAGTATTGATAGATGTTTGTGATGCTTAGCAGAGTAAGCGAGGCATAGAAAAAGAAAGTCAGTGATCCGTAAATATGAATTAAAGTGTAGAAAGAGAAGGCAAATGATTGACGAATAGAAGCAAGGCATAGAAAAGAAGGAAAGTGATTGATGCGTATAATTGTTATTTGAGTGCAAGTAAAGTTGAAAATCATCTATGATAAGGCAAGTCTTTCTGAACCTTTCTTCGAGATATATTGCGAATATTTTTGAACTTTCTCATAACATGTTGCTATTATTCAAAATAATCTTGTTTTATATTGCAAGCATTTTAAACTACTCAACCTTAAACCCTGATTCTAATTGATCTTGAGACATAAGCCTTATTCTTCATAAACCATTAATTATTGAATTCCCAGATACGAGCCAGACATATATAATACTACTCCACAAATACATACACACCATGCCCCAAGTTTTCAACAGAATTTCTTGAACATACAGAAACTTATACACGCTGGAATATTCTATCACATCAAAGATCAATACGTTGTATTATCATTGAACCATTGTTCTTCAGATACTTGATTCTTTATCGGGCTTGAAGTCGTTCTTCATATTTACAACTTGATACACCCTGGTGATACCTGTAAAATATTTTATGCTCTGAGATAAATGTTTTATCAATGTTAATCATGATTCTGTTTTTGTTGAATTGCAATGGTTATCATATTGAATTGTTTTAGAATTGGATGGTTTTATAAATGTGGACCACATTCGTGGTCAGACCAGATTCGTGGTCATATTAGGCCAATGCGTGCCTTGGATCCAGTATAGAGCAAAGCCGGGAGCCTTACTCGGGGTTAGTGCGTGACTAATCAGCAGCCTAACCTTGGTTTTTTTAAAAAAAAATGAAAAGAATATCCAATTCTATTCATTGCTTATCCAGAAACTTGATTCTTATGAATCATTTCAACTGATCATTGTTGAACCTCGGTTATTTCTATAATGACTTGTTGAACTAGTTAGCTCACTCTTGCAAATCTGTTTATCTTATTTTATAGTTAAAAAGGAAATTGTTGGTAACGAGGATTCCCAGTTCAGAGTGCGGGCTAGGATTCCGGGATAAGATGGGCCGAGTTAGCAGGAGCTTTATAATGTAGATGAGTTATGTAAGATTGTAAGAATGATATCATCCCCAGTTGTAAGAAGAACTAGTGGGGATTTGGTACGATGTAATAAAAGTTAAGGTTGTGGATTGTGTTCATACTTTAACCTGTTGCGATCCATGGTTATGGTAAGAAGGGTCTTTTAATATATTACTTTCATAAGCAGGTATTTATATATTGAGTGTGTGTGTGTTGTGAACCCCAAACTTCTGACCCGGGTTTGGAGGGCATCATAGGTTGAATGTCAAACTTCCTGATTCTACCATGACCTACTTCAATCATAATCTCAGGAAGAAACATGACTTGAGTTGGAAAGTTGAGAACTTGGGTTCAAGGCTGTCAAAATTGGAGGACTCAGTTGCTCAAATTATGTCTAATCAATAAACTCAAACTCATCTTCTATAACAACTGGTGGCTGCTTAAACTTCCAACCCTGTTCAACTTGATGATAACAAAAAGGGGGAGAAAGATGCAATTTTTCAAGTTAGTAAGGGGAAAAGGATGTGCACATTTAAGTCAGCAAAGTAATTATAACGCCCCCAAATTCGGGGTCAGAGGATCTGGTCATCACTATGAAACCTCAATCCAAATCAACATGTTTGATCCATAAACAAATGCCAGTGGAAGATATTTAGCATCTATGACCCCAAACCAATCCAAGATCTTTTAAGGCTATAGTTCTAGAAACAAGATATCCAAATTCCACAAATACATTTTTCACTTTCTTTTAAAGCTTTTCTTTGCAACAATTCTCAATCTCAAAACTTAACCGGCTAGTATAATTTCGAAAAGAAGTATACTAGGCCCAACTATAAAATACACAACTATAATATAATATAATATAATATAATATAATATAAATAACTTTATACAAAAAAACTTACACTAGTCCGCAAACCCTGGACCAACCATCTTCCAAAAGCTTCTTCTTTGCTTCCTCGAATTACGTGTCTAAACAGCGCAAGCTAATCCTCACTGGAGGTTAAATTTAAAAACAGGCAAGTATGAGCGGAAGAAATGCTCAGCAAGATCATTGTAATATATATATATAGGGTCTTTTGATATAAAACCGACATCTGCATTAGAGCAGAACATTTTAAAATCTTAATTGCTGAAACAGGAACTTTGTTAAAGAATCGGATAATTGTTTCTCACTATATTCAAAACTCTTTTTGATATTTTTGAGCGAAATGCTTCAGCAATACTTTGAATCTTGAAGAGAATAAAACTCGTAAAATAGTGTTTACGGAAATATCGTAAACAACAATAAAAAGAAGTAATGATTATGGATTGTATCATAAACGTTATTCAAAACTGAACTCTTGATATTAATACTCATTTTATTGTCACATCACATTAGATATCAATACGAACTTTGATGCTCACAACATCTCATACTGAAGTCAGCATCAATCATCTATACTAATACCACATTTAATATTTAACAACAAAGTAAGTATCGGCATAAATCAGAAACTGAATCAAAACCGCTTTTCACTTTTTATCAAAAAACAGAAACAATTGATAAACCATTTATTCTATGAGTATAAAAACAATTTAGAAACAACAGTTTAGATTGGAACTAATTATATTTCATGTTGTTCCTAATGACCAGTCATGAAATAGCACTGGTATCCTGCAGCCATACCGTAAATATAGGTACTACCCGTATCCTGCAGCCATACGGTACCTATAGGATGCCAGAAAAGGCATATACTCGCCTTGAAAGATATTACAGCTGGACCGATACCTCGATCACCTATGCTGTAACCAGTAACCAGTAACCATTCCAATCTTAAAAACCTTTTTATTAAAAAAGGAGCCAAATCAATCGACATCCTAAATAATTTTTATTCCCCCATTCACTTGGGCAGGAATTCTCGCAACAAAATCATCTTTCTCAAAATCCAAAATATTTACAAATCCAGTAATTTGATAAGTAAAACATTTAACTATTCTGAACATAGAATAGCAGAGGGTACTTGCATAAACAGAATCATCTAATTCAGCGATATGTAAAACATTTATCTATTCTGAACTGAGAATAGGGAAAATAATATTTGCATAATAGGATTCAAAATAAATATCACTTGAACAATAAGTGATGATAGGGATACTTGCCTTTGGTTTTTAGCAGTTAGTCACACTCGTATAGACGCATTTATCTTAGTCTGGTATCTCAAGGCATCAAAGTCTTTTACTTCGCTAAATCTCTGGTTTGCTGCTCATGCAGTGCTGCAACCCAAGATTCCATACTATTCAACTCTACTCTTCATCCATTCCATCTGGTCCTGATCGTCTTGAAAGACTCGTATCTATAGTTAAAATATACAACTTTAATCGTTTAAACGATAATTACTCGATGAATTGCGCGTCAAAACCCTATTGTCTACCCATATGATAGCCCACACATAATTACAACAGTCAAACATAAGACTCTTGACTCATGCAAGCACGTACTTCACATAACATATAAACACATAATCCATGTATCACATAGTTCATATAACCCATGCCTCGGTTCGCCAAAAGCTTCGACTCGATTCGTTTAAAATTGAAATCGGGTCAATAACAGTATTTATCGATCAGATATTGACTCTGAAGGAATCGTAAATCAAATGACCTTTCTATACAAAAGAAATTAGGTCTCAAAAGTATTTTTATTGAAATCGGAATATTTTTCTGAGTCTAGAGGCGTTCGTTTCGTATTAAATGGACGAACGTTTATTTATAAATTATCTTGTCCCAACAACATGTAATTAGGTTTCGTAAAATTTAATTATATATCCTCGTTCGACGTCTCCGATAATTATAGGTTACGTCCCGTATTTTCGGAATTAATTTCCTGAAAATCGGGCAGCGTCTCCTTTATTTATCGGCCTACCCGTCGAGCATCCCGACGTTAAATCAATCACAACACAGTCAATCACAATCCAAAATCAAATCACCAACTTCAGTCAACAACGTCAATTCGCAATTTCACCAATACCAATTATATACAATTATTAATCATTGTTATCCGTATTTTTATGTTTTAATCCATATTTTACAGTTTTTATTCGTATTTTGTGTTTTAAATCGTAGGACTCAGATCGAATCATCATAGTCCACCATCGGCTCGCCGAAGCTCATAGCCGACGGCGATAAAATTTACGGGTTTCCGTTTATTGGACATCCTACATAAATTTTACCGATTAACTAATAATTATTCCCGCACGAAATCTATTTTTATTTCACAAAATCAGTCAAATAATTCTACAGAAACATAAAAAGAATTCGATCAAAATTCGAACAGCCACAAGAAATGCACAGTCGAACCACCACAATCACAAGCCACGCGCCACACGCGCCTTCCACCTCACACACACACTTGACACACGCACAAACAGGTAAACACACACACACGACACATATATACACATATATGTAGGTATAACTGTAAACCGGAGCCGCCAGCAACATGGCAACTTACCGAAAAAAGGAAAAACCGGCAGGATAGAAAGAAACAGAGAGGCGACAGTAGTTAACGAGAGAAAGAGAGGAGCAGGGATTATGGCAGGTGGAGAGAATTGAGAGGGAAAGAGACGAGAGACGTGAGAGATTAGAGAATTGAGAGATTAAGAGATTAAGAGAAGAGATAGTGAACCGAGAAAGAAAGAAACGGGTTAAAACCCGATTACAAACCCCTGCCCCCTTTTTTTGTTTTTATCAAATAAACCGCGCAACAAAATTTTAGCTGACCCGCATTTTAGTTTTAACGATCAATTCACGGGTAATTAAAACCTGAACATTAATAAAATATTTTATAAAATATCACAAATAATTAAAAGTTATTTAAACATAATTTTTCCGTAACTTAAAATTATTATTTGAAATGCAACTCATATATGAATTTATCAATCAAATAAAACAGCACGCGGGTCGAACTAAATCCTAAAATCTCCAAAATAATTTTAAAACTCCCGAAATATTACAAACTTAATAAAATATAAATTTTGAAATTTGTGAAGAATTCTAGAACTAAATACTGATTTTACAATTAAATTAAATCAGAAAATCATTTAACAATAAATAATCAATAAAATATTGATTTCTAAATTGTATAAACTCCTAAAAATACTAAATAAAATTATAAAGCAACCAAAATAATTTTTGAAATAATTTTAGCATTTATAAAAATAAATATTCAATAAAATCATTTTAAAATCAAATAATGTCATATAGCTCAATAATTAATTATAAAATTAATCTACTCATCCAACAAATCACAAAATTAATAATACAGCACATAGCTGACAGAACCATCACATATTTTATCCATTTAATAATTCGATGATCACATGAACATATCGGATCCGAAAATAGATTACTTAGCCTCTAAGTAACTATATAACGATACAATTTAATACCCGATATGGATAATTATCAAAACTAAACTTCCTATAAAATACTTTATATAAAAATAGAGTAATATTATCTCGCCTTCCGAGAATATGGGTTTTACCGGTCTATAAAATGATTAGCGTATCAAAAAATTTTATGTCGGGACTCGTACGGGTCAAACTGTAATCCAGATCGAAAAAGTTAAAACACGAAAAATATTCAGAATATCCAAATTAGGTTAGGAAGGAGTTTTCAGAAGAGTTTCGGGTTGTAAAAATGCAAAAACAGTTGAAGTTGGACGATTCCCGACTTTATAAAATAGTTTTATAATTACTCTGAAAGTAATAAACCCATAAATCATTATAAAATCATATAGCAGACCAAAAATTACCAGAAAAATATCACAATTATCTATATTTTATTCTGCTCATATAAAAATTAAAATACTCAGAATTTATCACATATAAACATCCTAAACATCAATTCTAATTATCATATAATTCACTAAAATTCACATAAAATCACGTAAGCAATTTCCAAATAATAATAATAATAATAATAATTAAAAATATGGGATATTACAATCTACCCCGCTTATAAGGATTCCGTCCTCGGAATCAGCAGAAGAGAGCAGTAGGGATCTTCTGGCCAACTTCCCAATCTTGCATAAGCAATTTTTCTTAAATCTCAAATAACGTTTGGAGTCCTTGTATGACATAATGATCGCGGGAGCTTCACTCCACATCATCGTTTCTTCCACATACTATTTGACCAATTTCTCCGTAGAATTACTTTTACTGATTGCGAGAAAGAAGAATAGAAAGAAAGATAGAGGGAAAGAAAAGAAAGAGAGATAGAGAGAGAAATAAAGAAACAGGTTGACTTCGGTATACGCCACTGATATTTTAATTACATTGCAGTCCACTGCTGCTCTTGGTAATCCCATCACATATCCCTGCTTTGACTTGATCAGGATATCTCAGCTTAACTTGATTGGCAAACCTTCAAATATTTGAGATGATAAAATCATAGAATTTCAAAGAGAAAAGAATTTCATTTCATAACGGGTGTTCTATCATTGTAATCATCAAAATCTGAATTTGAGAGAAAGTATTTTTGAGATGAAAGAATAACTGAGAGATCAATATGATCAAACCAACTTGGTGTTGCGTGCCAAAATCAAGACACTACTAAAGGTTGTTAACCTTCATGTATTCACAACACACACAAGTGATGGCATCCCATCCAACTCCTATCACACAGACAGGTATACCTTGGGTCCCCTATAGTTAGGGTTGTTCATCTTAGTCAGAATAAAAGAATATAAAAGGAATTCGAAATCAAATGAATAAAACTGAAAAGATTTCGAAGCTGATATTTATGAAGGAAATGAAATCCAAAAAATAAGATTTTGGAACAAAATGATTAAACAAAGGTTAGGGAATATATCCTCTAACAGATACCACTTTTTGAGAGAGGTCAAAAGAAATTATAAAAAGAGAAGGTATTGCCAAAGTCTTAATACTTATCTTCAATTTGAACTCTTCTGTTGACTCGTCATCCGATTCTTGACATTTCTTCATATTCTACGGATATCGAGAATCTTTATCGTCGTCGAATCGTAGTAGCCTCGGAAGATTCCATAATAGAAGTTTGCAGCTTCCCGGAGTTCCATCCAGCTCAGCACAATTATCTCAAACGAATGCACCTATCTTAACTTACTCGTTGGTACTATATCCAATAGTCCAACAGGAACTCGATATGAGCTCAAACATCCTCACATATCTATACACACTCCTACACACTCTCGTTTCTAGTTTACTATAACCTCAGCTCTGATACCAACCTGTAACGCCCCCAAATCCGGGGTCAGGGGATTTGGTCGTCACTATGAAACCTCAATCCAAATCAACCCGTTTGATCAATAAACAAATGCCAGCGGAAGATATTTAGCATCTATGACCCCAAACCAATCCAAGATCTTTTAAGGCTACAGTTCTAGAAACAAGATATCCAAATTCCATAAATACATTTTTCACTTTCTTTTAAAGCTTTTCTTTTCAACAATTCTCAATCTCAAAACTTAACCCACTAGTATAACTTCGAAAAGAAGTATACTAGGCCCAACTATAAAATACATAACTATAATATAATATAATATAAACAACTTTATATAATAAAACTTACACTAGTCCTCAAACCCTGGACCAACCACCTTCCAAAAGCTTCTTTTTTACTTCCTCGAATTACGCGTCTAAACAGTGCAAGCTAATCCTCACTGAAGGTTAAATTTAAAAACAGGCAAGTATGAGCGGAAGAAATGCTCAGCAAGATCATTGTAATATATATATGGTCTTTTGATATAAAACCGACATCTGTATTAGAGCAGAACATTTTAAAATCTTAAAAGCTGAAATAGGAAATTTGTTAAATAATCGGATAATTGTTTCTCACTGTATTCAAAACTCTTTTTGATATTTTTGAGCGAAATGCTTCAGCAATACTTTGAATCTTGAAGATAATAAAACTCGTAAAATAGTGTTTACGTAAATATCGTAAACAACAATAACAAGAAGCAATGATTATGGATTGCATCATAAATGTTATTCAAAACCGAACTCTTGATATTAATACTCATTTTATTGTCACATCAAATTAGATATCAATACGAACTTTGATGCTCACAACATCCCATATTGAAGTCAGCATCAATCATCTATACTAATACCACCTTTGATATTTAACAACAAAGTAAGTATCGGCATAAATCAGAAACTGAATCAAAACTGCTTTTCACTTTTTATCAAAAAACAAAAACAGTTGATAAACCATTTATTCTATGAGTATAAAAACAATTTAGAAACAAAGGTTTAGACTGGAACCAATTATATTTCATGTTTTTCCTGATGATCAGTCACGAAACAGCACCGGTATCCCGCAGCCATACCGTAAACATAGGTACTACCCGTATCCCGCAGCCATACGGTACCTATAGGGTGCCAGAAAAGGCATATACTCGCCTTGAAAGATATTATAGCTGGACCGATATCTCGATCACCTACGCTGTAACCAGTAACCAGTAACTATTCCAATCTTAAAAACCTTTTTTATTGAAAAAGGAGCCGAATCAATCAACATCCTAAATAATTTTGATTCCCCCATTCACTTGGGCAGGAATTCTCGCAACAAAATCATCTTTTTCAAAATCCAAAATATTACTAAATCCAGAAATTTGATAAGTAAAATATTTAACTATTCTGAACATAGAATAACATAGGGTACTTGCATAAACAGAATCATCTAATTCAGCGATATGTAAAACATTTCTCTATTCTGAACTGAGAATAGAGAAAACAATATTTGCATAATAGGATTCAAAATAAATCTCACTTGAACAATAGTGATGATAGAGATACTTTCCTTTGGTTTTTAGCAGTTAGTCACACTCGTATAGACGCATTTATCTTAGTCTGGCATCTCAAGGCATCAACGTCTTTTACTTCGCTAAATCTCTGGTCTGCTGCTCATGCAGTGTTGCAACCCAAGATTCCATACTATTCAACTTTACTCTTCATCCATTCCATCTGGTCCTGATCGTCTTGTAAGACTCGTATCTATAGTTAAAATATACAACTTTAATCGTTTAAACGATAATTACTCGACGAATTGCGCGTCAAATCCCTACTGTCTACCCATACGATAGCCCACAGATAATTACAACAGTCAAACACAAGACTCTCGACTCACGCAAGCACGTACTTCACATAACATATAAACACATAATCCATGTATCACATAGTTCATATAATCCAAAATCCAATTACCAACTTTAGTCAACAACGTCAATTCGCAATTTCACCAATACCAATTAAATACAATTTTTATGTTTTAATCCGTATTTTACAATTTTTATTCGCATTTTATGTTTTAAATCATAGGATTCAGATCGAATCATCATAGTCCACCGTCGGCTCGCCGAATCTCATCCCCGATGGCGATAAAATTTACGGGTTTCCGTTTATCGGACATCCTACATAAATTTTACCGATTAACTAATAATTATTCCCGTACGAAATCTATTTTTATTTCACAAAATCAGTCAAATAATTCCGCAGAAACATAAAATAAATTCGATCAAAATTCGAACAATCACAAGAAATGCACAGTCGAACCACCACATTCACAAGCCACGCGCCACACGCGACTTTAACCTCACACACACACTCGACACACGCACACACAGGTAAACACACACACTCGACACATGCACACACATGTAAACAAACACACACGACGCATATATATACACAGATATGTATGTATAACTGTAAACCGGAGCTACCAACAACAGGGCAACTTACCGAAAAAAGGAAAAACCGGCGGGATAGAAAGAAACAGAGAGGCGGCAGTATTTAACGAGAAAAAGAGAGGAGCAAAGATTGTGGCAGGTGGAGAGAATTGAGAGGGTAAGAGACGAGAGATACGTGAGAGATTGAGAGATTAGAGAATTGAGAGATTGAGAGATTAAGAGAAGAGACAGTGAACCGTGAAAGAAAGAAACGGGTTAAAACCCCATTACAAACCCCTGCCCCTTTTTTTATCAAATAAACCCCGCAACAAAATTTTATCTGACCCGCATTTTAGTTTTAACAAGTAATTCATGGGTAATTAAAACCCGAACATTAATAAAATATTTTATAAAATATCACAAATAATTAAAAGTTATTTAAACATAATTTTTCCATAATTTAAAATTATTTTTTGAAATGCAACTCATATATGAATTTATCAATCAAATAAGACAGCACGCGGTTCGAACTAAATCCTAAAATCTCCAAAATAATTTTAAAAACTCCCGAAATATTCCAAACTTAATAAAATATAAATTTTGAAATTTTTGAAGAATTCTTGAATTAAATATTGATTTTACATTTAAATGAAATCAGAAAATCATTTAACGATAAACAATCAATAAAATGTTCATTTCTTAATTGTATAAACTCCTAAAATTACTAAATAAAATTATAAAGCAACCAAAATAATTTTTAAAATAATTTTAGCATTTATAAAAATAAATATTCAATAAAATCATTTTAAAATCAAATAATGTCATACAGCTCAATAATTAATTATAAAATTAATCTACGCATCCAACAAATCACAAAATTAATAATACAGAACCACATAGCTGACAGAACCATCACATATTTTATCCATTTAATAGTTCGATGATCACATGAAGATATCGGATCCGAAAATAGATTACTTAGCCGCTAGGTAACTATATAACGATACAATTTAATACCCGATATGAATAATTATCAAAACTGAGCTTCCTATAAATTACTTTATACAAAAATAGAGTAATATTATCTCATCTTCCGAGAATATGGGTTTTACCGGTCTATAAAATGATTAGCGTATCAAAAAAAATTACGCTGGGACTCGTACGGGTCAAACCGTAATCCGGATTGAAAAAGTTAAAACACCGAAAATGTTCAGAATATCCAGATTATGTTAGAAAGGAGTTTTCGGAAGAGTTTAGGGTTGTAAAAACGCGAAAACAGTTGAAGTTGGACGATTCCCGGCTTTATAAAATAATTTTATAATTACTCAGAAAGTAATTAATAAACCCATAAATCATTATAAAATCATATAACAGACTAAAAATTACCAAAAAAATATCACAATTATCTATATTTTATCCCGCACATATAAAAATAAAATACTCAGAATTTATCACATATAAACATCCAAAACATCAATTCCAATTATCATATAATTCACTAAAATTAACATAAAATCACGTAAGCAATTTCCAAATAATAATAATAATAATAATTGAAAATATGGGATATTACATTAATTATTCCAGCCATTACTTTCTCAAAGCTACTACTACTAGATAGCATTAACTTGATCAATATTTCATCAGCTGAACTCAAGCTGAAAGAACAAATGAAGAAAATTGATGAGAGAATTGAAAAAGTATTTGGTCCAATTTAAAAATAATACAAATCTGTAAAGCACTTCACACAATTGAGACAAATTCCTATAAGTGAAATAAAGCTAGGGAGGATGGAAAAGGGTCAAAAGACATCAATCTTTACTTAGATGAGCTAGATGAAGTAAGAGCTATTGATGCTCACAAAAGACTACCAGAAATATTGGTGTTCAAGTACAAGGGTGGCAAGGAAATTACTTAGCCTCTTCATAGCATTCTCAATTAAGGATATACTTTCTTAGTGAAGGTATTCTATGCAATTAAGAAAGATTTTGGATTCACCAAGGTGGCCAAAATAGAGATACTCAACAAAATCCAACAAATAAGATAAATATGGAGAGACCCAAGTGCACTGCCAAGAATCTTAAATATCCCTTACACTGGAAGCAGAGTGCACTTGAAGCCTTACTTGTTGATGGAGTTTAAGGATGAAAGGAACACCACAAGATTTTTCAGACTAGAAGATCGGCTAAAAATATCAAGCAATGAAACTCTAAGGGAAATGCAAGAGTTACTGGATCTATCTAATGAAGATGAAGCTGATTTCTACAGAAAACTCCAACTCCAGATAGAAGAAAACAATGTGAAGCTTGGAAAGAGGACTAGACATTCAAGGAAATAGTATAAATCTGCTCAGGCTAGAGTAGCACCTTGAACAAATCTTGTGATATCTTTTTGAACTTTCTTTTATCAACTTTAAATAAATTTGCAACACTTATCATTTAATCTGTTATTGAATGAATATTTTGTAAGAGGTGTTTTCTTATCATCAAGTCCTCCTAAATTATGCCTACAATTCTAGTAGACATAAATTGGGGGAGATTGTTAGGAATATGTTGTGGGCTTGATGATAATTTTCCAAAACACCTTAGTAGACTTAATTAAGTGAATTTGTAGCTTTCAACGGATAATCTTCTATGTCATCCGTTGAAAGAGTAGCTTATGTTTAAATAAGTTTTTTAGCACATTCTTGTATATTGTAATATCTTGAAAAACCAAAAGTTATAGGATATTCTAAGTCATATTGACTGCAAGAATGATATGTAAAATAGGTTGTCTAATTGTAAATATTAGATGCCTTGTAATTTTGCATAAGTGAAATTGAGTCAACTGCTGTGGAAATACTTTCAATGGATGTTTCTACAAAGCTTCGACAGATGACCCAAGTCACATTCAACAGATGATCCAATAGAGTCTCGACGGATGATCAAATAGAGTCTAGACAGATGATCCAACAGAGTCTCAATGGATAACAAATTCAAATAGGAGTTGATAGTGACTTGACAATCACATGGGTTGATTGTATACAAAAGGAATGTGGTAGCTTGTAATCATGATTATGAAGATCAATAAGCATTTCCATTTCTATTCTAACATAAGGAAATATAAATATGCTGGATGGAGAAATGAAGAAGCATGTGATTAGATTAGACATTTTTGTTTTATTGGTTTGTCTCTTTCATATGTAACTTGGTAATATATAAACCAAGAGTAGCAAGTAGAAATATATCGATCGAAAGAACTGAGAAATAGATAAGGCACAATCTATTAAGAATTTCTTAGTTCTCTCTTTGTAATTTCACTTGTAAGAAGCTGTGTGCTTTTAGCATCACAGAGATCTTCTACATTTATATATATATATATATGGTGGAAATAACAATCCACCAGAAAGTTTTTAAACATCCATGTTTATTTACTTTGTGTTTGAATACTTGAATATTTCTTATCCGCTCTTAGCATATTCATACACAGTTATATTTATATTTGCAAGAAGTTTCAAATATTGAAAAGAAACCAATAATTAAATTCAACCCCTCCTTCTGTAATTCTACTTGTTAGATTGTTTGGGAATAACAGTAAATCAGGAGTAACACAATTACATAATTTATACCTAAATATATTTAGTCGATCTTTACAATCACAACCACAATTTTGTAATTTAATATTCCCGGCTAACATTTATATTATTTATTTATTCATTTTCAAAGTCAATTAATATATTACGATTATTTAATTCCCATTCACATACGTATTAAAATTAAAATCACTCTGAAACATTTTATATTCACCAAGAAACAGAGATATATAAAAATGTATACTCGGTTCGTGTAACTATTCTTTGCGGGCTTTTGGTTCGCGGGACCCCGTGCACAGCGGCGACGGTTGCCGGAATGATACCCGAAAAACAGAACCGTAATCATAATCATTTTCCGAAAATCCAACAACAACAATTCACACTAATTGATATCCTAATCCAAAAACCAATCAAATTTTCAGAAATTAAACTCTAATTATTCTAATTCTTAATTTGAATTTTCTGCAAAATAAATACGTAAATAAAATGGAGGCTCATCGAATCATCATCGCCTTAAACCGTCGGCTCACCAAGTTCATCGCCGACGATGACACAACTCCAGCGGTGCCCATACGTGTTTCCGGCCGGAGGTCCACCAATAACCACAAAATCCATCAAATTTTAGTCGACTAATTCACATAATCACATATAATCATATATCAATTACATCGACAATCACATACACCAATAATCACAAACACCCCGACAACCAAACACACACGCACGCGCTCGCCGGAAAAAGGAAAAATCGGCGGGGGTAGAAAGAAATAGAGAGGCAGCAGTAGTTAACGAGAGAAAGAGAGGAGCAGAAAAATGTGGGAGGTGGAGAGAATTGAGAGGGGAAGAGGCGAGAGAGATGTGAGAGATTGAGAGATGAGAGAATTGAGAGATTGAGAGTCGAGAGAGATGAGAGATTGAGAGAGTAAGATGAAAGAGAAAGGTTTTATTTTAACAAAAAAAAAGGCAGGGCACGTGTACCCTCCCTCCCCCCTTTGCTGCCACGTACCCCCCTACTGCAAGCCTGATTTCTATCGCCCGATTTTGCATTTAAGAATATGATTTGTGAAAGTTAACACGTAAAAATATTCCCAAACTAATTTTAAAATTCTCAAAATATTTGAAAGCTAATAAAATATAATTTTCAGAATTTTTAAATCATTTTTAATAACAAATTAGCAAGTAATTATATTCATAAAATATATTGAAATTGAATACTTGTCGAAATATTATTTTCTTAATTTTATAAATTCTTACAAATAATTATTGTAATTGTGGAGCGATAAAAATAATTTTTAAAAATAACATTCATATTCATGAGAATTAAACTGTGAAATTTCTTTTTAAATCGAAGGACAAAATAATACGATTTAAATTTTTAAGCCAAACCAACAATTAAGAGCACGTATAATTTAGCACTTAATAAGTATTTAACACATAACACATAATTCGTATAATAATATTTTATTTTAACATTACCAAATTCAGAGTCGTTATAGCTTCCCCCCTTAAAAAGGTCATGTCCTCAGAATCTCACCTAACTGAACAAGTGAGGATATTTGTTTAGCATTTCAGACTCTAATTCCCAAGTAGACTCTTCTACTCGGGGGTTCCTCCAAAGTACTTTAACTACTGGGATAGACTTATTTTTAAGAATTCGCTCTTTATGGTCTAGGTTCTGGATTGGTTGATCCACATAAGAAAAATCCGGCTGAATTTCGATTGGCTCATATTCGATGACTTGATTTCAATCAAGATTATACTTCTTTAATATGGAGACATGGAACATGTTATGAATATGATGCAGATGTGCTGGCAATGCCAATTCATAAGCGACTTTGCCTATTCTTCTTAATACTTCAACGGGCCGATATACCTGTGAATCGATTTGCCTTTTTGGCTGAATCTGACCAATCATTTCCAAGGAGAGACTTTAAACAAAACTGATGATCCAACTTCTATTTCCATGTCATTTCGATTTAAATCTGCATTTTTCCTTTGTCTTTTTATGAGCTGCCTCTAATCTTTTCTGAATTAAGTTCACCGCATCTTTTATTTGTTGAACCAGCTACGGACCTTATAATTTTTTCTCACCAACTTCTTCCCAACAAAGTGGAGATCTGCACTTCGGTCCATACAAAGCTTCGTAAGGTGGCATACCAATACTAGCATGATAACTATTATTATACGAAAACTCTATCAACGATAAATGATCATCCCAATTACCTTTGAAATCTAAAGCACACACCCTTAACATATCTTCCATTGTCTGGATTATGCTTTCACTTTGCCCATCTGTTTGGGGATGATAAGAAGTGATCATTCTTAACTTGGTTCCTAAAAACTCCAGGAACTTCATCCAAAATCTCAAATTAAATCTTGGATCTCTATCTGATACAATGGAAACTGGAACTCCATGCCTATTCACAATCTCATCCAAATATAACTTGACCAACTTATCTAAAGAATATCTTTAGTTGATTGTAAAAAAATGTGCTAACTTCGTTAATCTGTCAATAATGACCCATATAGCATCATGATTCAATTTGGTTTTTGGTAGCCCAATCACGAAATCCGTAGCAATATCTTCCCACTTCCACTACGGAATCTCTAAAGGTTGTAATATTCCGCTTGGTCTTTAATGTCCTGTCTTTACCCTCTGGCATGTATGATATTTACTAACCCAATCAGCTACCTCTTTCTTCATTCTTAGCCACCAAAAATTCTTCTTTAAATCCTAATACATCTTAGTACTCCCCGGATGAATAGAAAATCTTGAACTGTGGACTTCTCGTAATATCTCAGTCTTCAATTCAGTCACATTAGGAATCCATATTCAAGATGAAAATTTAACACACTTTTATTATCCCTTTGTGTACAAATATCCTCTCTGGTTAAATTATCCAAGCCTTGATTCAATAATTCATCCTGATATTTCTTGATTATTTCCATCAGTTCTGGATGAAAGGTCATCTTATGCAAGTTTTCTTTACTACTTTCTGGAACACAACCTCAATTTCCAATTTCTCCAATTCTGTTGACAATTCTTTAGTGATATCCATCATATTTAATATTTACTTTCTTCTCAGTGCATCTGGTACTACATTAGCCTTCTCTAGATGATAGTTGATAAAATAAATATAATCTTTAAATTAACTCCAACCATCTCCTCTACCTCATATTTAAATCTTTCTGATTGAATATGTATTTTAAGCTCTTATGATCCGTATAAATATCACACGTTTTTCTGTATAAGTAATGTCTCAATAGTTTCAGTGCAAAAATAATTGCTGCTAACTCTAAATCATGTGTAGGATATTTATGTTCATGAGGTTTTAGTTGTCTGGACGTGTATGCAATAACTCTATCATGTCAACAACACACAACTTGTAAGAACCCAAATTTTTGACATCGGTAAAAGACCTTTATGAATAGTAACCTTGCGGTTTAATAAAAACTTTTGTGACCACACCATATACCAGTTTTTAATTTAAGATTTCGAGTTGATATTGTGATTATAAGTACCAAATGAGTGTATATAAATGCTATTAGTTTTCGAAGAAAACGAACTTTGAAAAACGACTGTATCTATGAACTATCAAGAATTACGGGAATCACAATATAATTACAAATTTAAAATCCTAAGGATTTATATCCAAGAATGATATTTTAAAACATAAAGAATGTATACGAAAGGATTTACACCGCGAACCATTTACGAGAAATTATTACAAAAATGAATAAGCGATCAAGCAAACGCGTAATGAATAAATAAACGTATCAAACCAAGCTAACTAAACTTACTAACCATGGTTAAATTATTAAATAGTAACCTAAACTAGATAGCATGATGACCTAAAGGCTAGAATAGTAAACCTAGAATCTAAACTATATAGATTAGCTTACTAGTACTAGGTTATATACTAAATCATATCTTCAAAATCTTCCAAGAGAAGCATTCAAGAAAGCTCAAAACTGTCTCTCTCTCTCTCTCTTCAAAATACAATGCTGATTTCAAGAACACCATTGAAAGAAAAATTCATATCTCATTTTCTACTCATTCACAAATCACCAAATTTTTACCAAACCTCTTTTATATCATGGTTAAGTCACTCACCAAATTTCATGCCCATCAAATATCTTCCATATCTATGAAGTTTTCAATTTTATAAAAATGTTTGAAGTTGAGGGTGAATAGTAACTCCGAAAATTACTAACTTGTTTTCTTGATTTTTCAGGAAATTTTAAGGCTCCTATAGCTAGACCAAGGCTTCATCAAGGATCTTAGGACTTTAGTAAGTATTAACAAGCTTCAAGGAAGGTATAAACAGTCATCCAAACTTTGTTTAAGTTTTAAGTTTCAAGAAAAGTAAGGATCTTGGATATAATTATGGTTTTGATGATTGATTTGATATTATCTTGATATTTATTTAATTAGTTTTAAGGTTGATTATTGTTGCCTTAATAACATGATGTTCTTGAGAAGATTTAGTGTTGAGATGATTATTTGATGATTGTTGATAGTTGGATGATGATTTAGAACGTAAACGAAAATCGGATCGTAATCGTAACCTTGTTAAAACGAATAAATCACAACTTAAGTTTCTGCAGAAGTTCCCAAATTTATAAACTGTAGTTTCTTGAAAAGTGAAACTTTATTATGATATAAAATGTTATAAGGATCGTTTAGGCGCTTGAATCGCATGATTTCAATTTACGGATCAAATGTTATGACCATTTTAGTAAAAGTGATTTACGTGACAAAACTGCTACAAATTACGAACTTTGTAAATATAAATGATCGACTTAAAAATATTTAAAAATCATGACATATTTATAGAGATTAATAAATAGATTTTATTAACTGCCATAAAAATTTTAAGTAAAAATGTTGATTTTTCAATTTTATAAAAATGTCGGAGCCGAGGTCGCGCGGAGTACGAACGTAAAAAATAACCCCTGTTAGGAAACTGCCACTTCGGGATTTTCACCCCAGTTACCAGAAAACAATTTTCAAATGATGTGTTCTAAATTTTGTATAGATTGCACACGCAAAAACGGTGCATCAATTGAGTTAACGGTTTGAGAGATATCTATGTTTTAGTGAAAGCGGTTTGAATAGTAAAACTCTGTAGTTGACCGAACTTTTTAAATGCTTTTCACATGAAACTTTTATGATAAATATTACAAGAACTCAAGAAGCTCCTCGAGGTGGTTTCGTATTAAAATACTAATTTCACGATTTATTAAAAATGATAGAGTGCGCGTCGCGTAATAGTAACATTTCGTAAAGTCAACTTTAGAAGACTACTTTGACCGTCCGTTTCGACCAGGATTGATACTTATTTCGAGTCGGTCGAATATTGAAAATTATGAAGTATTGAACTTATTAGAATATAAGTCGGTGAGGGGATTAGGAATACTGATTAAGATTATGATATTTGTTGAATAGAAAATTCGGAACGAGAGGAAGTCAGAAAACGTATCTTGGACTCCAGGCCAATTTTCAAACCCTACCTTTTTAGAACTGTTGTGTTGTGATTTCTTTTAAATACTACAATATATGCATGATAAATGTTTTACGGAGATTTATAAATTGTTATATATTGAATCATAAGATATGATGATTTTGGTATAATAAAAGTACCGGATTTTAAATGATATATTTAGACCGAGGATTGGTCGGTATAAGTTTATAAAAACCCGGAAGTATTCCGGAGTTGTTATATTTGAGAAATGTTAATGCTAGAGAGTAGTTTGATATGTATATTATAGACCGAGCATCGGTCGGTATGTATATTATAGTAAAAACCCGGGAATCATCTCGGTGATGTTTTGGACGATCAAAAGTCTGCACTTATTTTGTTCCAAGGGACTCGATGTCCACTTGCGAAACATTAAATACCTCGAACTTTTATTGAAATGATTTCCAAAGATCGTATTCCCCCAACTAGATTTAATTACTCGAATAATGGATATTATTTCATTGTTCATTTATTATAGGAGAAGTATTCTCCAACAATTATTTATTTCAAGCCCGATTTATTATTAAAGATTACTTTAAATTACTTAAACATAAATTAGTTGAGGAATATTATTTCAAATATTCTTTTAAAGTATAATTATTCTAGGTTCAATTATTTAATGATTAATATTTAATGATTAATTATTTATTAAATGATTTTTTATGATTTAAAGATCATAAAACCTGATTTAAAATACTTTCTGATTTTCGCAAAATCATTCCAATAATTTCAGATCGTCGGAGAATATTATCTCGACTTATTTTAAATATTTTGAATATAGTTTCAAAAGAAACTCCCCCTTATTTATTTATCTGTTGACAACAGTCAACTCACATCCTTAGTACTTCCTCCGAAGACTTTCGGAAGTACATATATATATGAGGTAAAGCTGTGCCTATCAACAAGCAAAATGCTTGGGGAACTTTGATATAGTTCGATGATTCCAAGTATATGATAGGATTCTTAAAAGGACAAGGAGGGGTAGAGATCCAGTACTTCGTGGACTGGGGAGACTGCCATATTTATTTTCTGTATGAGAAGGTACCATGTGTACTGAAGGACATACGAAGTATGCAAAATATATCCAGGTGGAATGAGGAAGCATATAAAGCCCGAATGTGGCTTGGGTGACAACCAGGATGTTAGGAAGTCGTCCCTCTACATGTAGAAAAGGTTACTGTAACCATTATACGACTGATCATCGTATCTCGGGGGCTCTAGTGAATGTCCTATTCTTTCAATTGGAATTTTGATTCAATACCGTAACCCAAGCCTAGGTGCTGGGTTTACCATTAAGGTATTTGCAGGATAATAAATCCACTAAAGAATTTTTTTCGAAAGAAGGTGTGTATCACCAAGAAAACTACTTTGAGTATATACATATCCTTATACAGATTAATATAATTTCTTTAACATTCTTTTCATACTGTTGATTATTATGGCTGAGCATTATTTCTCACTCTTGGTTTCTTTTAAATGTCACAACACAATAGATTACCAGTATGCTGGCGTGGGACTTAGTCACTTGAAATCGTGGGGAGAATCCCTTACAGTTTTGTCTCAGGTGGACTAGAGTATTCAGATAGGTAAAAACATTAGTAGTAATTATTGTAACTTCATGTAGAGGTTACGAATAATTATTTAAGATCCTCTAAAGTACATTTAAGTGTAATAAAAGAAGATTACATCTTGTATATCATTTCTAAGGCTATAACTTATCTGTGTGCGTGTGAGATTGGGGTCTGTTGGATTATTGAATCAATACAGGTTACACATGAGTGAAGGATGGCGTGACGACCCAGATTCCTGACCCCGAATTTGGGGGCATTACAGAAATGGTATCAGAGCATTAAGTTATTGTACACAGAGACGCGAGTGTTAGGAGTCTGTCTAGATGTGAGATTACGCAAGAGCTCATATAGAGTTCATCATTGGACTACCGGATGTAGCCTCAATGTGTAGGTTAGGATAAGTGTATATTTGAGGTATTAAAGTATGACTAATAGGACCATTGGAGATTATCAGAATGATAAGGAGAAAAATTAGAATCATCTTTGATTTGGAAAGTATGTGGATGTAGAACTCGGAGCTGAGTCTCCAGCGCATTTGGGGTAAAGACGGTATTATCAAATGAGTCTGGTTACTCGTAGTTCTTTGTAGGGCTCCCATGAAGGGGCATCACATGTGAGAACCATAAAGTCTAACTATTAGTATACAGTTGAGGTTATTGACCCAAACTAGTTGAAGGTGTCATTTTACCAATAAGGATTTGAATATCATATTACTAACGAATTCAACAGAGATGGTGTCCGATATACCCTTGAGGATTTTAATTCCCATTAAGGAAGATTTGAATATAATATACAAATATCATCATAAGACAAGTACACTACATGTTATTATTAGTGCGCTTAACATGTAAGGTTATGATGGTTTAGATTAAAAATTAATAGCATCGAGAATCGATGACATGGCTACAATTAAATGGCGTAAGATTACAATGAGTGATGGTTCGATCTTAGAACCTTTTAAAGGATAGACCAGTTAGTCTAGAGCGGAATTCTTCGGTAGATATGATGTCAGAGGCTTCATATATATACTTGTAGACCTGTAATATATTCGGTAACATATGTTCAATTACACGCTTATGCCACCGAACTTATGGACTACATTGAGATCCCTAAGAGATCTCTTTGATATATATCTATGGGGAACTGGCCACTTATAGTTAGTAACAGATGCATGTAGCAGGCCCCTATCGGCTTAGCAGATGCTTTTGGAATAATTATGAGTAAGGTCTTTGAGGTAAAACACCGGAATGACAAATATACTTGCGAAAGTCAAGTTAGTAAGTGACTTTAAAATGATGATTAAGGGAGACACTAGTAGAAACATGGAATTGCAAAAATGAAGAGATGGGATCATCCTCGGACGGATGATGATGAGGGTTAGGATAAATAGTGAATTATTTTGGCATCTACTCACCGTCATACTACTCCCTACTGTTGATCATTTGTATTGCCTTGATAAGACATATCAGGCAATCCTTTTCATTCCCTACTTTGAACTTTTAATATGACCATCTTGAATATTCTTTCTCCGCATCAGGACTTGTTCAATTCTTTTAGTTGATCAATAAACTTTCATTCATAGATTATGATCTTCTTGTTCGGCTCAGAGCTATTTATACTTTATTTCAATTATCCAAGAATTGTTTTTTCTCCTCAATTTATTGACGAATATTCATAATGAATATCTTCATTTGATTCTTCTTTCATACTTACTCTTCTCAGTCGAGATTGTAAATATTTAACAAATTGTTAAAAACATGGATGATCTAATATCCACAGATTCCTCAGGAATCATTTTCTTCTAATCAGGATGAAATTGTATATTGAACTTTGAAATCATAGTAAGGGTATCAATTTGATATTGGTATTCTGAATTCAATTTGTTAGGTCACACACACTGTAGAAGGGGGTTGAATACAGTGTATACTACAATCAAATCGAATTAAGAACACAAGTATGAACACAGAATAATCTTATTAATGAAAAAGTATTATAATGGAATAGTTCTCTCTCAATGATGAACAAATATTAGGAGAGCTGCTAGGGTTACAATGAATAATATTCTCGATTAATATAACACTTATAGTGTAAACCCTATGCTGTGTTTATATAGACACACAGTTACAAGATAATCTTCTAATTGATATCCAGCATAAGTCTGCATCCTAAAATATATCATCTAGTTATCTTTTCTTCATAGAATTCTTCTCCATGCATATCTCTTCTTGTGTTTGTCTTAATCTTCTTTTCTTCAATCAGTCGTCTTCCTCATCTGAATATCTTCTTAAGTCCTGATATTATCTCCTGATAAATATCTTCCGATATCTTAAGTTCTGATAACTTAAGTTCTGATATCTTAAGTTCTGACTTCAGTATAAGTACTGATTTCCAGTTAAGTCCTGATTTGTCCTGTTAGTTAAGATCTGAAAACTAAACACAAATCATTATTAGACATGACATCACAAATATATCTAACAATCTCTCCCAACTTGTAAATTAGCATAATATACAAGTTCAATAGATATTTGATGATGTTAAAAACATTAAGTACAAATGCATATGAGAATTTGACTAAGTAACTACAACTCACAGTCTTTATAGCTTTTACCATCCTTAAAGTCTGATATCAGCTTTAACCTGTATAACCTTCAGAATTTAACAGTTGTAGTTCTTAACTTGGCTTCAGTGTGCGATCTCTCTAATGTCAGGAGTTGTTCAGAGATAGTTCCTTAACAAACCCCTCTCAGCATATTCAAGTTTATTATGCATCCTCCTTTTTGCATCTTTAAGTTCAACTGTATCTTGTCCTGTTTGAAAGATAGCAACCCTGAGATCATTTATTTTTGCTTTCCTTATATCCTGATCTAGTCTGATAACATAGGCTTTATCAGACTCTAGATTGAATTCAAGACCCTTAATACCAAGAAATGTAGTGATGATTTTGGCGGTATTATGCTTCATCTCAACTATATCACCATTGTGAGCTCTGTACTTAGGATAGTATGGCCTATCAGACTTTACAGAGTAAAGTTTCTTCTGCCTTTCAATATCAGATTTTAAGTAACTAGCAGCACCATCTGTTGATCTATTTTTCACTTGAAGTAGAAATAGCACATGTTGCAATTCTTCAAAGTACATCAAAGGAATATCATTCTTCCTAATTTGGAATACCCTCCCATCTGTCATGAAGTATAGCATGATATCTTCTTTTAATACAGAGTGGTAAACCATTTGTACAGACTCCAGTTGATTCAATCTTTCAGGAGTTGTTCCTACTCCTGGTTCACTCAAGGAAGTTGGATCAGAGGTAGTATTATTCACTCTCTTTTCTTTAGAACTACCCAATTCTGACTTGTGTCTAGCTTCTTTTCCTCTAATAACTCTTGCTTCAAAACCACTTGATGTAGTCTTCAAAAGTTGAGTAGATTGTTGAGCTTTAGTAAACCCAGGTAGTAGAATTTTTGAAGGTTTAACATAAGCAATATTAGAGGTTTCCTTTCCTTTATCTTCTGATATCAAGCCAACTTGAGCTCTGTCAGAGGTTGCTTGCTTCATTGTAATATCAGAATTTACTAAGTCCTGATCTTGAACAACATGAGCTATGTCAGAGGTTGTTTGAATATTATTTTTCTTCAAAATCAGACTAGTATCTTCATCAGATTTTGCTTCCAGATCCATGATTGGCATATATACCTTTACAGGTTCATCAACTTTAGCTTTGCCCTTGGATCTAGGATCAACTTCCACCTGTGATTTGGCTTTGGATTCAGATTTGATTGCCTCAGAGTTTGTCTTCTCTTTAATCACAATGCCCTTAGGCTTATGTGATTTCTTTGCAGTAATAGAAGCTTTAGACTTTGACTTAACATTTTCTTCTTTAAGTCTGGCTTCTTCTTTCTTCAGACTTTCAAAGTCCATTCCAGGATTGTCTTTGAGAAATAGTCTTTTTGAAATTTCTTCATCCAACTTCTGTAACTTGGGGTCTTGATAGTAGACTGATGTTTCCTTCCCCTTAAGCTTCAGTGTCTGCATAAACTTTTGTGATTCTTGACTTTCACCCTGTATCTGAACATCAGGCTTAGTCAGAACTTGCTTATCATCTATCAACATCAGAACTTGATTTCTGTGTAGAAGTTCCTGCTTTCCTGAATGAAGAGCCTTTGCCTTGACCATGACCTCTACCCCTTTCAGAGTTTCCCTGGTCATCATTTCCATCATCCTTTTTCTTCAGTGCTAAATCAGATTTACATTTTGACTTAATCACTTTCTCCCTCTTTTTGGCATCATTAGGTAATAGGAGAGAGAGAAGTAATTCCACTGAAGATTGGATTTCATTTAGTTGAACTTGTTGAGAAGCTTGATTCTTCAGTACTTAGCAATCCGAGCTTGCTGTTTCTCCTGAGCTTTCTCAATATACCCAATGCGGTCAAAGGCTGGTTTAAAAAAACCTGTTCTTTTCCAATTTGACATTCATGTCTTGCTGAATCAGAGTTTCTTGAATTTTGTTCACCTTGGCTTGAGTTATTGAGTGTTGACCTTGAAGGTGCCTTGTACTCAATGCTGTGACTCTGAGCTGTGCTTTGAAGTCATCATTCAGTAGCATCTCATAAGCTTTAGCCAGGTGCTCAGCAAGAATTTTTTCAGAAGGAACAAAATCAACTTTGTTCCACTCCTTGATCCATTCTTGTCCTCTTGGAGTTTCACTCCAAGGTACTGGTGCATCCCCTCTCACAAACTTTTTAATCAAATCAGCTTTATTAACTGCTGGTAGAGGTGCATATCCTGAAGGACCAGCTGCATCAGCATTTTCAGTTGTAGCAGCTTCACCAGTAGTGTCAACATTTGCAGCATCAGAACTTACAGAGCCTTCAGAATCAGCTTCCTCTGATAAAATGATAGTGTGTGAGGCTATAGAGGTTTCAAAATCATCCTCTAAGTTCTGATCAACATCCAAATTCTGATGTTCACCTAATATCTGAACTTTATCATCTAGATTCAGAAGAGGTGTTGTTGGTAAATCTGCATTGAGATTAGCATCTAAAATTGGTGTTGTTGGTGTAGTTTATTGAGGAATGGTTGGAGCTTCCAAGTACAGGATCTCAGGCACAACCAAGTTGTGAATATCTATTTCAGTACTTGTACCTGTATCTTTAGCATGTACTTTTTCAATGATAGGAGACACATGAGGTGTATGCACTCTGTCTTGAGCAGTGTCTTCAGCTTGAATTGGTGATAGTGGAGGTGTAGATGCAATGGCTTCAGCAAATTCTGGTTGTGTAGATGGAAGGGATTCAATAACAATTGACTCCTTTAAGATCAGAGATTCCCGATCCCCTTCCTTAGCTGCTGCTTCCACATCCTCTGAATCTGACTCAACCGTGTTCCTGTTAGCTCTTTTTTTCTTCCATCTCTTTAAGGGTGGAGAGACTTTGGGAGCTTTGTCATCAGAGTTTACCTTTCTAAGCCTTTTGAGTGGCCTAGAACTCCCAATTTCCTGAACTTTCTGAGAAGAGACCTTCTCAGCTACTTTAGCAACAGGTTCTGATTGTTGAACCTGTACCTCAATTATTTCCTCAAATCATCAAAATTTATTATTGACCATTATTAAATCAAAACATTCATCACATGATAAAGTTTAATAAAAACGATGAAGTAAAGATTAACAAATTGCAATTAAAACATGCACAGTCACATAATTTCAGAACCAAAGACCAAATCTTGCAATTTTAAAGGAAATTTCATTTATATCAGATGAGTACATTTCATGAAATTTATCAATTACATGCAAAAATTACAAGATAGTCTTATTCTTATAATTCTTAACATCAACAGCCTTAGTCGTAGTCTAAGAAGACCTAACGACTAGATTCTTCTGCTGCTGATGAAGAGCACTGCAAGACGGATGATCCGTTCTTGCTGACGGAGAGCTTCTCTCCTTTCCTCTTCCAGACGATCACAATGGAGATGATAGTCCATATAAAAGAATAAGAGGTCTGTGTGAACCTCTTGTGGAACTGAGTTCCAAATGTCTTCAGGAATGACAGTTACATGCCACTCATGTCGCCAATCATCACAACTCAACTCGATATTAAAAGTATTATAGTTCAGGAGCAAGTTGAAACGAACCATGGTTTTGATGAGTGTAAAAAGAGTGAGTTTGTGAGAAAATGGAAGATGTATTGGCTGGAATGAATAGTTGGTTTAAATAGCCAATAGAATACCAAGAGACGCGAGGAGTATTTAATAATTATAAGTAAAAATAATGATACCTCGTCTCCCTAGACCAATGTGTAATAATAACAGTCAGGAAAAGATCTAAAGCCAGAGTTAATGGGCACGGGAAATAAGTAATGATTACTATGTACATGCAGTTTTTCAAAAAGAAAAACTGTTCCCACTAAACAAATGATTATGACTGTCTTTATCTCACTAAACCAATATTCTGATAAAATATAACCGTTTAAGTATTGACTTAAAATAATTCAAGTATATAAATACTGCCACGTAAGCATCAGAACTTGATTATTATCATAATTTAAAAGTCATCAGAATATGGCTTCTTAACTCAAAAAGTGAATGTTTATTTCTGTAATTCTCCACACAAATACTGATATGGTTTCCTCAGAACTTAATCATCAGAACTTCCATCAGAACTTGTCCTCATAATTTATGCAACTGACACTTAAACTGTTCAATTAAAATAACATTGATCACCACAGTAATTTTCATCATTCATATGGAGTGTAAGTGTGTGCTTTAAGCTAAATATCAAACAAAGAGTAAAGTCTGATTCACTCCAGTATATCTTAGAAATAAGGCATAACTAAGAACTTTTCTTAAAATCTGTTATTAGTCTGAAGTCTACTATAGAATGAGTTCATGCATGAGTCCACCTCAACTATTTTGTGCTCATTTTATGCATCTTTTGAAATTCCTTTTTACAGTGGCTTCTCAGTGTAAGTGAGTCACGACTGCTTATCAGAATTTATGCTGTTGTCAGAGTATTTCTCCAGTAATCGGAGAATGTGAAAAGTCTCCAAGAAAATTTTATTTTGCTTTTCTAATGCATATTACTTGATACCAGCAATGCACTTAGGTCTTCCCTTCCACATATATTTTTCTCTAGATCTCAAAGGAGGACCTGATTTTGATTTCTTTTCTTTTCTTTTTCTTTTGATAAGTGAGGCTTATCAGCACTTAGTACACCCATAAGATATACAAACATCAGAACTTAACAGATAAGAATCACCATTCTAGTTTTTGACTTAGTAATAAGATACACAAAGTAACCCTAACCAAGCTCAATATCAGAATCTGCTTGTGTCAAAGGATTTCCACATAAACAATTACTTTAAACATGGTATCTTTAGTATATTAAAGACTACTAAGTCAGTATCTAGCACAGTTATCCTCATTGGATTGAATAGTCACAGAAACATTCATATCACTATCAGAGTTTAGAAATTCACATCAGACAACAATCAGCATTTAAGTAAATTTCAATTTAAGCACAAATTACATAAAGAGAGTAATATCTGTAAATACTGATCATAAAGTCTGATGTATCAGATCATAAACTAAACAGATTTAGAGAAAGAACCAGAAACCATTCCAAGTTCATTTACCAATCTTGTAAAAGTAGCTTCATATAGTGGTTTTGTGAAGATATCTGCTAGTTGTTGATCTGTTGGAACAACATATAATTCCACTGTACCTTCCATCACATGTTCCCTTATGAAATGGTACCTTATGCTGATGTGCTTTATCATTGAGTGTTGAACTGGATTACCTGTCATAGCAATAGCACTTTGATTATCACAGTAAATAGGAATTTTAGAAAATTCTAACCCATAATCCAGTAACTGATTCTTCATCCAAAGAATATGTGCACAACAGCTTTCTGAAGCATTGTACTCTGCTTCTGCAGTTGATGTGGAAATTGACTTTTATTTCTTGCTAAACCAAGAAACCAATCTGCCTCTAAGAAATTGGCAGCTTCCACTTGTGCTTTTCCTATCAATTTTGCACCCTGCAAAATCTGCATCTGAGTAACCTATTAGCTTAAAGTCTGATTCCCTAGGATACCACAATCCCAGATCAGCTGTACCCTTAAGGTACTTGAAAATTCTTTTCACAACTGTTAAGTGAGGTTCTCTTGGATCTGCTTGAAATCTTGCATAAAGACAGGTAGCATACATGATATCAGGTCTACTTACAGTTAGATAGAGTAATGAGCTAATCATACCTCTGTAATCAGTAATATCTACTGATATACCAGTATCTTTATCCAATTTTGTTGCAGTGGCCATAGGAGTGGATGCACTTGAACAGTCTTGCATTCCAAGTTTCTTCAACAAATTTCTGGTGTACTTAGATTGACAAATAAAAGTTCCTTCTTCATTCTGCTTGACTTGAAGGCCCAGAAAATAGATAAGTTCTCCCATCATACTCATTTGATATCTTGACTACATTAGCTTGGCAAACCTTTTACAAAGTCTGTCATTTGTAGAACCAAAAATGATATCATCAACATATATCTGTACCAAAAGTAAGTCCTTTCCATGGTTGAGATAAAATAAAGTTTTATCAATAGTCCCTCTGTTAAATCCACTTTCCGGAAGAAACTGAGCTAATGTCTTATACCATGCTCTTGGAGCTTGCTTAAGGCCATAAAGTGTTTTATCAAGTCTATAGACATGATGAGGAAATTTTGAATCTACAAAACCTGGAGGTTGTTCAACATATACTTCTTCTTCCAATTCTCCATTAAGAAAAGCATTTTTTACATCCATTTGAAAGACTGTAAAATTTTTGTGAGCAACATAAGCTAAAAATATCCTTATGGCTTCCAGTCTAGCAACTGGTGCAAATGTTTCATCATAATCAATTCCCTCATATTGAGAATATCCTTTTACAACCAGCCTTGCTTTATTCCTTGTAATTATGCCATCACTATCAGTTTTGTTTCTGAACACCCATTTTGTACCAACAACAGATCTGTTCTTTGGTCTTGCCACAAGGGTCCAGACTTTATTTCTTTCAAATTCATTTAACTCTTCCTGCATTGCTTGCACCCAATCAGCATCTTGAAGAGCTTCTTCCGCTTTCTTTGGTTTAGCCTGAGAAAGAAAATAGTGATAGGGACATTCATTTGATGTTGCTGTTCTAGTTCTTATACCTACTTCAGGATCTCTAATAATTAAGTCAGGTGTATGTGCTTTAGTCCACTTCCTTGCAGATGTAAGATTATCTCTAGAACTGGATGCTCGCCCATGATCCATGCTGTCTCCATCAACATTTTTTGATGCTCCCCCTGAAATTATGTTCTATGAGTTAGATTCTTCAGAATTTGAGTTTCCAGAATTATCAGAACTTGGCCCATCAGAACTTGATGAATCAGAATTTGAGTTTCCAGAATTATCAGAACTTGGCCCATCAGAACTTGATGAATCAGAACTTGATGAATCAGAACTTGAAGAGCCTGTTCTAGGTTCTGATGCTTCTTGAGATGTGGTTGGATCTTTACTGTATATGTGTTAACAGACTGCTCTGATACCACTTGTTAGGTCACACACACTGTAGAAGGGGGTTGAATACAGTGTATACTACAATCAAATCGAATTAAGAACACAAGTATGAAACACATAATAATCTTATTAATGAAACAGTATTACAATGGAACCATTCTCTCTCAGTGATGAACAAATATCACGAGAGCTGCTAGGGTTACAATGAATAATATTCTCGATTAAGATAACACTTATAGTGTAAACCCTATGCTGTGTTTATATAGACACACAGTTACAAGATAATCTTCTAATTGATATTGAACATAAGTCTGCATCCTAAAATATATCAACTAGTTATCTTTTCTTCCAAGTATTCTATTCTTCATAGAATTCTTCTCCATGCATATCTCTTCTTGTGTTTGTCTTAATCTTCTTTCCTTCAATCAGTCGTCTTCCTCATCTGAAGGTCTTCTTAAGTCCTGATATTATCTCTTGATAAATATCTTCTGATATCTTAAGTTCTGATAACTTAAATTCTGATATCTTAAGTTCTGACTTCAGTATAAGTACTGATTTCCAGTTAAGTCCTGATTTGTCCTGTTAGTTAAGATCTGAAAACTAAACACAAATCATTATTAGACATGACATCACAAATATATCTAACACAATTCTATTTGAGAATCTAATAAAGTATATGAATGAGAGCACCTCTGAGTGTACCATTTTATTGGCAAGAAATATTTGATGAGAGGCTATCGATTGTTCTGATGCCAAGACCACTCGATTCGGAGTTATAATTGACTTTCACGGCCCAAATTTGAAGACTCTTTATTTCAAAATCGTCATCCGGGTAGCCACAAATTTCTTTAGTGGTTACGATGTTGAGATTTTTTTATTACAAACAAACTGAAATATGCCTAGTTGAATATGTTCTCATGAATAACTAGTTAATTGTCCTTACTAGTCGAAATTTTAATTAATACGATGAAAGCCTAGATAATCATCCTAGCTAGTTGCTATGGGTCAAACCAATTGTGCTGTCCATTTTCTTAGTCGGTTGATATATTGCTTGGTATGGACTAGTTATTATTTTTCTAGTTCTACTCCCAATCAAATTTTTTTATTCCATAGTGCATTATATATGCAAAATTTAATTGTTGATGAAATTTTCAAAGAACGATTTAATTGAGACCTAACTAGGTCGCCCACTCAAATGAGAATTCATATTTAGTTTTATGAAATATTTTGTTCATGAAATATTCTATTCTCTCGTTTATATAAAGAATATCCAACTAAAATCATAAAGTGTTTGAAAAATAATATACTTCCTTGTTTGTTAATCATTAAATAAAATTCCTTCTTTCAAAATAGCATCTCTTTGAAACCTTGATGGTTAACTTTTGGTTGAGAATGTTATTCGAAATTTCTTTCATTATTCAAAAAGAAAAAGTATTCTTTCAATGGGGAAATCTTACAAGTATTATTCGTATGATGTTATTATTCGGTAATCATTGCTTTCAAGAGATATTCTTTATTATATCATAATATACAATTCTAAGGACATGAAAGGATAATCCTTGTTGTATTCTTCCTTCCAAGTTAATAATCTTTTGAGTGTGGCAACTCTTTTATTCAGAGCTCATTATTTGTTTAGATGTTAGGTTTTGAAATCTTGTTAAGATTGTCTAAATTACATCGATATTGTGAAAATCATTCTTCCAAGGCTAATTTCCTTCCGAACAAAGAGAGGCATAGTTGAGAACCGATTGTTGTATTATGAGATTGAAGACTCAGTGTTAAGATGGTGCAATCGGAGCATCGTGATGAGTAAGTTGTTTTAAAAAGGAAATACCATGTTTAGTTATTATCATAAGGATCTTTAACATGGTTATAGAAGAACGATAATAGAGATACCAACGTGATTAGTGAGGTACACTTCTATGAAACATTATCGGGATAGGTACTAATAAATTCGGGAAAGACCAAGCATGTATGAATTCGAGGAATAAGATTTTCAAAAAGTGAAGGTAAGGTTAGTAGCAACCCCGTGTTAGAAATACTCGACGATAAAAATAGGATTTTGTTTGAAGTCTAATGACATGTCTATGCAGCTTAAGGACCGTGACATAAGGCATCCTAATAATGATCTAGAATAATTGCGATAAGGTTCGTACTAAAAGGGACAAGGAGTTTATTTATGAGGAAATTTTGGATTTTTTTTTCTTTCTTACACTGAACAGGAAATAGAGGCTATAATCAAATTGATCAAAGGCTATGATTGAGAAATCTATTATCATCAAGGAAAGGCCAATGTGGTGGCCGACACTTTAAGTAGGAAAAGATATATTGAGGATGATAAATCTCAGAATAACTGATGAGAAGGATCGCATGAAAAGAACCATTTATTACTTGACAGGAAGACTTAAAGATGCCTAAAAAGGTAAATGGATATTATTCATGACAGAATATGAAAAAGGATGTCATTCAGTAGGTAAATAAGTATTCGACATGGTTGAAAATGAAAATGGAAAGGCGAGGATTAAAATTTTGGTGATTACGACTTGTAGATGATCCAAATGGGAGTAAGAGTTAATTATAATAAGTTTTGAAGGAGGATTATCAAGATCCAAGTTAGCCGTCGTGCTATTTGAGGAATTTGAGTGATATATTAAATAAGACCGCTTATTTTATTATGCAAACGATAGATTTCCACTCTACAAAATTGTTATAAACACAGAAGAGATAATTGGTGACAGAGAGACCCCGTGACGACTGCGCCGCGCAAGGACCCAAGATTTAATTTCATAAAGGGACTATTTCCCAAGATATTTTGCAAAAAAGGACGGACAGAGACACGACTTAGAGTTCTTAAATCGACAAGTAGGATAGGAGGACTATCCAGACCATTGAAGATACGTCTATCAGCTTACCTTTTATTTGGAACGATTTGAGGAATCGCCTATTATTGACAAATAATTTGTGTAGATGTACTTACCACTCTAGCATACAAAAAATAGTCATTGATATCCCTTATGAAGGACAATGTGAAAGAATGAAGGATGTCATTATCGGAGCTGATAAAAGGCAAAGAAGATCGTACACGCCTTATAAAGGCCACTGGTAGTAGGTACCAATAAACGCGAATACGTCTAAGGTGCTAGCGAGAATAACAAGTACGACCCAGAAGGTATCATAGTACTATAGATATTATACGGGGAATGACTAAAGAAGTCCGACCGATAAAGGAAGCTGAGCATTCCACGACTCTAAAAGCGTATCAATCAAGTGTATATGAAATGGTGCTTCCTTCAAGATGGCAACAGGACCCGACGTGCCTTATGTTACTACGGGAAGAAATGTTATATACTAGATAGATTAGCTTGTAAACCTATTAAGCTAGCTAAGATATGCAAAGATATACTAGTACTAGGTTATATACTAAATCATATCTTCAAAATCTTCCAAGAGAAGCATTCAATAAAGCAGAAAACTCTCTCTGTCTCTCTCTCTCTCTCTCTCTCTCTTTAAAATACAATGTTGATTTCAAGAACACCAAGGAAATAAAAATTCATATCTCATGTTCTACTCATTCAAAAATCACCAAATTTTTACCAAACCTCTTTCATATTATGGGTAAGTCACGCACCAAATGTCATGCCCATCCATGAATTTTTCAATTTTATAAAAATGTTTGAAGTTGAGGGTGAATAGTAACTCCGAAAATTACTAACTTGTTTTCTTGATTTTTCATGAAAGTTTAAGGCTCCTAAAGCTAGACCAAGGCTTCATCAAGGATCTTAGGACTTAATTAAGTATTAACAAGCTTCAAGGAAGGTATAAACAGTCATCCAAACTTTGTTTAAGTTTTAAGTTTCAAGAAAAGTAAGGATCTTGGATATAAGTATGGTTTTGATGATTGATTTGATATTATCTTGATGTTTAGTTAATTAGTTTTAAGGTTAATGATTGTTTCCTTAAGACCATAATGTTCTTGAGAGGATTCAGTGTTGAGATGATGATTGTTGATAGTTGGTTGATGATTTAGAACGTAAACGAAACTCGGATCATAATCATAACCTTGTTAAAATGAATAAATCACAACTTAAGTTTCTGTAGAAGTTCTCGAATGTATAAACTATAGTTTCTTGAAAGGCGAGACTTTATTATGATAGAAAATGTTATAAGGGTCTTTTAGGCGCTTGAATCGCTTGATTTCAATTTAAGGATCAAATGTTATGACTGTTTTAGTAAAAGTGGTTTATGTGACAAAACTGCTACAAATTACGAATTTTGTAAATATAAATGATCGACTTAAAAATATTTAAAAATCATGACATTTTTATAGAGATTAAGAAATAGAGTTTATTAACTTCCATAAAAATTCAAGTAAAAATGTTGATTTTTCAATTTTATAAAAATGTCGGAGCCGAGGTCGCGCGGAGTACGAACGTCAAAAAACCCCTGTTACGAAACTGCCACTTCGGGTTTTCACCCCTGTTACCAGAAAACCATTTCCAAATGATGTATTCTAAATTTTGTCTAGATTACGCACGCGAAAACGGTGTATCAATTGAGTTAACGGTTTGAGAGATATCAACATTTTAGTGAAAGCGGTTTGAATAATAAAACTCCGTAGTTGACCGAACTTTTTAAATGTTTTTCACCTAATTAAATTTATTTTATCAAAATGAAACTTTTATGATAAATATTACAAGCACTCAAGAAGCTCTTTGAGGTGGTTTCGTATTAAAATACTAATTTCAAGATTTATTAAAAATGATAGAGTGTGAGTCGCGTAATAGTAACATTCGGTAAAGCCAACTCTAGAAGACTACTTTGATCGTCCATTTCGACCAAGGATTGATACTTATTTTGAGTCGGTCGAATATTAAAAATTATGAAGTATTGAACTTATTAGAATATAAGTCAGTGATGAGATTGGGAATACTGATTAAGATTATGATATTTGTTGAATAGAAAACCCGGAACGAGAGGAAGTCAGAAAATGTATCTTGGACTTCAGGCAAGTTTTCAAACCCTACCCTTTTAGAACTGTTGTGTTCTGATTGCTTTTAAATACTGCAATATATGCATGATAAATTTTTTACGGAGATTTATAAATTGTTATATATTGAATCATAAGATATGATGATTTTGGTATAGTAAAAGTACCAGATTTGAAACGATATATTTAGACCGAGGATTGGTCGATGTAAATTTATAAAAACCCGGAAGTATTCCGGAGTTGTTATATTTGAGAAATGTTAACGCTAGAGAGTAGCGTGACATGTATATTATAGACCGAGAGTCGGTCGGTATGTATATTATAGTAAAAACCCGGGAATCATCTCGGTGATGTTTTGGACGATCAAAAGTCTGCACTTATTTTATTCCAAGGGACTTGATGTCCACTTGCGAAACATTAAATACCTCGAACTTTTATTGAAACGATTTCCAAAGATCGTATTCCCTCAACTAGATTTAATTACTCGAATAATGGATATTATTTCATTGTTCATTTATTATAGGAGAAGTATTCTCCAACGATTATTTATTTCAAACCTAGTTTATTAATAAAGATTACTTTAAATTACTTAAACAGAAATTAGTTGAGAAATATTATTTCACATATTCTTTTAAAATATAATTATTCGAGGTTTAATTATTTAATGATTAATATTTAATTATTAATTATTTATTAAATCATTTATTATGATTTAAAGATCATAAAACCTGATTTAAAATACTTTCTGATTTTCGCAAAATCATTCCAATAATTTCAGATCGTCGGAGAATATTATCTCAAATTATTTTATATATTTTGAATATAGTTTCAAAAGAAACTCCCCCTTATTTATTTATCTGTTGATAACGGTTAACTCACATCCTTAGTAGTTCCTCCGAAGACTTTCGGAAGTACATATATATATATATGAGGTAAAGTTGTGCCTATCAACAAGCAAAACGCTTGGGGAACTTCGATATAGTTCGATGATTCCAAGTATATGATAGGATTCTTAAAAGGACAAGGAGGGGTAGAGATCCAGTACTTCGTGGACTGGGGAGACTGCCATATTTATTTTCCGTATGAGAAGGTGTAACATCCGGGAAATATTGTGTAATTATTTGTATCAATAAATGATTATTATGTGAATGTTATATGAATTTTTGATGAATTATCTGATGATTGATAATAATATTTGGATGTTTGTATATAATAAAATGTGGGGATGTTGATTTTAATAGGTCCAGAATAAAATATAGATAATTAAGGTATTTTTCTTGTAATTTTTTGAGTGTTATATGATTTTATAATAATTTATGAATTTATTAATTATTTTCTGAATAATTACAAAATTATTATATAAAGCCGAGAATCGTCCGACTTCAACCATTTTTACGTTTTTACAACTCAAAACTCTTCCGAAAACTCCTTCCGAACCTAATCTGGTAATTCCGGACATTTTCCGTGGTTTGACTTTTTCGATTCAGATTACTGTTTGACCCGTGCGCGGCCTGGCGCAAGATTTTCGATACGATAATCATTTCGGTGAATCAACAAAACCCGTATTCTCAAAAGACGGGATGTTATTACATTATTTTCGTATAAAGTGTTTTATAAAAAGTCTGGTTTGGATAATTATCCAATACGGGTATCAAATCAGATCGTTTTTGTTTTGTATATGTTGTGTACTTGATGATTTCATGAAAAAAACATCTTGGTAGATTTTACTTAGTGAAATTATGTAACACTCGATGGATAAGGTTTATATTCCCGACGGATGACTCAATATAGTCCCGGCGGATGATGACTTATTATCCATCGAGTGAGTAGCTTATGTAACAATAAGTCTGTAGCACATTTCTGCATACACATTGCTTAGAATCTGTAGTAGTACTTAACTCATGTTGACTTTAGTTAGATATGCAGAATAGGTTGATTAATTGTACATAGATGATGTCTTGTAATTCTGCATAAGTGAAATGAAGTCAAGTGCCTGATTGCTACCGGACGGATAAACAACAATGAATTCGACGGATGATCAACAACCCGACGGATGATCAATAACCCGACGGATGATCATAAACCCGACGGATAAAGAATTCAAATATCTGTTGACAGTGACAACACAGTCACATGCGTCGAGTGGATGCAAATGGAATGTGGTACCCTATTCAACTGGATTTTCGAGAACAAAGAAGCATAGCCATTTCCATGCTATTATGAAGATATTCAAAGATGCTGGAATAGAGTAATGAAGTAGCATTGTAATAGACTAGATAGCTTTTGTTTTATTATCCTGTCTTATTACTTTGTAATCTTGGTGATATATAAACCAAGAAGTATCAACTAAGGAATAAGCTGAGATACACGCAGAGAAACATTAGTAAGCAGAATTCTTAGCATTTCTCTGCATTCTTAGTTGTTCAATATTTGTAAGCAGTTGTGAGCATTTTGCACACAGAGTTCTCTCGATATATTATATATATCTCTGGTGGAATCATTCAAATCCACCAGAAAGTTTTTAAAGACTCTTGTTTTTAATTACTTGTGTTTTGATTCATTTAAGTAACTATTCCGTATTGTGCTAATCAATTCACACTTATATATATATATTCGAGTTAGAATATTTTTAATCAAGAAAAAGTTTCAAAAATTCCATTCAACCCCCCTTCTGTAATTCTTGTTATATTGTTAAGGGACTAACAATTGGTATCAGAGTAAGCTCTTAACTTACAAAGAGTTTAAAGATCAAAACAATACAGCAAGATGAACAAGAAGGATGTTGGAGTCAGGATCCCTTTTCTGGATAAAGATAATTACCATCATTGGAAGGTAAAGATGCATCTTCATTTGCTTTCTCAAGATGAGGCCTATGTTGACTGCATAGAAAGAGGCCCTCATGTTCCAATGAGAGCTGCAACAGGAAACGAGCCATCAGTCCCCAAGCCGAGGCATGAATGGTCTGATCCTGACATTGAACAAGTCAGGAAGGATAAAAAGGCCATGAATATCCTGTTTAATGGAGTTGATGGAGATATGTTTGACAAAATTATCAACTGCAAAACTGCCAAGGATGTTTGGGATATAATACAGATCATCTGTGATGGCACTGAGCAAGTTAGAGAAAACAAGATGCAACTCCTGATTCAGCAATATGAGCATTTTCATAATGAAGAAAGTGAGTCTCTCACTGACATTTTTAGTAGGTTTCAAAAACTACTAAATGCTCTAAAGTTGCATGGAAGGGTCTATCAGACAAAAGACTCCAATCTGAAATTCCTTAGATATCTTCCAAATGAATGGCAACCAATGACAGTCTCATTAAGAAACTCACAAGATTATAAGGAGTTTACTTTGGAGAGACTGTATGGCATCCTGAAAACTTATGAGCTTGAAATAGAGCAAGATGAGAGGATGGAGAGAGGAAAGAAGAAAGGATGATCCATTGCACTAGTTACTGAGTTAGAGAAAGAGAAGGAGATGAAGATGGAAGCTGTTGAGTCAACTTCAAGGGTCTGTGAAAGCAAGGGTGTAATAACCTCAATTTGTGGAATTTTTGAAACACGGATGAATAGTAACTTTTGCTGATGATGCTGATTAAGGAAAATTATCAGACCACGCTATATAGGAATACTGTTATGGAAATTCTAAGATCGTATTAGTATTCCATAAAGTAAATAAGTGTATGTAAAGATCGTCAGAATCCAAATTCGAACACTTTGATTTTTCCCGAAAATCCACCAAATACCGAAAGAATTGAGTATAAGGTAACATGATTAAAAGGATTTAAATTCAAGGATTATAAGAGGGGATTATAAAAGGAATATAAAATATTTAGAAAGGGTAGGGGAACCCAAATAATAAGATCCCGGATATGATCCCTCGAACGATAAATGCGAACGAAAGTTAAACGAACCGTATAACAGATCAGCGATCATTAGCCAAGTAATTAGGAGTTAATCAAAGGGGTTGGTGGATGATGATGTCATCACACCAACAAGAGGAAGACAAGTGTAACAAGATGACATAAGTAGATGACATAAGCATGACCAAATGGGAAGGGTTGGTTGGTTGATTGTGAGCCACACAATTTTTACCATGGTAAAAGGTTAATTAACAAACAAAAAGGAAGCAACCAAGCAAACACATTCATTTCCCCCCCCCCATATCCTTGCTCACGGTTTTTTGAAGAAAAACAAGAAGAAAAATTTCCAAACCCAAGCTCCACTCAATCATAATTCAAGAGGTTTGTTTCCTTGGATCCTATATTTCATAACTAAGAAGAGCAAGTAGTTTGAGTGCTTAAATCCAAGGTTTGCTAGCTCAAATAAATCATTTTAGTTTAGGGTGAATAGTAACTTTCAAGAACAAATTTTTGATTCTTGATTTTATTTGTAAGGTCAAGGTAGCTTAAGCATAGATTAAGGCTTCCATGGGCATTCCAAGGATCTTTCATGGATTAAAAGCTTCAAGGAAGGTATAAAACTTCAAACCCTAGTTTTACTTTAAATATTTAGGAGTGGTTTTGATTAATATAGTTCATGAGAAGCATGATGCTTGTGTGTTTAAAGTTTGGTTGGGTTTGTAGTGATTGGATTTTAATTGAGGTGTTGATGATTGTTAATGGAGGAGTAGTAGTTTAAAAGTTTAAGCACCTTGTTTGATTTAGTAGTTTGGTTGAATTTGAAGATAGTATGATGTTGGATTAAATTGAGATTCTTGGGCTTATTATGACTGAAATCAGTAGCATTTATGTGTATCTTGAGTTGTTGTAGATTGGTAGTTGGATTGATATGATTTGGAATGGTAAAATTTGGGAAATCGCGTAAACATAGCCGTCGTAATGCCCGATTTACCTTAGACTGTTTTGTTCTTAACTTCAGGACCCGTGAACTCACTGTTAGATTCTGACCATTGCCATGTTTAGATAGTTCATGTTACGAGCTTCATTTTGATGTGTGGTTCGCTTGAGTCCGATGTACGGTTTAGGAGAAACGACCGTTTTAAGTAACGACGTTTCGCGAACGAACCATTACCCCTCACCTTAATTTGAAACCTTGGTTAAGGCCCTTAAATGACTAATTGGAGTATCAATTATGTAAAGTGGATTAGGTAGTTGGTAGAGTACTCGCGAAAGAATCGCCTTAAAATTCTTAATGGTTAATTTATTAAAAATGGTGGAGCCGAGGGTACTCGAATGACTTATGTGATTCGTTAAGCGTAGAAGTGACCATAAGTGAATGTTAGGGTTCAATTGGTTAAAGTCTAGTTTCTTAAGCGACCGGGATTTAATTCCGACTTATGTTGTTGTTCATAGGTTATCGGACCCACTCTAAGCTTAAGTCTATCTGGGAACACTCAGGCAAGTTTTCTACCCGTTATACTGTTGTTGTGATGTAAATATATGTATATGCATTAACTTGTGATAAGTGCATGATTGTTATTAGCAAATTTTGCGATATATTGGAGCATGCTGATATGGTATATATGCATGTCTGTTTCGTAATCTTGATATCTAATTGTCGATTCAAATGCTTATAAGTTGCATAATACCTATGCTAGAGATAAGCAGTAGTTGCGTATACCCTTAGTATAGGGGACCCAAAGGTGAACATTTTCTAAACCGGGAGTCGATGTTCCCGAGTATATTATATATATATATATATATATTTATATATATATAGATATAGTTTTCCAAACTATTAATCGGATAAGGTTTATTCGATAACTTTATTTTATTTAATGAATATTATTTTGAATATTCATTCGAGGACTTATGACTCCGCTTATTTTATTTAATGAATATTATTTTGAATATTCATTCGAGGACTTATGACTCCGCTTATTTTATTAAATAATATTCTTTATTTTATTAAAGAATAATGTTTCGATAATCAAACTTATTTTCGATTATTCAAATAAAGATCATACTTTCGTACAAGTATACCTTTGGTTATTTAATATTCATTTCAAGTATGAGTTTTAAAACTTCTACTTCAATTATTTTTATAAAGATTATTATTTATGGGAATATTATTTAAATAATAATATTCAGATATTTTCTAATATATTGGGACTGATTTATTTTATTAAATCAGCATTACTCCAAACATTCTTAAAAATATTTTCGAGTCTTCAAAATGATTTTTAAAAGTTAGGGCGGATCCCAAAACTCATTTTTATATTTAAGATCCTCCTTTCGAAGGGGATATAAATACTCGCTCAAAACCTGAGGGATCCGACTCTGTGGTGTATTTTACATTCGCAACGAGGTTGATGTTTTGAGAAAACAGTTTGATTACTTGCCCAATGTTCGGGAAGTAAGCCTATCTAATTGAGTCGGCATAAGCGACAGGCCGGGGTACGGTCTATCAAAGTGTAAGTGGCTGGGTGGCAGTCCATCAACGCGTAAGAGGCCGGGTGGCGGTCCAGCACAAGGTCCTAATGCGGCCAGGGTGATGATCGGTGGGGGATTCATCCATCTACTAGTAGAAAATGTTACTTATTGGTATCTTTGCTTGATCAGCAAGATATTGGGTTTATGCCAAAATTCTTTTCTTTCCAACTTCATTGGATATTACAACTCTGTTCATACTTTACATGACAGAGGTTTTCAGGAAATGTATGAGAGATATATATGGATATATATCGGGACTTAATGAAGTATCTCGTAACTTCATTTCATTCAATAATATTTCCAAGATTGAATCTATTAAAGTCTTATCTTGTATTCTCATCTGGGTGATGAACTTTTGAAACTAATTATAACTTGAACAGTGGTAGTTCAAGTAGTATTCAGAAAAGATATAAGTATATTGGAGTATCTTGTAACTTCATCTTTTCAACTTATATCTAGTTAATGATTATCTTATGAATGACAAAGGTTTTCAGAAAAATGTTGAGACAAGGTTAGATATATGAGATCACCTTACAACGATATTTTTATACAGTTATAACTTGGAACTCTGTGTATATTATACATGTTAGAGGATTTCAAAGATTGTGAAAAGTATATATGTATATATATACTGAATATTTTATGACTTGGTCGCGTTAAGATATCAACTTGGTTCAATTCTTCTTGACCAAGACTTTCATGAGTGCTATGAGAATGCTCATATATTGTTAATCATTATACATATTATTTCGGTGAGCTTGTTGCTCACCCTTGCTTTCTTCTTTCATCACACAACAACAGATAGACAAGATGAACATGATCAAGCTCCCAATTTGCGAGCGGATAGGAAACGTTCCGCAGTTTCCTGTAGGCGTTGATGCATTTGTAGCTGAGGTAGGGTCTACCAATAGGCTAGGCTTTCAACTTTTGATGTACCAGACTTATGTATATTTATGAATTGTAATAATGGCAAAGAATATGTAAATTTATTCAGAAACCCTTTTGAGGTGTAATGACTTATAATTGTGGAATAAAATGACTTGTGTTATTGTTTGGTATTCATCTCTGAGACTATAACTTGTGGTGTGTGTGTGTATCATGGGGTCACAGTACGCAGTAGTTGGTTGATTGTTAAGATTGAATATCGTTAAGGGAAATGGAATTCGTGACAACCCGGATCCCCGACCCTGGATTTGGGGGTGTTACAAAGGGCAAGGGGCTTGCAGTAGAAAGTGAAGATTCTTTGACCCAAGATGACATGGAAGACATTGATGAACACCTAGCATTTTTTTCCAGGATATTTGCCAAGCTCAAGTTCAAGAAGAACTTTGGAGCAGCGAAGCCAAAAAGAGACATGGTGGATAAATCAAAATTCAAATGTTTCAAATGTAGTTTGGCAGGGCATTTTGCTAGTGAATGTAGGAAGTCAGATTCCAACAAGAAAAAGTTTGAGCCTGTGGATTATAAGCAAAAATACTTTGAGCTTCTCAAACAAAAGGAAAGGGCTTTCATAACACAAGAACATGGCTGGGCAGCAGATGGTCTGGATGAAGATGAAGATGTCAGCTATGTTAATCTAGCCCTAATGGCCAAGTCTGATGAGACAGAAACAAGTTCTTCAAGTAATCACGTAATTACTACAAACCTTGCACATTTATCTAAAGCTGAGTGTAATGATGCCATAAATGACATGTCTACAGAGTTATATCATTTACGTGTTACACTTAAGTCTCTTACTAAAGAAAATGCTAAAATCAAAGAAAACAATTTATTTTTGAGTGAGAGAAATAATGTGCTTGAGTCTCAGTTCATTGATTTTGAAAAGTTAAGAATTGAGTGTAAGATTGCCAAGGAGGAATTAACTGAGTCCTTGAAGAAAGAAGAAATTTTAAAGAAGCAGCTCAAGCGTGAACAAGAGGTGATTAAGGCATGGAAAACATCCAGGGATGTCCATGCTCAAATCACCAAAGTTCAAGGAATTGAGTCTTTCTGTGATGTAGCCTGGAAAAAGAACAAAGAGAAACTAGAATCAAATTTGGTAGATGGAGTGCTAACAGATATAGACTCGACGGATGATAAGCATCATCCGTCGGATAACAAAAAGGGTTATCCGTTGAATGATGAAAATCCTCATCCGTCGGCTATGAGCAAGCCTATCTGTAAAGCCAAACTTGTTAAGCTGAATGAGAAGTATGGGTCTGTTTCCAAGAACTTTGTTTCAGGAGAATCGAGTCAAGTTAAGAAAGGGAAAAAGGCTAATGTTGTTCACATGACTTTCAAACAATTAAGTGACAGACTTGAAAAGATTGAGGTAAAAACAGAGGCTAAAAGGAAAAACAATAGAAATGGTAAAGTAGGGATTAACAAACACAATAACTACACACCTGATAAATATGCTCCTAAAAAAATCTGTGTCAAGTGTGGTATAAATCATTTGTCTGTTAATTGCAAATCTGCCATGCCAACTTCCATGTCTGTGCCGCCTCACTTTCCTAACATGAATGTCATACCTCACATGCCTATGAATGCCATGTCTACACAGAATATGAATGCACAGTTTGCTAACATGCCATTTACACCCAATCCTTATTATGCTGTATTTAGTATGCCACAAATGCCATTTAGCATGCCTTACTGTAATAACATGTTTACTAATAGCATGCCATTCCCTGTTGGTTATAATATGCATGATAATTCTGTTGCAATGAATAATTTCAAAGGCCCAACTCAAATGATCAAGGATGAATCTGATATCCCCAAGTCAAATGAGATATAGCCTAAGAAACAGAAAAAAAAAGCTAACAAGGAAGGACCCACGGAAACTTGGGTACCAAAATCAACTTGATTTGATTTTGATGTGTGCAGGGAAACAGAAAGAATCTTTGGTACTTGGATAGTGGTTGTTCAAGACATATGACTGGTGATTCTACCCTGCTCAAAGAGTTTAAGGAGAGAGCTGGCCCAAGTATTACTTTTGGAGATGACAACAAGGGTTATACTGTGGGATATGGCTTGATTTTAATGGACAATGTCATCATTAAGGAGGTTGCCTTAGTGGATGGTCTCAAACACAATCTGTTGAGTATTAGCCAGCTTTGTGATAAAGGCAACTCAGTAACCTTCAACTCAGAAGCCTGTGTTGTGACTAATAAAAGAAGCAACAAAGTGGTTCTCGGTGGTGTGAGAAAAGGAAATGTGTACCTAGCTGATTTCAACTCATCTAATACAGAATCTGTTACTTGTCTTCTCAGTAAAGCAAGTCAAGATGAAAGTTGGCTATGTCACAAGAAGCTATCCCATTTAAACTTCAAGACCATAAATGAGCTAGTAAAGAAAGAACCGGTTAGAGGAATTCCTCTAGTGGAGTTTTCTAAGGATGGACTGTGTGATGTCTGCCAAAAAGGGAAGCAGATTAAAGCATCATTCAGGAAGAAACTTGATTCAATAATTGAAGAACCTTTGCAACTTCTACACATGGATTTGTTTGGACCAGTCAATGTGTTGTCTATCTCAATGAAAAGATTTTTCCTAGTAATTGTAGATGATTTCTCAAAGCTCTCTTGGACATATTTCCTAAAGTCTAAAGATGAGGCTAGTGAAATCATCATCAATCACATAAGGCAAGTCAATAATCATCCTGATTTCAAGGTTAGAAGAATCAGGAGTGATAATGGAATTGAGTTCAATAATTCTATCATGAGAGCATTTTGTGAAGAAAATGGGATTCTGCATGAGTTTTCAGCAGCAAGAACTCCACAACAGAATGGAGTAGTGGAAAGGAAGAACAGATCACTTATTGAAAATGTAAGGACAATGCTTGAAGAATCTAAACTGCCAACATATTTCTGGGCTGAAGCCGTTAATACTACATGCTACACTCAGAATATTTCTCTGGTTAATCAAGCAAGATGCATGACTCCCTATCAATTATTCAAGAACAAGAAGCCAACTCTAAACTTTCTTCATGTCTTTGGCCGCAAATACTATATTCTGAGAAATCAAACTGATCAAAATGGGAAGTTTTATGTTAAAGCAGATGAAGGAATTTTTGTTGGATATGCTGTTGGTAAAACATATAGAGTCTACAATCTAAGAACCAACATTGTTGTGGAATCAATACATGTTGTGTTTGATGATAAAAAGATTGAAGGACTACAAGATGGAGATTACCATGAGAGCCTCAAATTCGACAATATAGAGATGGTTAGTGATGACAGTGATGATGAAAGTGATCAAGAAACTGTATCTAAGGATAATGCAGAAAAATCCACTACCAATGAAGCACAAAACTCAACATCTGTCGAGTTGCATAATGCTTCATCCGTCGGGAGGCAATCTGTGTTATCCATCGGGAGACAACCAGCTTCATCCATCGGTACTCAAAATTCACCATCCGTCGGGTTATCAAGAGGAGCGGAAAGTCAAGATAGATCACCAACAGAAAGTTCCCCTTTATCAAATCAGAGATCCACAAACTCAGGGGGAGTTTCTAACAATCAAAACTCAATCACACATCAAGACAACAATGAGGCCTCTTCATCTAGAGCTAATCTACCTTAACAAAGAAAATGTACAAAAGATCACCCCTTTGAGCTAATAATTGGTGATGTTTCTTCTAGAGTTCAAACCAGAAGAGCAACTCAAGAAGAATGTCTATACAGCAGCTTTCTTTCCAAGGAAGAACCAAAGAAGGTAGAAGAAGCTTTGTTGGATCCTGATTGGATTTTAGCTATGCAGGAGGAGCTAAACCAATTTGAAAGGAATAATGTATGGAAGCTGGTGCCCAAGCCTAAAGGAAAGAATTCAATAGACACCAAATGAGTATTCAGAAACAAGATGGATGAAAATGGCATAGTAGTCAGGAACAAAGCTAGATTGGTTGCTAAGGGATATTGTCAACAAGAAGGAATAGATTTTGATGAAACATTTCCTCCTGTTGCAAGACTTGAAGCCATCAGAATTTTCTTAGCCTATGCAGCCCATGCCAATTTTAAGGTCTATCAAATGGATGTCAAAAGTGTCTTTCTGAATGGAGATTTGGAGGAGGAAGTCTATGTCAGTCAACCTCCTGGTTTTGAAGATTCAAATTTGCCAGAACACGTCTATTATCTCTTGAAATCACTTTATTGACTAAAGCAAGCACCTGGAGCCTGGTATGACACTTTATCAAAGTTCCTTTTGGAAAATCACTTTACAAGAGGTACTGTAGATAAAACTTTATTTTTCAGAAATGTTAATGGTTCTAGTATACTTGTTCAAATTTATGTAGACGATATTATTTTTGGCTCTACAGATGAGAAACTTTGCAAAAAGTTTGCCAAATTGATGCAAAGTAAGTATGAAATGAGTATGATGGGAGAACTGACTTACTTTCTTGGCTTACAAGTTAAGCAAGTTAGTGATGGAATATTCATTAGTCAAACTAAATATATTTTTGATCTTTAAAAGAAGTTTGATCTAATGGATTGCACATCTGCAAAAACTCCCATGGCCACTGCAACTAAGCTTGAATTAAACACTACTGAAAAGTCTTTGGATATTTCAAGTTATAGGGGTATGGTTGGCTCACTTTTGTACTTAACAACTAGTAGGCCATATATACTGTTTGCTACATGTTTATGTGCTAGATTTTAGGCTGATCCTAGAGAATCTCACTTAATAGCTATTAAGAGAATTTTCAGATATCTCAAGGGAACACCAAAACTTGGCATTTGGTACCCTAGAGATTCTGGTTTTGATCTAACTGGTTATTCGGATGTAGATTTTGCAGGTTGTAGAATTGATAGAAAGAGTACAACAGGAACCTGTCAATTTCTAGGAAACAAGCTTGTGTCCTGGTTCAGTAAAAAGTAAAATTCAGTTTCTACTTCTACAGCTGAAGCTGAATATATTGCTGCTGGTAGTTGCAGTGCATAGATATTATGGATGAAAAATCAATTGCTAGACTATAGTTTGCAAGTTGAGAGGATTCCTATTTTCTGTGATAACACAAGTGCGATTGCCATCACTAAAAATCTAGTACAACATTCAAGAACAAAGCACATAGATGTCAAGTACCACTTGATAAGGGAACATGTAATGAATGGTACTGTGGAGCTTCATTTTGTTCCAAGTGCGAAGCAGCTTGCAGATAACTTTACCAAGCCACTGGATGAATCCACCTTTTCAAGGTTGGTAAGTGAGTTAGGTATGCTTAATTATTCTTAAATCCATATGAGTTAATTTGCTAGTTAAAATGCAGCCAGAAATTTAATTGATTTCTCAGTCTAGGATGAAATTTTAGCTAAGTCAAAATTTACATCTCGGCGGATGATCTTTATCCATCGAGTTTGATCATCCGTCGGAATACTATTTTCTAATAAAAATCAATTATTTTTCTGGAATATTTTATGACTCGACGGATAACCATTTATCCTCATCCGTCGAATTGTCTTAATCTTAGCCGTTAATTCCTTGTACATTATCCATCGAGTATACTTACAGTTTGTAAGCATAACACGACGGATAATGGGTGGAATTTTTACAGTTTATTTTTAAACGGCTATTTTAGGCAATTTCTATTGGTTACTTTATTTTACTTTATTCTTTTTAACAGTTATTTTTGAGATAGTATAAAAGCTTATTTCATTTCAATCGCTTTTCTTTTATCATTCTCAATTCAACTGCTCAAATTTCATTCTCTCTCTCTAAGCACTTACTCTCTTTCTCTTCAAGCTCTTATTCTCTAACAATGGCACCTGTTGTAAAGATTATGTCTCAAACTGGGTTCATTTATGAGAAGAACAATTTCACTACACTAGTGAATAAGGGTATTCAGCAAGCTGGTGACTATCACAAGATGATGGACTTTGTGAAGAATTGCAAGCTCAACTATGCCATGCTGGAATCACCCACAATCTTCTGTGAAGTTGTTGAAGAGATGTTGACTACTGCTACCTACAACTCAACAGATAAGACAATCACACTCACCATTAAAGGTAAAGAGTTATGTATCAATAGTGATGTTATAAAAGCATGTTTCAAGATTCCTGATAACACTGTGACCTCACCACACACTGACACTGATATAATCAATATGCTTAATTCCATGAACTATGCTCTTTCTACTTCTAAGTTAAGTGACATTAGGAGAATGGGTCTTAGGAAAGAATGGAGTTTTATGTGTGATGTTGTGATAAAGGTCTTTTCAGGTAAAGTCAGTAATTTTGATTCAGTCAATATCTCAATGCTTAACATGCTCTACATGCTAGTTACAGATAAATTCTATAATTTCAGTGACCTTGTCTTGTTTGAGTTAGGCTTTAAATTAGGAGAGTTAACTAAAAGAGGTAAAAATGTGTATTATGATGGATTCTTTATGATGTTAGCTAACCACCTCTGTGAAGAGATTGTGCTTGAGAACCCTAACAACAAACTAGATTGTTGGGTTCAAGAGAGAAGGCTCATTGTAAATTTGAACAGGGCCAATCAGCACAAGGATGTGCCATTGTTCTATTTTCCTGTAATGCAAGCACCTCAGGTAAGTGAGGTAAGTTCATCTATCTCTACCACTATTCCAACCTCACTAATTTCTTTGAGTTCCAGTGTGGCTATGGAAACTGTGTCAATGACTAAACAGTTGCCTACCCAAGCTACCAAAACTGCAAAAGTTTTCAAACCCAAATCAAAGGAAGCCCCCTCTGGTATCTCCCAAAAGATGCCAGTTGAAAAATCCACTAAAACCAAATAGGGGAGTGTGAAGGAGGGCAAGATAGGTGAGGGAAGCGGTGAACATAAAAGAAACCCCAAGAATAAGGTTGGAGAGTTGAGTGGATCCCAGCCTAGCCACACTGCAGTTTCCCAACAAACTGTAGTGCTTAAAAAGGATAAAAGCTCATTTCTAGCTACATCCTCCCAAAAGGATGTAGTTATTGAACAAAGCTCTCAACCAAGAGCACAGGCCAAGAGGGTTAGGGACACAAGCTCACCCCAAACTTATGCAAGAATGAAGAAATCTAACACCCTTGGGGATGCACAGAGTATACACACTGTGCAAACTAGTGCTAAAAACACAGTCACTGCACCTTCACAAATTCAGTTTGATGTGGCTCCAATAAATGTGGAGTCACAGCCAAAATCTCTAGTCATAGAAGCACCTCAAACACCAAACTCACTAAAAAATTCTCTGGATGTGGATATGATAAACACATCAATTCCTGATTCCCCTTCTTTAACTCTGTTGGGGAAGCCAAAATCTAGTGCAAGTGAACATCATCTTTTAGATGATTTGTTGGCTCACTTGCCAATTCTTTCAGGAACTGTTGTATCATCTGGGCCCAAAATATCTTCAATCAGCACAGAGTCAACAATAGTTTCTATTCCCAGTTCATTCATTTCTACTCTCTCGACGGATATTGCTCAGCAGTTATCTGTCGGATAGCAAAACCACTCACCCGATGGATATCACTCATCCGTCGAGTATCTCTGCACAGCTTCAAACTTCTTTTATTTCAAGTGCAGAAGATTTAGTGGTTGTACAGTCACTCTTAGGATTGAGAGAGAAGAGTGTTTTGAGTGAGAGTCTGGGTTGCTCCCAGGAAAAAAGAGAGGAAATGAGTGAAACTATGCAATCCATTTCTTCAGGATTGGCAAAAGAAAGTGAGAGGAGTCCCACCTTAGTAGGTGAAGGTGAGGGTGTGAGGGTGGGGAGCCAGGGTGAGACCCTGATTCAACAAAAGAGAGAAAATAAGAGAAATACAGGTACTAGAGCTATAAGGATGGATGTCATTGCTAGTGAGTCAATGAATGTCCAGGATGCAGACAGGGAGGGACTATCTCAGCATCCTAAAGCTGTTATAGATTCCATCTCCCTTGATGTTGGGGCATTTACTCACCCTGTTCCAGCTTATCAACTTCTAGCTGAACAGGGCAATGACAATGCAGAAAGGATGCTGAATTTGGTGGATACCATACAGTCTACGATGAGAGCTAAGGATGCCATCACAGCTTTGCCTTCTACAGCTGGTGATGTGGACTATGAGACTGGTCGATCATCTGATTTCTTTGGTGATGGGAGTGGGGATAGTGAAGATGAGGCAATGGACATAGGGGAAGAAGTAGGTTTAAGTTCAAGATCAGGTATGCCGTCATGGGAATTTTCAAAGCACTGAGATGAGCACTACTTCAAGACAACCCTGATCCAACCAATCAATCAGACAAATACTGCTCTTCAAACCACTACTAATGCCAGCACCAAGAAGCTCCTTCAGGCACATCTAGCCTCCCTGCAACTTCAACAAATCCAAGGCTTCCAACATGCTAGGGATATAAACACCATGAAGAATGATATTGAGGAGATGAAGAAGGCCATTTCAGATAAGATAGATTCTAAACTTCCAGAAGCTACAATACTTGACATCAAGAGGCAATTAAGGAAAAATTCTGATCTTTTAATCAAGATAGATGCCTTGGACATAAGAATGTCAGCCATGGAAGCATCTTTAACAACCATTCATCTTCATCAAGCTCAACAGACAGATTTACTTCAAAAATTGGTGGTTGCTCAAACCTCCTCATCTACTCAACTTGATGATAACAAAAAGGGGGAGAAAGGATCAAGTGAGGGGGAGAGGCTTCAGATTCAAATTAGTAAAGTAATTGTGCCTTCAATTACTATCTCAAAGCCACCAGTTACAGACAGTTTAGATCTGATCAATGCAGCAGCAGCCAACATAAGAATAACTGATAAGGAGAAGTTGAGTTTAGTCAAGTGGGAGAAGATTGATGAGGAAATACAAAAGAAGTTTGAACTTGTCAAGGAGCCAGTTAAGTCAGCCATCCATCACTCTCAAGTTAAGCAAATTGATGTGAATGAGATGAGCATGAACTATCTGGAAAGAGGACAGTCATCCTGCATCAAATCTCCAAAGGCTGAAATAATTCTGAAACCAAGGGTGAACTACTCAAAATCATCATTGAAGAACCCTTTGGATACTGTGTATGAAACACCTAAGCCTGATGAAAAGAAGCTTCTGTCAAGGTCAATTGCTTTCTACAAAGATCCAGCTGATTCAGCTTCCAAAAGAAGAATTTCTAAAATTTTCAGGAATGGGAAAGAAATTTGTGTGGTGGCTGGACATCCTCAATTTGCTCAAGCAAAGAGAGAAAAAAAGGCTAGATTAAAGCAGGAAAAGAAGCAAGCTGCTCTGGATGCTAAAAAGACTAAACAAGAGAAAGAGCTAATTGTTATCTTAGCCAAGCCACATGTTGTAAATACATCACAACAAATTCCTTCTCAGCCATCTGAAATTATTGAATCAAAGAAGCAAGTTGAACAACAGAAAAAATCTCCAAGAATCAAGGAATTGGGTAAAAGAACTAAAACAAAACTGGACATTGTTGATAAAGAATTGGCGAATCAATTTCCCAAGGAATCCACTTCAACTACAACTCAAGCATCAAAACCCTCTGTGGTATTTGAAGATATTAAAGTGGTGGATCCTTACAGGAACATCCATGGTGAACCTATAATGCCTAAGGATGAACCAGTAGAATGGGAGAACATACCAATTCCTGATTTCTATTTGCTAATCCTTAACAAGCCAAAGAGAACAAAGTCAAGAGCAGTCAAGAAAGTGAAGTTGTCACCTCTCAAATCCAAATCTCTAGTCAAAGCTCAATCTAAAGTCAGTAAGGGAGATTACATGTACTTGTGTGACATCAAAGATTTTCTGATCTAAACCTCTATCTAGATGAACTAGATGAAGTGAGAGGAATTGATGCATACAAAAACCTACCTGAAAGATTAGTGTTCAAGTACAAAGGAGGAAAAGAGATTCAGTGGCCACTTCACAGGATCCTTCAAGAAAGCCAAGCTGTACTGATTAAAGTTTATTCATCCTTCAAGAAGAACTTTGGGTTCAATATTACTACAAGAAGATTGGTACTGAAGATGATTGAAGAGCTAAGGAGTGTTAGAGCTAAAGATGCACTCCCAAAGACTCTAATCATTCCTTACACAGGGAGAAGAATGCATCTAAGGCCCTACTGGCTGATGGAGTGCATGGATGATAAAGGAGTGAGAAGATTTTTTAGATTAGAAGACCAATTGAGCATCTCAAGCAATGAGACTCTTTTGGAAATGCAAGGAAAGCTAAATCTCTCAGAATCTGATGAACTGGAATTCCGAAGGCAGCTCCAAAACCAGATTGAGGAAAATAACAGAAAAATTGGAAAGAGATCCAGACCTTCAAGGAACTAGATAAATCTGCTCTGGCAAGAGGAGCATCTTGAAAATGACTGTGAGCAAAAACTTTGTACATTTAGTTTATTATCTACTGTCTTTTAAAAGTTTTATTTTTAAGATGTTTTGTTATCATCAAGTGTCTCTTAATTTATGGCTACAATTCTAGTAGACATAAATTGGGGAGATTTTTTGTGTATATATTATGAACTTGATGATTTCATGAACAAAATATCTTGGTAGATTTTACTTAGTGAAATTATGTAGCACTCGATGGATAAGGTTCATAGTCCCGACGGATGATGACTTATTATCCATCGAGTGAGTAGCTTATGTAACAATAAGTCTGTAGCACATTTCTGCATACACATTGTTTAGAATCTGTAGTAATACTTAAGTCATGTTGACTTTAGTTAGATATGCAGAATAGGTTGATTAATTGTACATAGATGATGTCTTGTACTTTTGCGTAAGTGAAATGAAGTCAAGTGCCTGATTGCTACCCGACTGATAAACAACAATGAATTCGACGGATGATCAATAACCCGACGGTGATCAATAAGCCGACGGATGATCATGAACCCGACGGATAAAGAATTCAAATATTTGTTGACAGTGACAACACAGTCACATGCGTCGAGTGGATGCAAATGGAATGTGGTAGCCTATTCAACTGGGTTTTCGAGAACAAAGAAGCATAGCCATTTCCATGCTATTATGAAGATATTCAAAGATGCTGGAATAGAGTAATGAAGTAGCATTGTAATAGACTAGATAGTTTTTGTTTTATTATCCTGTCTTATTACTTTGTAATCTTGGTGATATATAAACCAAGAAGTAGCAACTAAGGAATAAGCTGAGATACATGCAGAGAAACATTAGTAAGCAGAATTCTTAGCATTTCTCTGCATTCTTAGTTGTTCAATATTTGTAAGCAGTTAGCATTTTGCACACAGAGTTCTCTCGATATATTATATATATCTCTGGTGGAATCATTCAAATCCACCAGAAAGTTTTTAAAGACTCTTGTTTTAAATTACTTGTGTTTTGATTCATTTAAGTAACTATTCCGCATTGTGCTAATCAATTCACACTTATATATATATTCGAGTTAGAATATTTTTAATCAAGAAAAAGTTTCAAGAATTCCATTCAACCCCCCTTCTGTAATTCTTGTTATATTGTTAAGGGACTAACAATTGGTATCAGAGCAAGCTCTTAACTTACAAAGAGTTTAAAGATCAAAACAATACAGCAAGATGAACAAGAATGATGTTGGAGTCAAGATCCCTTTTCTGGATAAAGATAATTACCATCATTGGAAGGTAAAGATGCATCTTCATTTGCTTTCTCAAGATGAGGCCTATGTTGACTGCATAAAAAGAGACCCTCATGTTCCAATGAGAGCTGCAACAGGAAACAAGCCATCAGTCCCCAAGCCGAGGCATGAATGATCTGATCCTGACATTGAACAAGTCAGGAAGGATAAAAAAACCATGAATATCCTGTTTAATGGAGTTGATGGAGATATGTTTGACAACATTATCAACTGCAAAACTGCCAAGGATGTTTGGGATACAATACAGATCATCTGTGATGGCACTGAGCAAGTTAGAGAAAACAAGAAGCAGCTCCTGATTCAGCAATATGAGCATTTTCATAATCAAGATAGTGAGTCTTTCACTGACATTTTTAGTAGGTTTCAAAAACTACTAAATGCTCTAAAGTTGCATGGAAGGGTCTATCAGACAAAAGACTCCAATCTGAAATTCCTTAGATCTCTTCCAAAGGAATGGAAACCAATGACAGTCTCATTAAGAAACTCACAATATTATAAGGAGTTTACTTTGGAGAGACTGTATGGCATCCTGAAAACTTATGAGCTTGAAATAGAGCAAGATGAGAGGATGGAGGGAGGAAAGAAGAAAGGAGGATCCATTGCACTAGTTACTGAGTTAGAGAAAGAGAAGGAGATGAAGATGGAAGCTGTTGAGTCAACTTCAAGGGTCTGTGAAAGCAAGGGCAAGGGGCTTGCAGTAGAAAGTGAAGATTCTTTGAGCCAAGATGACATGGAAGATATTGATGAACACCTAGCATTTCTTTCCAGATTTTCATGCTCTTTCTATTTATGCCATTAAATAATTCGGACGATATGTAAAATATGAATTCCATAAATTAGGGTTTATATCGAAATTCGGGAGTTTTTAATTTATGCACCGTTTGATGATTTGGTGCTTGGATGAGCTTTATGATTGAATTTAGAATCGAATGGTATGCATAATTCTTGGTTATAACCCCCGGAGTAGTATAGTCGAACTCAGGAAATTTTTTAAAGTTTTGATTCAATTTTCTGGATTGTTGAAGGTTTGTTTGATGATTTGAATGTTTGTAATTAATTGTACATGATTAGAACTTCCTTTTTACATACATATTATCGATTTTGGTTTATAAATAAGTAAAAACGGGATTTTCGCCGGAAAACCGACTAGAATCCGTAAGTTTTGATCGGAAAATGATATTGATGGATCGTTGGTGGTTGTTGTTGGTTTAGATGAGTTTCCGAGATCACAGAGGTCGTTTTGGCATCAAAACCCGGCTTAACGTGTATGTTTTAGCCATATTTTTGCTCGCCGGAACTCGGCCGGAAATCTGGAGAATTTCCAGAAAACTGGCGAGCCGCTAACCATGTTCTTCACTCCGGCCACCGTTTGATTCAGTGGGGAAGGTGACCCCAAATCCAAAACCTGTTTCTACAATTTTTATTTTAAAAATTATTTGAAATTCATTTTAAAATTCTAAATATTTGATTTTAAATTCAAACCAATTTAGTTGATTAATAACTAAATTATCTTGAATTCTAGAAAACTATTTTCTTAATTATTTTCAAAAATCCAGAATTTAATTTAGTTAATTATAATTTGTTTTAATTAATTAATTATGGATAGTATTTAATTTCTGAAAATTATTTTTTTAAGTTAAAAATAAATCTTAATTACCTATTAATTAATATTAGTTGATAATTAATTATTTAATTAGTCAATTAATTTAAATATTAATTGATTAATTAATTTAATTACTTATTAATTAATTTTAATTGATTATGTAATTAGATCTAATTATTTATTTAATTGATTATGTAATTAGATTTAATTATTTATTTTTGCTTTAAAAATTCTAGAAAATAGTTTCAAGCTTTAAATATTATTTTAAATTATTTCCAAGGCTCGATAATTATTATAAAATTATTCTAAAGTTATATTTGGATATTCGAACCCTATTATTTAATTATAAAATGATTCGGAGACCCATTTTAATTCCGAGAAATGTTCAAAAATTCATAATAAATCAATCTTTCGTCCGTTTAATGCGAAACGAACGCCTAAATTTTCAAAACCTAAATTTTTTTATATCAAAAGGGTGTTTGTTTTATGATTCATTACGAGTCAATTATTGATCGATAAAAGACTCTTTTGACCCGATTTCAATTCTAAACGTATCGAGACCTATCTTTTGACGATTCAACTTACGTGCTACATGAATTCTGTGATTATGTGAATAACATGATTACATGCCCTATGTGTACGTGTTATGTAGATAATGAGTCAACATGTCTTTTAAACGTTATCTGATTGAGATGTGATCCTTGTTTGTTATTATCGGGCGGGTAGACGATAAGGATAAACGTATAGACTAGACAACTATATTTTGTCAGTTAATTGAATGGTATCTTTTATGATAGATACACATAGTACAAGGCATTAAAATTCAGACAAAGATTGTAAAAGTAAAGCCTGAGTACGTATAGTAATGAGACGAGTGGATTCAGAATAGAGATAAACTTGAAATTGCGATTGTTAAGAAAGGTCAAGTGGCATGGTAATGGAAATACAGATACATCAGGACTGAGTAATATGGCAGGTAGTTAAAGATCAGAGGGATTCTCAATTGAGGCAAGTATTCCTAACATTTCTCCTTAAATACTGCAAATATTTATTCGCTCCTATTCTAAGTTCAGAATAGTTAGATGTTTTTATATTTCGCTGCAATTACTCTTATTTATGCAAGTGCCTTTTTGATCTTATTTATTGATTATCGAATGATCTCTTGAGCAAGTACCCATTCATTTGGGTTATTTGCGAACCCTGATTTGGGATGTTTTGAAATCAAAATGATTTGATATCAAAATACTCTACGGGCTGGAAAGTTATTATGAGGACCAGTGTTGAGCTGGATCCTATGGTGTTAGATATATTTGATAATGTCATGGCTAATGTGATTTATGTTTAGTTTTCAGATCTTACTTAAACAGGATAAATCATTACTTACTGGAAGTCATGACTTAAGGATATCAGTACTTATATTATCAGGAGATAATTATCAGAAGATGGATATCAGAACTTAATTACTGAAGGACGTTCAGATAAGGAAGGCAGCTGGTTAAAAGAAAGAAGATCGAGACAAACATAAGAAGAGATATGCATGAAGAAGGAATCTATGAAGAATATAATACTTGGAAGAAAAGATATCTGATTGATATATTTTAGAAAGTAGAATTATATTCCATATCAATTAGCGATTATCTTGTAATTGTGTAGTATATAAACACAGACATAGGGTTTACACTATAAGTGTTATCACAATCGATAAGATTATTCATTGTAACCCTAGAAGCTCTCGTGATATTTGTTCATCACTGAGAGAGAACAGTTCCATACTGTAACAGAGTTTATTGTTTTAATAAAGTTTGTTTTCTGTTACTTGAGTTATTAAAGCTCGATTTGATTGTGCTATACACTGTATTCACCCCCCTCTACAGTGTGTGTGACCTAACAAGTGGTATCAGAGCCTATCTGTTAACACACAAACAGTTTAAGATCCAAACACAATCATGTCTGAAGCAGAAACTCCAACTAAGCCCACCAAAGCTGAAGAACCTCCAAAGACACAAATTCAAAGTCGATATGAGACTATTAGAGTTCCCATATTGAGACCATCTGAATATGCCATATGGAAGGTGAGGATGACCATGTTTCTGGAAGCTACAGATCCAAAATATCTTGATAGAATCAAGGAAGGACCTCACAAACCAACCAAGCTCGTTATTGTAGTTGCAGGTGAAGCAACAAAGTCTGTACCAAAAGAGAAGAGTGATTACACTGCTGAAGATATCGCATCAATTGCTAAGGATGCTAAGGTACGACACTTACTGCATAGTGCTATTGCTAATGTAATGTCAAACAGGGTAATAAACTACAAGACTGCAAAGAAGATATGGGATGCCTTGGAAACAAGATGTCAAGGAACAGATACGATTAAGAAGAACATGAAGACAATACTCACTCAAGAGTATGAACACTTTGACTCAACGGCTAATGAGTCATTGACTAATTTATATGATAGATTTGTCAAACTCTTGAATGATTTGTCCCTAAGTTAATAAGGAGTATGATCTTGAAGATTCAAACCTTAAATTCCTGTTAGCTCTTCCTGAATGCTGGGATTTGAAGGCAACAATAATAAGAGACAACTATTATCTTGATGAAACAACTCTTGATGAAATTTATGGAATGCTCAAGACTCATGAACTTGAGATGGAACAAAGAAACAAGAGGAAAGGAGGAAAGTCAAGGACAGTTGCTCTTAAGGCTGAAGAAGAATCCCCCAAGGCAGCTACCTCAAGGAAAGACAGGGGTAAAGCTCTCTTCACAAAGTCTGATACTGAGTCATCAAGTTCTGAAAGTGATGATGACTCAGAATCTAAAAGCTTGCCTGAGACGGATGCTGATGAAGAGATGATGAAGTTGTGTGCTCTTATGGTGAAAGGAATCACAAAGATTGCATACAGGAAGTTCAGAAAGGGAAAGAAGTTTTCCAGGAAAGGCACAAGTTCTGATAAGAAGCATTTCAGAAAATATGAGGGCAGAGGAGGAAAGTCTGACAGAGGAGATTATACAAATGTCAAATGCTACAACTGTGGTGAGAAAAGCCACATATCTCATGATTGCAAGAAAGTGAAGAGTGACAAAGGCACGGCTCTTGTCACAAAGAAGAAAAGCTGGACAGACACCTCAGATTCTGAAAGTGAGGAAAATTATGCCTTGATGGCAAATGCTGATAAGGCAAGTGCTGAAAGCAGTTCTGAAGCTGCTGAATTAAAGGTACCTCAAACAACTTATGCCTTTCATACTGATGATATTAATGAGCTGAGAAGATATCTTAAAACCATGTTCATTAGTTATAGAGATCAAACTTTAACATGTGAAAGATTAACTTCTAAAAATCTTGCTTGCAAAAAGAGGAATGATTATTTAGAAAAAGAGTTAGTCATGTTCCATCAAACTCAGAAAGATAGAGATGATGCTTTCTATGTTAGGGATGAAGTGCTTAAAATGAATGAATCTCTAAAAGCTGAGTTAGAAAAGGAAAGAGAGATTATCAAGACTTGGACTAACTCTGGCAGAGCAACTCAGAATTTGTTAAGTAGTGAAAACTGGAAAGAGGGCTTAGGTTATGAAGAGAATAAGAATGATAAAGGAACTGTAGATATTAAGCCGGTAGTTGTTAAACAAAAGCTAAAGTTAAAACCTGTTAAGTTTGTAGCTGTAAAGTCTGATAATGAGAAATCAGAAGTTAAAAAGGAATTAACTTCTGACAAACTAAAACAGGAAAAGACAACTGAAGTAAACGTAGGCTTAATGACAAAGAAGCAGTTTAAGCATAAGCTGAAAGATGTTAAGAATGCAAACAAGGTAAAATCACCTAGGAAAAATAGGAATGGAAAGGAAGGCGTGAATAAAAGCAATGATTATAAGCCTGTTCCTAATGCTCCTAGGAAAACGTGTCATAACTGTGGAAGTTCTAACCATCTGGATTCTTTTTACAGGAAAAATAAGAACATAAACTCCTTACCTTCAAAGTCAGGAGTTAAAAGTCAGTCTGTTAGATATAAGCCACAAAATCCTTGTTTTCATTGTGGTAGTTTATGGCATTCCATTTATACTTGTAAGGAATATCATAGTTTGTACTATGATTATTATCAAATAAAACCTTCTTTAAAGAAAGTTACCGTTGTTCCTTTTAGTGTAAGTTCTGATTCAAAGTCTGATAGTGTAAATTCTGATAAGAAAAAGGTTAACATAAACTCTGATGCTAAATCCGCTGCAAATATTAACAGACTTGATAAGGCCAAAGGATCCAAGCATGTCTGGGTCCTTAAAACTAATCATTAGTGGTCTTTGTGATTGCAGGGCAACATGAAAAACATCCTAGTTCTGGACAGTGAATGTTCAGGACATATGACAGGAAATAAAGCCCTGCTATTAGACTTTGTGGAGAAGGCTGGCCCAAGTGTTTCTTATGGAGATGGCAACATTGGAAAAACATTGGGATATGAAAATATCAATCTTGGGATTGTCATCATTAAAGAAGTAGCTCTGGTCTCAGGACTTAAACACAATCTGCTGAGTGTCAGTCAAATCTGTGACAGAGGTTATCATGTGGATTTCTTTGAAGAACACTGTGAAGTTGTAAGTAAATCTACAGGAAAAGTTGTTCTGAAAGGATACATGCGTGATAAAATTTATGAAGCCAAGCTTTCAACAAGTACTGATGGTTCTGCAATCTGTCTGATGAGTAGAGCATCAATTAAAGAAAGCTGGAATTGGTACAAGAAACTCTCTCATTTAAATTTCAACAATATAAATGAACTAGTCAAGAAAGATCTTGTGAGAGGACTGCCAAAGTCAGTATTTGCTCCTGATGGCCTTTGTGATTCTTGTCAGAAGGCTAAACAAAGGAAATCCTCATTCAAGAGCAAGATTGAATCATCAATTCTTGAGCCTTATCACCTTCTACATGTTGATCTATTTGGTCCAGTAAATGTCATGTCTATTGCAAAGAAGAAATATGCTATGGTCATAGTGGATGAGTTCACCAGATTCACGTGGGTGTATTTCTTGCACACAAAAAGTGAAACCTCATATCTCTTGATTGATCATGTCAAGCAACTGGATAAATTGGTCAAGGACTCAGTGAAGATAATAAGAAGTGATAATGGTACTGAGTTCAAGAATTTGATAATGGAAGAGTTATGCAAAAACCATGGAATCAACCAGGAATTTTCTACTCCTGGAACTCCACAGCAAAATGGAGTTGTTGAAAGGAAGAATAGAACTCTCATTGAAGCTCCACGTACAATGCTTGATGAAGCAAAGCTTCCAACCTATTTATGGGCTGAAGCTGTGCAGACTACTTCTTTTACTCAGAATGCAACACTCATTAACGAGCAAGGAAAGACACCATATGAGATGGTGAAGAAAAAGAAGCCAATTCTGAAGTATTTTCATGTATTTGGATGCAAGTGTTTTGTTCTTAAGACTCATCCTGAACAGCTATCCAAATTTGATCTAAAAGCTGATGAAGAAATCTTTGTTGGATACCCACTTTCCACAAAAGCCTTCAGAGTCTATAACTTGAGAACAAAAGTGGTCATGGAATCTATCAATGTCTCTTTTGATGATAAGAAGATTACTGGACTTGAAAATTTTATTGATCATGATCAGCTGAGATTTGAAAATGAAGACTCAAATTCTGATACTGAAAATCCTGACAATTTAAATCCTGATACTGCAAACTCTGATGGATTAAACTCTGATGTTATTGAAACTGTGGTAACTACGCCAAAGGAAGATGCACCTATGCAGGGGGAGCATACTCAAGATCTAACCACATCTCAAGAAACATCAAAACGTACATCTGGCTCTTCAAGTTCTGATTCGTCAAGTTTTGATAAGCCAAGTTCTTATAGTTCTGAAAACTAAATTCTGAAGAATCCAACTCAGAGAGCATAATTTCTGGGGGAGCATCAGAAAATGTTAATGAAGACAACATGGATAATGGGGGAGCATCCAGTTCTAGAAAAAACCTTCCATCTGCAAGGAAGTGGACTAAATCACATACACCTGATTTGATAATTGGAAATCCTGATGCAGGTGTCAGAACTAGAACAGCTACTTCAAGTGAATGTCTTTACAATTCTTTTCTTTCTCAGACTGAGCCAAAGAAAGTGGAAGAAGCTCTTCAAGATGCTGATTGGGTGCAAGCAATGCAGGAAGAGTTAAATGAATTTGAAAGAAACAAAGTCTGGACCCTAGTGGGAAGACCAAAGAACAGATCTGTTGTTGGTACAAAATGGGTATTCAGAAACAAAACTGATAGTGATGGCATAATTACAAGGAATAAGGCAAGGCTGGTTGCAAAAGGATATTCTCAACAGGAGGGAATTGATTATGATGAAACATTTGCACCAGTTGCAATTGGAAGCCATAAGTATATTTTTGGCTTATGCTGCTCACAAAAAGTTTGTTGTCTTTCAAATGGATGTGAAAAGTGCTTTTCTCAATGGAGAATTGGAGGAAGAAGTATATGATTGTAACGTAATATAATCCCTCTGAAATTAAATAATATCGTAATAATTGGCCAATGACACAACGGGCTTGTGTCGGTCATAGCCTTCCAATATGGTAGAAAATGGTTCTTATTTTTAAATCATTGTCATTTCGTGCTACAGCCGAGGGCTTTTATTTCGAAATAAGAAATACATGTCTATTACATAGAGATGTGTACATTGAATTAGAATCTAAAGGTCCGTACGTGCTACCGCCGTGGGACGTTGGAGACTGATTCAATTATACGAAATGTTGAGTTAGACTTGACTTAGAATATTGTGTTTGTCGTGCCACAGCCATGACTCAATTATTCAAGAGGCTAAACTTATATTAGGGAATAACATAAGATGTAATTGACAAGAGTTGTCTGCCTATTGAACATCACATGACGTTTCGTGCCACAGCCGAGGTTGTGTGATGGAATGTAAGATCCCTATTCCCACTAGCATTATGAATGCTTAATTTTCACTTAGGGGGTTGAAAAAATTAGATAAACTAGTGGGAGACACTTATGAATAAAGACCCGATGCATATAGTGTTTTGAAATGAAATTAAATATTTGCTAATTGTTGTTATGTGTTTATCATTTACAGATTTACTATATTTGCTAAGGATATGGCTTTGTAGATTCCAAATATCCAGATTATGTCTACAGGCTTGATAAAGCACTTTATGGACTTAAGCAAGCTCCAAGAGCTTGGTATGAGACTTTAGCTCAGTTTCTTCTGGAAAGTGGATTTAACAGAGGAACTATAGACAAAACACTGTTCTACCTCAACCATGGAAAGGACTTACTTCTGGTTCAGATATATGTTGATGATATCATCTTTGGTTCTACAAATGACAGACTTTGCAAAAAGTTTGTCAAACTGATGCAGTCAAGGTATCAAATGAGTATGATGGGGGAACTTAGCTATTTTCTGGGCCTTCAAGTCAAGAAGAATGAAGAAGGCACTTTTATTTGTCAAACTAAGTACACCAGAAATTTGCTGAAGAAATTTAGAATGTAAGATTGTTCAAGTGCATCCACTCCCATGGCCACTACAACAAAACTGGACAACCTGTCTTTGTGCAAGATTTCAAGCAGATCCAAGAGAACCTCACTTAACAGCTGTGAACAGGATTTACAAATATCTTAAGGGAACAGCTGATCTGGGATTGTGGTATCCCAGAGAATCAGATTTTAAACTAATAGGTTACTCAGATGCAGATTTTGCAGGTTGCAAAATTGACAGGAAAAGCACAAGTGGAAGCTGCCAATTTCTTGGAGGCAGATTAGTTTCTTGGTTTAGCAAGAAACAAAAGTCAATTTCCACATCAACTGCAGAAGTAGAGTACATTGCTGCAGAAAGCTGTTGTGCACAGATTTTTTGGATGAAGAATCAGTTACTGGATTATGGGTTAACATATTTTAAAATCCCTATTTACTGTGATAATCAAAGTGCTATTGCTATGAAAGGTAATCCAGTTCAACACTCAATGACAAAGCACATCAGCATCATGTACCACTTCCTAAGGGAACATGTGGATGAAGGTACAGTGGAATTGCACTTTGTTCCAACAGATCAACAACTAGCAGATATCTTCACAAAACCACTGTGTGAAGCTACTTTTACAAGATTGGTAAATGAACTTGAAATGGTTTCAGGTTCTTTCTCTAAATCTGCTTAGTTTTGTTCTGATGCATCAGACTTTATGATCAGTATTTACAGAAATTACTCTCTTTGTGTATTCTGTGCTTAATTGGAAATTGCTTAAGTACTGACTGTTGTCTGTTGTGACTTTCTAAACTCTGATAGTGATATGACTGTTTATGTAACTATTCAATCCTATGAGGATACCTATGCTAGATGCTAACCTAGTAGTCTTCAATACACTAGAGATCCCACATTAGAAGTAATTATTTATGTGGAAATCTATTGACACAAGCAAATTCTGATATTGAGCTTAGTTGAGTTTACTTTGTCTATCTTATCACTAAGTCAAAAACTAGAATGATGCCTCTCTTCTGTTAAGTTCTGATGCTAGTAAATCTGTTGAATGTACTAAGTGCTGATAAACCTCACTTATCAAAAGAAAAAAGAAAAGAAAAGGAAATAAAAATTAGGTACTCCTTTGAGGTCTAGAGTAAAAATATGGAAGGAACGACCCAAATGCATTGCTGGTATTAAGTAATATGCATCAGAAAAGCAAAAAAAAAATTCTTGGTGACTTTTCACACTCTATGATTACTGGAGAAATACTCTGATAATAGCATAAATTCTGATAAGCAGTCGTGACTCACTTACACTGAGAAGCCACTGTAAAATGGAATTTAAAAAAGATGCACAAAAATTAGCACAAAATAGTTGAGGTGGACTCAAGAATGAACTCATTCAATAGTAGGCTTCAGAATAATGATAGATTTTTAGTAAAGTTTTAGTTATGCCTTATTTCTAAGATGTACTGAAGTGAATCAGACTTTACTCTTTGTCTGATATTTAGCTTAATGCACACACGAAACACTCCAAATGAATGATGAAAATTACTGTGGTGATCTATGTTATTTTAGATGAACAGTTTATGTGTCAGATTGTATAAATTCTGAGGACAAGTTCTGTTGAACATTCTGATGATTAAGTTCTGAAGAATCTATATCAGAATTTGTGTGAAGAATTATAAAGATAGGAATTCATGTTTTCGAGTTAAGAAATCATGTTCTGATAACTGTTAAGTTCTCATATAAGTCTAAGTTCTGATATTAAATTCTGATCCTTTACTTGACTTATTTGTGGATAAAATCTAAAAACAGTCTCATTTTAAATCAGAATATGTTGGGGCAGAATATTAACAGTCAATATAATTAGGGATAGTGGTACACGTACATGCACAGTAATTTTTACTTGTTTCTTGTGCGCATTAAACCCTGTTTTACCTTTCCAATGACTGTTTTTCTTCTTCCAAGTCTAGGGAGATGAGGTAGAATTATTTCTACCTGCCAGCATTAAATTTCCTTGCATCTCCTGGCATTCTCTTGCCTATATAAACAAACACTTCACAACATCCTACACATCATTTCTTTTCTCACATACTCACCTTCATTTTCTTCATACCAACAAAACCATGGTCAACTACAACATGTTCTTGAACTATGAGACCTTCAACATGGAGCTGACCTGTGAGGCCTGGCAGCAGGAATGGCACGTGACTGTCATTCCTGATGAGATTTGGGACTCGGTTCCCCAGGAGGTTCTCACACACCTCATGTTCCTTTACATGGACTACCATCTCCATCTGGAGCGATTGGAGGAAGAAAGGCTGGAAGCTCTCCGCCAGCAAGAGCGAATCATCAGACTCGCTATTCTTTTTGTAGAGAGTAGGAAGAAGAAATAACTTATTTTCTTCTTCATGTTTTTCTTCATCGTCAGCGTTGCCCTGCTTCTTGAGCTAGGACAAAGGCTGTTGATGTTAGGTTTAGAAGCTTAGGACAATCTTGTAATGTTCTGATGTAATTTGAATTTCATGAATGTATTCTCTTAATATATTAATGGAATTTCTAGTTTTTGCAAGTTTTTGTCTCTGAGATGTTTGTAATTTAAATGCACTGATAAATCCTGAGATATCCATATTCTGATGACCATTTCATTTTTGATTTAAATTAAGTTCTGATCTTAAAATATCAGTACTTGTTTACTTGATTTATTCTGGTCATTCTCACACTCGACTTTTTTTTTCAGAATATTGGTGTTGTAGTGAAAATAATTGAATAAGTGGGAACAGTTTAAATTTTGAATTAAAACTGATTTACCTCAATTAATGGAATTACTGGGTAAGTGGAACGGTTTTTCCTTGAAAAACTACAAGTGGGTAAGTAATGATTACTGTTTTCCCGTGCCCATTAACTATTCATTATTGTTGCATGTCTGACAGGTGTCCAACGGTTATATTTTTTTACCAAGTATAAGTAAGAGAGAGAGAAGATTATACAATCTTTTATTTACTTTTACACTTTATCTCTCTTTCTTTGCTTTTACTCTCTCTCATCTTCTGACGTTGGTTTTTCATACAGACATTTTATCAAACACCTAACAGGCAACTCTTAATTTTCGATTTTTCTCATGGCACCTAAGGATTTGATCATTGATGGAGCTAAGTTCGTTCCAAATAACTATGCTACAATTCTCGATCATGCTGAAGCTCCGTCTGAGTTGCATTTTGTGCAAGATCTTCTTACACACAGTGAAATTGGGTATGCATTGACCCAACCTTCAGTCTTTTCAAGCCAACAAGTTCTGACGTTTTGGCGGACTGGGCATTTTGATAATGGTGGTACAACTGGTACTCCCAGTATTATTTTTGAAGTGGATGATTCTGAACATGTGGTAATTCCTAGTACAATTCGCAAGGCCTTACATTTACCAGAAGGCTGTATTTTCTCAACACCGGAGGAATCAGCTCTACAAGAGTTAATGGCCAGTTTGGGGTATGAGCAGAGTTTGACTAAGCTTGGACAGTTGAAACAGGCTCATATCAGAAAAGAATGGAGCTTCTTCTTTGACTGCATCACTAAAGCTTTCGGGAATAAGTGTTCCAACTTTGATGTCATTCCTATAGTGAGTCAGCACATCGGGTATGCTATTATTAACCAAACTCATTTTGATTTTGCAAATGATGTGATAGGTTTTATTGGGGATAGGATGACAGAAGATAGGAATGTTGTCTACTTTGCTAGATTTTGTCAGCTTATATATACTTTCTGTTGTGCTGATAAACCCCAACCTACCACTGACTTAACTCCACCTTTCAAAATTGCAAAACGAGCCTTTAATGACTTGGTAAATGTTGACCTTAAGAAAAAGGTGGTTAGACCTTTACAGATTCCTCAGTCTGTAAAACAGATCTTGGTAAATGCTGATCCTCAAACCTTTAGATCTGTTTATCCTGATGTACAACCCACCACAATAACCCAAACACCACATGTAATAACCCCAATTTTTGAGAAATTTTGAAACCCTTATGAATAGTGTTTTGCTGAATGAGAAAACTTTTCATGCCACACTATGTAGGGGTTCTGATATGGATATTCTGAGATTTTATTAGTACTTTATATGGGATATAAGTGTATGTAAAGATCGTCAGAATCCAAATCCGAACACTTTGATTTTTCCCGGAAATACACTAGATACGGAAAGATTTGAGAAAAAGGTAACAGGATAAAAAGGATTTAAATTAAAGGATTATAGGAGAGGATCATAAAAGGAATATAATATATTGAGAAAGGTTAAGGGAACCTAAGTAATAAGATCCCGGGTATGATCCCTCAAACGATAAACGAAAACGAAAGTTAAGCGAACCGTATAACAGATCAGCGGTCATTAGGCAAACGATTAGGAAGTTAATCAAAGGGATTAGTGGGAATGATGTCATCCAACCAATAGAAAGAGGACAAGGAAGGGAGGATGACATCATGAGGATGACATAAGCATGACATGGGAAGGAAGGAGGTGTGGTTGAATGAGAACCACACAAATTCAAGGGCAAGAAGGTAATTGACTAAAGCAAGCACAAAAACCAATCAACCAAGCCAAGTAAAATCATTTTCATCAAAAATCAAAAAGCAACCTAGGCTTGTTCTTGAAGCTCTCGGCTTTTTACTATTCATTAGGCAAGAATTTTCAAAAATTCAAGATCCAAGCTTCCTAAATTGGTAAGTAAATTCCCTAATCATCTTCATGCTTAGTTAGGGCTATACCATGAGTTTAAGCCATCAATTCCTTCTCAATCTTCTTCATTTAATCAAAGAAGAAGACTATGAATAGTGTTTTCAAGTTTTTAACTTGAAGTTTTTCTTGTTTATCTTGAAGATCCAAGCATTCTTAAGACTTCTCAAAGCTTCTTAAGGCTTCCTAGCTCCTCCCACCACTTCAAGGAAGGTATACCATCTCCAAACCCTAGATTCCTATATAATATAAGATGATTTTGATTAGTAGGGTGCTATGGTAGCTTGTTGTTGTGATTAGAGTTTGGGATTTGAAATGGTAGTGAAATGGAATGGTAAATGTTGTGGTTTTGATTAAAAGAACTTAAGTATGATTAAAGTTAAGTTTAGGCATAAGTATGAATGATTAAATTGAATTGGTTGGGGTTGTTATGATGTGATAAGGATGGATGTTTGTTGTATGATGGATTTGAGGTTGGATTTGAGGTTGATTTGGAATGGGTTTGAATGGTTTAAAATATTGGAAATCGCGTAAACATAGCCGTCGTAACGTCCGATTTTCTTTGGACTGTTTTTGTGCATAGCATTAGGACCCGAGAACCCCCTGCTAGATTATGAACACTGCCATGTTTAGATAGCTCATGTTACGAGCTTCGTTTTGATATGTAGTTCGTTCGATTCCGATGCACGGTTTAGGAAAAACGACCGTTTCAAGTAACGGCGTTTCGCGAACGAAACTTTTTCCCTCGCCTTACTTTGAAACATAGGTTAAAGACCAAAAAGGGTTAATTAATGTATGAAACATTTATGGTAAGTGTGTTAGGCAGTTGGTAAGACACTCGCGAAGGAATCGCTTTAAAACTCGTAAAGGTTAAATTATTAAAAATGGTGGAGCCGCGGGTACCCGAGTGACTTAAGCAAATCAGTGAGCGCAAAACAAGCGTTAGAGTCTAAGTTAGTTAAAGTATAGATTTACAAGTGACTTTGGTTTAATTCCAACTTACTTGTTATTTATAGGTTACCAGACTCGTCCCGAGCCATTCGTAACCCCCAGTCGCTCAGGCAAGTATTCTATCCGTTATACTGTTGTTGTGATGTATACACTTGTATATGCATTATCTTGCGATAGATGCATGTTGGTTATTTAGCAAATTCTTGCGATATATTGTAGCATGTGATATGGTATATATGCATGCCTGTTTCATATTCTTGAAATATATATCTGTTGGTTCAGTTGATAATACCTATGCTAGAGGATAGCGGTATCTTGCATATACCCTTAGTATAGGGACCCAAAGGTGAAAATATTTTCAAAAACCGGGAGTCGAGGATCCCGAGTAGATTTTATATATATGGATATGGATATTTATATATATATATATATATTTATATATATGTATGGTTATAGTTTTCTAAACTATTAATCGAATAAGGTTTATTCGATAACTTGAAACTTTATTTTATTATTAAATATTATTTCGAATATTATTCGAAGGCGTATGACTCCTTTTATTATTTATTGAATATTATTTGAATATTCATTCGAGGGCTTATGACTCAGTTTATATTATTTAATGAATATTATTTGAATATTCATTTGAGGATGTATGACTCCTTTATTTTATTTAATGAATATTATTTATAATATTCATTCGAGGTATTATGACTCAGCTTATTTTATTTATTGAATATTATTTGAATATTCATTTGAGGATCTATGACTCCGATTATTTGCTGAGATATATTCTTTATTTTATTAAAGAATAAGGTGTAAATAATCAAACTTATTTTCGATTATTCAAATAAAGATAATACTTTCATATAAGTATATCTTTGGTTATTTAATACTCGTTTCAAGTATAAATTTTAATACTTCTACTTCAATTATTTTTTTTATAAAGATTATTCTTTATGGGAATATTATTTAATTAATAATATTCAGATATTTTCTAATATTCTGGGGACTGATTTACTTCATTAAATCAGCTTTACTCCAAACACTCTTTAAAGTGTTTTCGAGTCTTCAAAATGATTTTTAAAGTCAGAGCGGATCCCAAAACTCATTTTTATATTTAAGATCTTCCTTTTTAAGGGGATTTAAATACTCGCTCAAAACCTGGGGAATCCGGCTCTGTGGTGTATTTTATATTCGCAACGAGGTTGCAGTTTTGGTAAATGAATTGATTACTTGCCCAACGTTCGGGAAGTAAGCCCATCTAATTGAGTCGGCATAAGCGACAGGTCGGGGTACGGTCTATTATTGTGTAAGTGGCTGGGTGGCAGTCCATCAACGCGTGAGGGGCCGGGGTACGGTCTAGCGCGAGGTCCTAATGCGGCCAGGGTGATGACCGGTGAGGAATTCATCCATCTACAGTAGAAAAGGTTACTTATTGGTATCTTTGCCTGATCAGCAAGATATCGGGTTTATGCCAAAATTCTTTTCCTTTCCAAAATTCATTGGATGTTTCAAACTCTGTTCATACTTCATATAACAGAGGTTCCAGGAAATGTTTAAAGAGATATATATATGTGGATATATATATATGGGACTAAATAAAGTATCTCATAACTTTTTCATTCAATAATATTTCAAAGATTGAATCTATTCAAATCTTGTCTTGTAGTCTCATCTATGTGATGAACTTTTGAAACTGATTATAACTTGAACGGTGGTAGTTCAAGTAGTATTGGGAAAGATATAAGTATATTGGGGTATTTGGTAACCTCATCTTTTAAACTTATATCTAATTAATAATTGTCTTATGAATGACAAAGATTTTCAGAAAAACGTTGAGACAAGGTTAGATATATGAGATCACCTTGCAACGATATTTTTTTTATATAGTTATACACTGGGACTTTGTGTATATTATGCATGGAAGAGGACTTCCAATATTTTGAAAAGTATATATGTATATATACTGAATATTTTGCGACTTCATCGTATTAAGATATCAAACTTGGTTCATTTCTTTTGACCAAGACTTTCATGAGTATTATGAGTAGGCTCATATATTGTAAATCATTATACATATTATTTTGGTGGACTTGCTGCTCACCCTTGCTTTATTTCTTCATCACACAACAACAGTTAGGAAAGATGGCCAGACTCCAGCAGACCCAGCGCAAGCGCGTGGGAAGCGTCCCGCGTCTTCCCGTTGATGTTGTAGCTGCTATAGCTGCAGAGGTAGATCTATTGTAGATCAGACCATTCTATTTTTGAGAATCAACTATGTATAATTATAACTTGTGGCAGATAATGGCAATTAACTGTAAATTATCAAGGAATCATTTTGGGTTGTAATAATTTTAAATTATGGATTCAAAGACTTGTACTTATTTCAATTTCATCTCTGAGACTATAACGGGTTGTGGTGTGTGTTAGTGTGGGGTCACAGCATAAGGTTATTATTATTAATTAAGTGAAGTGATATTGTGGAAAGAAAGACCGTGACGACCCAGATCCCCGACCCCGGATCTGGGGGTGTTACACCACAGCAACCATCAGAACATACCACTCATACATCTATACCTCAGCCTTCCCTCAGAACATATCTCAAATCATATCTCTCAACTTCACAGACAGCTCAACCTTCATCCTCAGCACCAATTGTGAAGCCTTCATCTTCCAAGCCCAAGAGGACAAAGACTGTTTCTCAAACACCACAGAATAGAAGGAGGATTGTTCTGAGAGATGAGTCTGATAGTGAGGAATAGGTTTCTTCATCAGAACCTGATGTTAAAGAAGCTGAGAAAGTTCCTTCTCAGAAGGATTCTGGAATTGGGGGATCTAAGCTTCTCAAAAGGCTTAGAAGAATGACTTCTGCTGAACCTCCCAAGGAATCCCCACCTTCAAAGAGATACAAGAAACAGAGAGCTAAAAGGCCAGTTTCAGATGATGAGGAAGCAGCTGCTAAGGAAGGAGATCAGGAATCTCTGATCTCATAAGAACCAGAATCTGTTGAAGCCGCTGTTTCTCCATTGACTCCAACTCATGAAGCTGCTACAGAAAAGGCCAACACACCATCTGTGTCTCCTGTACATAAGACTGTATCTCCTATTGATCCAGGCACAAGTTCTGAAATTGATATTCAAAACCTGGTTGTGCCTGAGGTACTTTACTTAGAAGCTCCAACAGTAATTAATCCATCAACAACACCTGTTACTGATGCTACTCAAACTCCAGAATTGTCTACTACACCTTCTCTGCATCTAGATGTTGATGATCAGAATATAGGTGAGCATCAGGATATGGATGTTGATCAGAACTTGGAACCAGATCAGCACTTAGAGGATGATGCTGAAGCCTCAATTGCTTCGCATACTGTTGTTTTATCAGAAGATGCTGATTCTGTAAGTTCTGATGCTGCAAATGCTGATGATACTGGTGATGTTGCTCTAAATACAGATGCTGATGAAGCAGGTCCTTCAGGACATGTACCTCGATAAACTGTTCACAAAAGTGAACTAGTTAAGAAGTTTGTTACAAGAGAAGCACCAGTGCCTTGGAGTGAAACTCCTACAGGACAAAAGTGGACTAAGGAATGTAACTCAGTTACCTGTGTTCCATCTACAAAGAATCTTACTGAGCACTTGACAAAAGCTGATGAGATGTTAATTAATGATGATTTCAAAACACAGCTTTGAGTCACTGCATTGAGTACTAAACATCTGCAAGGTCTCCATTTAACTACTCATGCAGAGTTATATAAAATTCAGGAAGAATTAATCAAGCAAGAACAAGTTCAGAAAATTGACAAGAAAAAATTCTTCCAACCTACCTTTGATAGAGTTGCTTATATTGAGAAGACCCAAGAGAAACAACAATCTCAGATTCATGATATTTTGAAAAATCAAGCTTCTCAGCAATCTCAACTTGATGAAATCCAAGCCTCAATGGAATTGCTTGTCTCTCTTCTTTTACCTGCTGATGCCAAAAAGGGGGGGAAAGTAATTAAGTCCAAATACAAAACTGATAAGACACTGAAGGGGAAGGATGATGAAAAAGATGACCAGGGAAAATTTGGAATGGGTGGAGGTCATAGTCAAGGTAGAGGTTTCTCATCAAGAAAAGCTGAAATCACAAGTCATAGGACAAGTTCTGATGCTGGAAAAAGAATTACTTCTGCTACTGGTAAAAGGATAAGTTCTGATGAACTTCTAGATCTTGATGAAGAAATGTCAAGACAGTTATTTCTTAAGGAAAATTCAGGAATGGACTTGGAGAGTCTGATGGAAGAAGAAGCTAGACTTAAATCAGAAAAAGTCAAATCTAAATCTGAAGCTTCTGGTAAAAAGAAACTTCCAAAACTCAAAGGCATTGTGATAAAAGAAAGGTCAAATTCTGAAGCAGCCAAAGCTAAATCACAACTGCAGATAGATCCAAGGTCCAAGGGCAAAGAGAAAGTTGGTGAACCTATCAAGGTTTATGTGCCTCCTGTGAATGAAGAAATTACTAATGAAGATGCTGATCTTGCTCTGACTTCAAGAAAAGTTTCTAAGACAACCTCTGACATGGCTCAAGTTGTTCAGAGTCAAGAGATAGTTAGTTCTGATATCTCAAAGAAGCAAGTAACCTCTGACATAGCTCAAGTTAACTTGATATCAGAAAATAAATCAAAGGAAACCTCTGACATTACTCATGTTAAACCTTCAAAGATACTCCTACCAGGATTCACTAAAGCCAAACAGACTCAACCTTTGAAGACTGCTGCAAGTGGTTTTGAAGCAAGAGTGGTTACTGGAAAGGAAGCAAGAGATAAAACTGGATTGGGAAGTGCTGATGAAAGAAGAATACAGAACACAACCAATGATCCAACTTCCTTAAGTGAACCAGGTATTGGAGCAACTCCTGAGAGATTGAATCAGCTAGAATCTGTACAAATGGTTTACCATACCTACTTGAAAGAACACATCTTGTTGTACTTCATGACAGATGGTAGGGTTTATTATATAAGGGAAAATGCCATTCCACTGAAGTATTTTGAAGAGCTGGAACATGTATTATTCTTACTTCAAGTGAATGACAAAATAACAGAAAGTGCTACAAACTTTTTGAAGAGTCAAATTTAGAAACAGAAAAAGCTTTATTCTGTTAAGTCTGACAACACATATCTTCCAAAGTACAGAGATCACAAGGGTGATATTGTTGAAATGAAGCCCAATTCTGCTAAGATTATAACTACCTTTCTGGGTTACAGGGCTGTGGAATTCAATCTTGAGTCTGACAAGGCATATTTGATCAGACTGGATCAGGATATAAGGAAAGCTAGAATTAATGATCTCAAGGCTGCAATCTTTCAAATTGGTGAAGATTCTGCATAACTTAAAGATGCTAAAAGGAGGATGAGTGATGAACTCAGATATGCTGAGAGATGTTTATTGAAGACTATCTCAGAACAACTCCTGACATCGGAGAGATCAGAAGATGAAGCCAAGTCAAGATCTACAACTACTTAAATTCTGATATGGATACAGACTGAAGTTGTTATCAGAAGTTAAAATTGGTAAAGCTTTAAGGACTGTAAGTTGTAGTTATCTAGTCAAATTCTCATGCATTTGTACTTAATGTTTTTGACATCATCAAATATCTGTTAAACTTGTATATTATGCTAATTTACAAGTTGGGGGAGATTGTTAGATATATTTGATAATGTCATGGTTAATGTGATTTATGTTTAGTTTTCAGATCTTACTTAAACAAGAGAAATCAGTACTTACTGGAAGTCAGGACTTAAGGATATCAGTACTTATATTATCAGGAGATAATTATCAGAAGATGGATATCAGAACTTAAGTACTGAAGGACGTTCAGATAAGGAAGGCAGTTGGTTAAAGGAAAGAAGATCGAGACAAACATAAGAAAAGATATGCATGAAGAAGGAATTCTATGAAGAATAGAATACTTGGAAGAAAAGATATCTGATTGATATATTTTAGGAAGCAGAATTATATTCCATATCAATTAGCGATTATCTGGTAATTATGTAGTATATAAACAAAGATATAGGGTTTACACTATAAGTGTTATCACAATCGAGAAGATTATTCATTGTAACCCTAGCAGCTCTCGTGATATTTGTTCATCACTGAGAGAGAACAGTTCCATACTGTAACAGAGTTTATTATTTCAATAAAATTTGTTTTCTGTTACTTGAGTTATTAAAGCTCGATTTGATTGTGCTATACACTGTATTCACCCCCCCCTCTACAGTGTGTGTGACCTAATATATGGGTCGGGGATGGACCGGACCCTTAGGCCATAGTTGCCTGGGTACCCCATTTGTTGGTTGGGTCTATGCAGTTGGGTATAGATCCGCACTATCTCCTGACTGATTAGCAGGCTATAGTGCATATGTTGGTTTCTAGTGTCCAGTCTAATTTATTGTTGATCGCCATTAACGGCATTCCTTCTTGAATAGTTCATAATTACATAATCAAATGAAGATTTAATTCCAAGGGATGAAACATTAAAACGTTCACTGTTCTTTTACAGAAAAATGTGATTTATGAATAAAGGCCAATGAGGGATGAAGTTTTGTTTGCTCAAATATTTAAATGTGTAAAGACATTTTTTTTCAAAATCATTCAACAATCGTTTCCAGAAGTTTTTCTGATATGATACTTGGAAACTATTTATGATACTTGCTAAGCATTTTTGGCTCACTCTTACTTTGTGAACTCTTATTTCTTTCAGTATCAAATGAGGACAAAAGTGACTAGCTTTTAATAGACAACAAAAGTGGTGAGATTCCAGCTGAAGAAATTTGGAGGTGTCAGAGTGATCAATACAAGGAAATTAGTAATGAGGTAATGAAATTGTATTTAGACAATGTAAATTTTAGAAGGTTAGATTCTTGTTTCATACTATAACCTGTAAGCGATCCAAAATAATGAGGGGTTATCTGTATATTTATTTTAATATACAGGTTTTTATTATTTAAAGTTATGTAGTGACACCCAATCCTGACCCCGGATTTGGGGGTGTTACAGTTGGTATCGGAGCTACAGGTTATTGGTCACTGTAATAAGAATAGGTGAGGGTAAGATAGGAGTGATAAGCCATATGAGATAGGAAAGACCCTGGGCATACTTATTTTGAATTCGAATTGAGTGCGGATGAGGATTAGCAGGTCCGATACGGAATTGGTAAGCCAGAATTATTGAAGGAAGTGTAGGGAGAATATTCACTATAGGTATATTGAGTTCTCCAATTCTACAGTAATGAGGAATCGACAGATCGACGGAGACTTGGCATGTCACCCTACTTTTCATGCGGTTTTGAAGAAAATGTGATTGATTCTTGTGAAAACTTATGAAAGAGAGGCTAGGTAAATTTTGGTACGATTTAACTTAGAATTAGGTGGTAGGATGAGCTCCACGCCAGAGGCAACGAGTTGATGGAAGCCGATGAAGGGCCAAAGTTGCAAGCTGCAAAGGCACCACCATTGTGAAAAGATTCTTATCACATACCGGGCGATGCGCGAAGAATGATATTTACCTTACTAGGTATAGGTAAGGCTAGCGAGAAGGTGCGACCCTATCTATAGACAGAACGTCGAATCGCCTGCGTGGTTATAAGTATAAGCGTCAAGAATGAAGACAAGAAAGTCATAGATAGTACCAGATGTCAGCATTGCGGTAGAATTGTGAATCAATAATATACAATAGTAAATGGAACTTCGTCGACTAATAAGTGCGAGCAGAATCGAAGGAAAAGTAGAAGATGTACCAAAATGGAGAGACCCTTATATGGGCATTCCTTTAATTAGATATTTCATTAGCGGATCAAGAGAATAGCAAGTAACTTATATAGTAATGACGACTAAATATTTGATTTTCAAAATTTTAAAATGAGATTTCGGTGAAGATTTTCTTAATCAATTTTCAGAAGATTTTTGCATGAAATGAGTTTTACAATTTGGTTGCCGAATTACTATATAAGTTCTTGCTATTATAAATAGAAAATGACCTAAAAAAGAATGGATATAGACTCAGTGTTGTCAGTTCGAAGGACTAAGTAGACCCCCCCAGCAGGGAGAAAGTTTAGAGTTTTCGTAAAAAATGAAAGTAATCTTTAAATAATACCAACAATTGAATGAACATGTTAAAATATTATTTATCCAATTCATGAACTTATTAAAATTTAACAAGATTTGTAATTCGAGTGGACAAAGGATGATTGAAGGAAATAGAAGACTCTGTTAGATGATTGGCAAAGGATAATATTCCTAATCGACAAAGTTGAAGCGTTGCGGGGTCGATTGTTATTCTACGTGGCATAGAAGAAGTCAAAAGTAATAATTATAAATTTCGTAGGGACGCGATTACGATCAAATCATTAAAGCATTTAATGTGGAGGCATTTTAAGACGACATTTCGAAGTTATAATGTGACCTAAACTGTGAATCTCTCATTCGACTGGTTTCTGAAGGCATACGTAGGTCAAGCGTGGAAGGTGATCAATATCAACATTCCTTCTCTTAATACGATAGCATATGTTCTTCTTGATTCTTGAATACGTATGAGTTTCTTCTGTGGATAAATCATATGAGGCGAAGACGAAAGAAAATTTATTGTATTCCTTCTGAATTGTTTCTCTTCTGAAATTACTGATTTCTGATTGAGACAAACAGTGTTGTGGTATGATGCTTTGTCAAAATGATGAAGAGTCGGGTGGGACGCCACCTAATCATGTGTTGTATGCCATATAGTATGAAAGACTGGCCATCTTGAGTATGAATATGGTTGTCTCATTCATATCTAAATCTTCACTCATTCTTCTTCCTTCATTATACTGAATTACAAATTCTCCAATCGTTTGTGGCATTGTTATTCCTTAATCAGTTTTCAATCAAAGTCATATTCGCAAACCCTCCTCTTGCATATAATCTGTTTGCTGACGATTTCAAATGAAATGAAATAGTGTGGCACATGGAATCATACAACAAACATAGATACGACTGCAAACCGATAAATGGTGGATATATGCGGGTAAGGAAGAAGGAATTCATCGATAACATGGACGTGGTGAAGGCATCAAGTTAGATAGTTGTTCGTGTTACGAGGATCTCATCAGTACGATAAATTGCGTTAACATGACGCGCTTCAACTCAGAGGATTTTAATGTGAAATGAGCGGTTAGCGAATCGTAACAAATAAATTAGTTATAAAATAAAGAAGTAAGCTTGTATGCAAAGCGAACGAGTGTCGGGACAACAATCGGAGATCAAGGGAATTCTGAACACTAAATCAAACAGGCAATTAATACTTGAAGCATCCCTTCATCACGGAAAGATATTTGTCATGAAGATTCAAGATTAAAGAAATCTTAATTGCAAATAAATTTTGAACGTGTTCTTCAAGAAATTGTGAAGTTCTCTACCTTGAGTAAATAAGTTATGGTGAATTTAATACCCATAACCGGGTCGGTGACGAAAGTTCGATACGGGAACATAAGTGGAGATAAAGTAATGGTGATTCGACTGTGAGACCTTTTAAGAAATAACGAACTGATGATGGAGTTTCACCCGATTGTGATAATGATAATTAAGACCCTGCGTGGTTATTAAAAGATTAACAGACCCACTAATGAAATTGAGTGTGTATCATCAAAGAAGGAGGATTAATGTAGTTCGTTGAGGGATGCAGTATAATTTTCAAAAGTAACTATACCCAATTAGTACTGATAAGAGATAAGTTAAAAGACTTGCGAAATAAAAAAAAAATTGAAACAACAGGATAAATTTTAAAGATCACTAATAAAATTTTGTAATATTCTGAAAGAACTGAGAAAAGTATGGTTATATAGAGAAGATGCTGCCCAAATTTCTAGAAATATCCTATCTTTAAAAGTCAAAAGTATACTTTTGTATGTTATTAATATTCCTGTTAATACTCCAAATGATTGCGATCTCGGTTCCTGAAAGGAATGGCTGTAGCCAAACTGACTTTATATAATTGGTCTCTGATTTTATTTAGCTAGCCATCACTTGGTTCAATTGATTAATTAAAAGAGTTAATTGATTAATTTTACTAACTTATGGTCAGTTAGATGGAAATTGATTCCAATTAGATTAAGTCAAATTCTGACATGATTTTCAGATCCGAAATCAAAGCAATTGGGAATTTGGAGAAAGTAATGGCTTAGCTAATAATGCATAAGAAAAAGACATTCCTTATGTTAAAAGAGTTAATGAGTAATGAGAATAAAGAACTAAATAAGGAAAGAAGTGGAATCAAAAGGATGATAAAGAAATTTTATAAAATAATCCAGAATATAAGCAAGTTGTGAACGTCAGCTATGTCAGAACTGATAGGAGAATGAAGTGAAGCGCCAATAATTGAAGATAGAAATTTCACTCAAAGAATGTGTGTAAATAGGGGAGATTAAACCAAGGTATTAGTGGCAAACTGTTAAAGAAGAACGTTACAATGAATCTCATATCGGAATTCTTTAGAAATAAAGCAAAGCCCCGAAGATTCTAACGAATGATTTACCAAGGTTACCTCGGGAAATGAGGTAAAAATTTCTTATCAGTTACTGTACAGAGTCGAGCTGGTGTCAAAAGCCCTGTATCGTATAACCCAGTATGAATGAGATATTGAGTGAAGGAAAACTTCAGAAATAGGGAATGAAAGAATAATGAAATAAAGATACTTCGCGCTATACACAAAAGTGATCATGGAGAAAGGAGAAGGGAGGTATGAAGTCACGCATCGGTTATCAGAAATTGTAAGTCTGAAGATAAAATAAGCATAGTGTATAAGGAATAATTGGATAGTGTAATTGTATTTATTAATAACATCCTCACCCATTCAAGAACTAAGGAAGACCAAGTTGAACACCTGGAGATATGCATGCGAAGGGTGAAAGATTAGCAACTGCGTTCTAAGTTACCAAGGTATGAACTCTGGTTATAATTAATTATGAGCTACGGAAGTATGGTTAATTACCAACCAATCAAGATCCATTCAGAGATAGATGTCTTGAGTAGAAAAGAAAGAGTGAATATCACTAAGATTGCTGAGGAGTGGATAAAGGAATTGGAAAAGATAGAAATTGAGAACAGGTTTTGATCCAACTTCTAGATTTTACTGATACTTACTTTGTTGTTAGATATCAAAGGTGGTATTAATATAGATGATTGATGTTGACTTCAGTATGGAATGTTGTGAGCATCAAAGTTCATATTGATATCTAATTTGATATGACAACAAAATTAGTATTAGTACCAAGAGCTCGGTTTTGAATAAAGTTATGGTCCATTATATTCCAAATTAATATTTCCTTTCAGATAGTAAAGGATTCTCGCTCGATAATATACTTGATAGTGATTGAAAAGAAATTGAAAAATACTACAAAGTGGTGAGTTAAATGCAATTGTCGAGATTTTCTTTTAATTTTTAGTTTTGAATAGATTTAGAACATTTTGAAGCATCAGACGCCATGAGCTCAGTATATCGGGCGCACACGGATGGAAAGTACAAGAGACCAGCTAAAGGTTCTCGAATACGATTGAAAACGATCATAGGCCGGACTAACCAAACAGAAGGAGATGCGAGAAGTAAAGTGGAACAGTCAGGGAAAATGGAAGGCTCATAAACACAAATTATTAGAATTAGAAAGAGAAGCAGATTAGTATAAATTAAGTTAGTCTATTGAGACAATGAGATAGATAGAACGATTACGAGTGGGTTGGCCTTGTTGTTACAGGCATGACGAGTTCATAAGATGTTCAAATATATATGACTAAGAAGGGTAAGTTAGCTCCCTATGTATAAAATGAAGATTGATTCAGGTTACGTGAGTAACTGATAGATTTAATGTCGGTAAGAGACAGTTGAGTTGTGATTAAAGTGATGAGAACTGAGAAATTATAAAAAAAAAGGTACTTGGAAAATATCATAGTCAACGTTAGAAATCAAATACCCCATGGTCTCAGTGCATCATTTATAAATAAAGAAGAAGATTACGGGAATGATTAAAGAGCCTCGAATGTGATGAAAAGCGATTATAAATTTGAAGAAAGAAACATATGGGGACGAGGTTCAACACTGAGAAACAGTTGGAAACACTCATAAGCATGAGTTACTAGAATTAGAAAGAAAAAGAGGATTAAGATGTGTTATGTTGGTCCCTCCTAGATAGTAAAATAGACAAGATAAATAGAAGTAAGTTGGCTTCACCGCCACATGTTTAGTAGTTTCATACGGTATTTATACATGTATACTAAGGAAAAGTAATTTAGCTCCATCATATAGGAAATGGAGACTTGAGTTGAGTTATATGAGCAACAAATAGATTATGATGTCAGCGACAGGTTGTTAAGTAATAATTGATGCTGCAAGTAAAAGTTTAGGATAAGTTGTAAGGTTGAGAAATCAACCCGAGAAAATGAGAGTGAGATACTTGAAGGTATCACTATCTGATCCTTAGAGTGATTCTGAGGACATAATCCTTTTAAGGGGAAAGGATGTAACATCTGGGAAATATCGTGTAATTATTTGTATCAATAAATGATTATTATGTGAATGTTATATGAATTTTTGGTGAATTATCTGATGATTGATAATACTATTTGGATGTTTGTATATAATAAAATGTGGGGATGTTGATTTTAATAGGTCCAGAATAAAATATAGATAATTAAGGTATTTTTCTTGTAATTTTTGGAGTGTTATATGATTTTATAATAATTTATGAATTTATTAATTATTTTCTGAATAATTATAAAATTATTTTATAAAGCCGGAATCGTCCGACTTCAACCATTTTTACGTTTTTACAACCCGAAACTCTTCCGAAAACTCCTTTCTAACTTAATCTGGTAATTCCGGACATTTTCTGTGTTTTGACTTTTTCGATTCGGATTACGGTTTGACCTGTGCGCGGCCCGACGCAAGATTTTCGATACGATAATCATTTCGGTGAATCAACAAAACCCGTATTCTCGAAAGACGGGATATTATTATATTATTTTCGTATAAAGTATTTTATAAAAAGCCCGGTTTGGATAATTATCCAATACGGGTATCAAATCGGATCGTTTTCATGGTTACTTAGTGGCTAAGTAACTAATTTAACGATCCAAAATGATCCGGACGAACCAATATTCCGTAAATATAAATAGCATATTTCTTATTTCATTTTATTCGTTTATTCATTTACAACCAGTAAAAATATAGTAATTACAGAGAAAAAAACCCTAAAAACGATACGTTCTTGAAAATCAAACGCATGAAAGAAGACGTTATCAAACTCTGGTTCAGGCATGTAATATATCAAAACGAAGCTCTCGAAAAGTACTTTCATAATTAATCATCCGTTTTTATGCCAGAATCAAGGTATTATTTTGGATTTAATTATTTTATTTCAAATTATTTATGAATTAAAGTATGAAAATTTGTTCTTGATGTTGTTAATATGCTTTGATGATTCCATTGTGTAGATAATATTTTTCTGGTCAATTTGGTATATTATACTTCAAAAATAGAGTTCAATAACACATAGTAATTAAGGTTTGATTTTCTGAAAATTCTTTAAGACGCTGTTCTTGGTGTTCTTGAAGGGTTCTGAGAATCAAAATCATATTTGAGGATGATGCAGACCTCAGTTTTTGAAGTATGAGTAACCAAAATGCTCATATTTTCATGCTCTTTTTGTTTATGCCATTAAATAATTCGAACGATAGGTAAAATATAAATTACGTAAATTAAAGTTTATATCGAAATTTGGGGGGTTTTAATTGATGCACCGTTTAATGATTTTGGTGCTTGGATGAGCTTTATGATTGAATTTAGAATCGAATGGTATGCATAATTCATGGTTAGAACCCCCGGAGTAGTATAGTCGAACTCAGTAAAATTTCTAAAGTTTTGATTCAATTTTCTGGATTGTTGAATGTTTGTTTGATGATGTGAATGTTTGTAATTAATTGTACGTGATTAGAACTTCATTTTTACATATATATTATCGAATTTGGTTTAGAAATAAGTAAGGAACGGGATTTTCGCCGGAAAACCGACTTGAATCGGTAAGTTTTGATCAGAAAACGATATTGATGGATCGTTGGTGGTTGTTGTTGGTATAGATGTGTTTCTGAGATCGCAGAGGTCGTTTTGGCATCAAAACCCGGCTGAACCTGTACGTTTTAGCCGTATTTTTGCTCGCCGGAACTCGGCCGGAAATCTGGAGAATTTCCAGAAAACCGGCGAGCCGCCGACCATATTCTTCACTCCGGCCACCGTTTGATTCAGTGGGGAAGGTGACCCCAAATCCAAAACCTGTTTCTACAATTTTTATTTTAAAAATTATTTGAAATTCATTTTAAAATTCTAAATATTTGATTTTAAATTCAAACCAATTTAGTTGATTAATAACTATATTATCTTAAATTCGAGAAAATTATTTTCTTAATTATTTTCAAAAATCCAGAATTTAATTTAGTTAATTATAATTTGTTTTAAATAATTAATTATGGATAGTATTTAATTTCTGAAAATTATTTTTTTAAGTTAAAAATAAATCTTAATTATCTAATTAATTACTATTAGTTGATAATTAATTATATAATTAGTCAATTAATTTAAATATTAATTGATTAATTAATTTAATTAGTTAGTATTTAATTTTAATTGATCATGTAATTAGATTTAATTATTTATTTAATTGATTATGTAATTAGATTTAATTATTTATTTTTGCTTTAAAAATTCCAGAAAATAGTTTCGAGCTTTAAATATTATTTTAAATTATTTTCAAGGCTCGATAATTATTATAAAATTGTTCTAAAGTTATATTTGGATATTCGAACCCTATTATTTAATTATAAAATGATTCGGAGACCCATTTTAATTCCGAAAAATGTTCAAAAATTCATAATAAATCAACCGTTCGTCCGTTTAATGCGAAACAACGCCTCTAGACTCAGAAAAATATTCCGATTTTAACAAAAATACTTTCAAAACCTAAATTTTTTTATATCAAAAGGGTGTTTGTTTTATGAATCATTGCGAGTCAATTATTGAAAGATAAAATACTCTTTTGACCCAATTTCAATTCTAAACGTATCGAGACCTATCTTTTGACGATTCAACTTATGTGCTATATGAATTCTGTGATTATGTGAATAATATGATTACATTCCCTATGTGTACGTGTTATGTAGATAATGAGTCAGCATATCTTTTAAACGTTATCTGATTAAGATGTGATCCTAGTTTGTTATTATCGGGCGGGTAGACGATAAGGATAAACGTATAGACTAGACAACTATATTTTTTCAGTTAATTGAATGGTATCTTTTATGATAGATACACATAGTACGAGGCATTCAAAGTCAGACAAAGATTGTAAAAGTAAAGCCTGAGTACGTATAGTAATGAGACGAGTAGATTCAGAATAGAGATAAACTTGAAATAGCGATTGTTAAGAAAGGTCAAGTGGCATGTCAATGGAAATACAGATACATCAGGACTGAGTAATATGGCAGATAGTTAAAGATCAGAGGGATTTTAAATTGAGGCAAGTATTCCTAACCTTTCTCCTTAAATACTGCAAATATTTATTTTCTCATATTCTAAGTTCAGAATAGTTAAATGTTTTTATATTTCGCTGCAATTACTCTTATTTATGCAAGTGCCTTTTTGATCTTGTTCCTTGATTATAGATTGATCTCTTGAGCAAGTACCCATTCATTCGGGTTATTTGCGAACCCTGGTTTGGGATGTTTTGAAATCAAAATAATATGATATCAAAATATTCTACGGGCTGGACGGTTATTATGAGGACCAGTGATGAGCTGGATCCTATGGGCCGGGGATGGACCGAACCCTTAGGCCATAGTTGCCTGGGTATCCCATATGTTGGTTGGGTCTATGCAGTTGGGTATAGATCCGCACTATCTCCTGACTGATCAGCAGGCTACAGTACATATGTTGGTTTCTAGTGTCCAGTCTAATTTATTGTTGATCGCCATTAACGACATTCCTTCTTGAATAGTTCATAATTACATAATCAAACGAAGATTTAATTCCAAGGGATGAAACATTGAAACGTTCACTGTTCTTTTATAGAAAATTGTGATTTGTGAATAAAGGCCAATGAGGGTTGAAGTTTTGTTCACTCAACTATTTAAATGTGTAAAGACGTTTTTTTCAAAATCATTCAACAATCGTTTCCAGGAGTTTTTCTGATCTGATACCTGGAAACTATTTATGATACTTGCTGGGCATTTTTGGCTCACTCTTGCTTTGTGAACTCTTATTTCTTTCAGTATCAAATGAGAACAAAAGTGACTAGCTTTTAAAAGACAACAAAAGTGGTGAGATTCTAGCTGAAGAAATTTGGAGGTGTCAGAGTGATCAATACAAGGAAATTAGTAATGAGGTAATGAAATTGTATTTAGACAATGTAAATTTTAGAAGGTTAGATTCTTGTTTCATACTATAACCTGTAAGCGATCCTGAATAATGAGGGGTTATCTGTATATTTATTTTAATATACAGGTTTTTATTATTTAAAGTTGTGTAGTGACACCCAATCCTGACCCCGGATTTGGGGGTGTTACAGAAGGTACCATGTGTACTGAAGGACATACGAATTATGCAAAATATACCCGGGTGGAATGGGGAAGCATATAAATCCCGAATGCGGCTTGGGTGACAACCAGGATGTTAGGAAGTCGTCCCTCTATATGTAGAAAAGGTTACTGTTACCGTTATACGACTGATCATCGTATCTCGGGGGCTCCAGTGAATGTCCTATTCTTCCAATTGGAATTTTGATGCAATACCGTAACCCAAGCCTAGGTGCTGGGTTTACCATTAAGGTATTTGTAGGATAATAAATCCACTAAAGAATTATTTTTGAAAGAAGGTGTGTATCACCAAGAAAACTACTTTGAGTAAATTCATATCCTTATACGGATTAATATAATTTCTTTAACAGTCTTTTCATACTGTTGATTATTATGGCTGAGCATTATTGCTCACTCTTGGTTTCTTTTAAATGTCACAACACAACAGATTACCAGTATGCCAGCGTGGGACTTAGTCACTTGAAATCGTGGGGAGAATCCCTTACAGCTTTGTCTCAGGTGGACCGGAGTATTCAGATAGGTAAAAAATTAGTAGTAATTATTGTAACTTCATGTAGAGGTTACGAATAATTGTTTAAGATCCTGTAAAGTACATTTAAGTGTAATAAAAGAAGATTACATCTTGTATATCATTTTTAAGGCTATAACTTGTGTGTGCGCGCGTGAGATTGGGGTCTGTTGGATTATTGAATCAATACAGGTTACACATGAGTGAAGGATGGCGTAACGACCCAGATTCCTGACCCCAGATTTGGGGGAGTTACACAACTCAATCCCTTGGGAGAAGCATCACTTTAGATTATGAAATTACCTTTCTCATCTGGTAGCGCTAATACACTATTTTAGTATGTAATTTATTTAAATTATACCAAAAAAAGGGTGAAAATGAAGTAAGAAATAGGCAATAAAATATTATATCATAAAAATTAATTAAAAATAATAGAATAGTTATCTAACATATTTGTAATTTTTGGTTATCTATATAATACAAAAAATGTCAAAAGAATTGAGGAAGAAGGAACTTATAAGAGGGGTTGAGGCTTTGTAAACAAATTTATTACATAAAAATATGAAAATAATTAAAAACTCTAAAAGATTTAATAAAAATTTAAAACTTTATGAGGTAAATATCTACATTACTCTTGATCTATTTTTCTCAATAATATATTGATTAAATATATATTTTTTTAATAATTTATTCATTTTTACCCTAAACTTTGAAATATGAAGAAACAATATTATCAGAGAGTTGACATGATACTTTAAATAATATTTTATCTAAAT